>NC_085059.1:15403791-15723887 GCF_963662255.1 Cinclus cinclus
GGAAACTCCTGTTTAACAAGGGGGATTTTTAATATGCTCATCCCTACAGGAAAGGAAGGAAAGGAAGGAAAGGAAGGAAAGGAAGGAAAGGAAGGAAAGGAAAGTTGTTTGTTTCTGTGCCGAGGGGAATCTCAGAGATATCCAAGCAGCTGCCAGGAGGTGTGAGGTACCCAGGGAAAGAAAGCTGTGCCCAGGAACATCAGGATTCCTTGTTAGGGGACTGTGTAGGGAAAAGGCAGCAGGTCTCTGCTGCTCTGGCTGCCTGCCACGTTTCCAAGCACGAGCCAGCTCTGTCTGGGCAGCTGGATCTGCTTGAGGACTCTGCCAATGACAAGGCAGCCAAGTTGTGAGAGTGAGAGGTGGTCGAGCTGTCAGAAACCATCTCTTGCTTGGAGCTGCTATGGAGGGGACACAAATGCAGTTCCTTTGCTCTGGCCAAGACCAGTAGTCTGGGCAAAAAAGCATCTCTACCTGCCCAACAGCCTTTGTGATTTGATGTGGGCAAACAGATGCAGAGCTTTGATTGTAAAATCTGGTGTTTTGGGAAAGTTTCAATTTCTTACTGCATTTATGTAGCATGCTTTCATTCGGGGCTGCAAAATTATAATTTTATCTTGAGTTCTCTTACCAACAAGCAGCAGCAGTTATGCTAGCACAGTCACCCTGTAGCATCCCAGTTGAACACATTACAAAACCATAAAATAATTTAATTTGGCTGTTGAAACATCTGAGTATCCTCCTGTATAGTTGTATCCTCCAAACCAGGAGCTTTGGAGCAAGACCAGAGTGTATATAAATCCCAGAGAGAGTTCAGATCCAGGGCTGCTCCCAGGTCTGACTGTTGCACAGCAGGATCTCAGATACACCTCTGAAACTTCTGCCCTTAACAAAGATGAGTCAAGTGGGTCACTTTTGCAGCCCATATCTTGTCTGAGTCATGAGTTAAAATATTGTGTTAGTGAAAGAATGAGTTTTACATGATGATATACTGTTGTTTGTGCAAAAATTGTTTTGTTGTCATTAGAAAAAAAAGTAATTCTACTCAAAATGGGAAGACTTGTCTGGTCTTGGCTTATTAGCACTGATAAATGGATTTGGAGAATGAAGTCAAGTTAGGAATTTCTGCTATCTGGCAACTTCATATTCATTATGAAAGTCTAGCAGGGGTTTCAGTCATGCTGCTTTGCACTTGGAAAGAGTTTAGCTCATCTCAAGACAGTGTGGGAACAGTCACAAATGCTAGGGAATATATCTGTGATTCCACCAGAGAGAGGAGAGGATTTGAGGGTTAGTAATAAGAGCTGGAAGGCAGAGAAGCCCATAAACAGCTCAAAGGAAGTAAAAAGTGGCATCCTTCTCCCTTGTAATGGGTGAAAAGAGCAGGAAAACCATCCAGCTCAGTGATAACACAGGAGAATTGGGAATGTCTGAAGGATGTGTTTTGGGGACCCTTAGGAGTGTCAGGAGCTGTTGGGAGCTGTGGGACTGGCACAGGACTGGCACGCTGAGGGATCTGGGCTTTCCGGGGTTGTGGGGGGTTGGAGGGCACTTTGGGGACCCCCATATGAGAGCAGGGATTGACTGGCACCCCAGGGGTGTGTTATGTGTCACTGTGTGTGCCACACTTCAGCTGGGGCTGTTGGGACCTGCTGGGAGATACCATGGGTTGTGTTTCTCCCCTGGCTGCATAAATCCCATTTCTGAATGATTCCCTATCCAAAGGTGCTTCCCTACAACCAAAGGGACCAATAAGCTTCTTGGATTTTTTATAAAATAAGGAAAAACAACCATTGAATTGAAGAGGTATTTCCCAAGAAAATATTTTGATTTCTTCCCTGTGTCTGAGCATGGGAAGCAGCTGAGCACTCTCTTTCCTTCCTAAAGGGAAGGGATGGGAAAAGGAAGAGGAAGAAAAAAGAAAGGAATGGGGAAAGGAAGGAGAAAGGGAAAGGCAAAGGAAAACCCCCAAAAGTTCTGGGGATTTCTGCTTTCCTCACTTAAAAATACTTCAATCAATTAAACCTCCAAAACAACAAAGCAATTCATTTTGGTAAATGCACCGATTCTCTGTTTGGAAATTAAATTCTGAAATGGCTTGATTTTAAAGTGCTAAAATTAGTCCAGTTGGCATTTAATGGATTTTCTTTAGGAGAAACTATTCCTATCACACCACTGAACAGCTCCTGTTCCTGCACTAGTGAAAGCTGGGAGCAAGGTTAGAAATAGACTATTTACCTGCATAAAAATACTTTTTCCAGAGCAGTCTGATCTAATCCTAGGCCTTTGTGTCTTTTGGCTCTGTTTCTGCTGGTAATCATGCTGTTAGTGGGATTTGACAGGAAAAAAAAAGAAGGCTTTTTTCACAGTATGAATGTGTGTTTCAATTTTTTTGCTTCAAGATGACATCCCTCTCCTTTCAAGAGGCCAAACTTTGTTTCAGACCAAGACAGGAAATAAAATACCATGTTTTGCTTTGGGAAGCTCTGTTGGCTGTTGGTTGATTTTCAGACTGTCCGTGAACCACATATTGGGTTGTTCACAGAGTACTAATTGATATTCATTCACCACAAATGGGGAAACTGAGGCACAGATGTTCTTCCCCTCCCCAGAGCCTGGTGCCAGGGCTGGCAATGGGACCCAGTTCCCTTTGGTAGAGCTCCCTGTCCCTAAGCAATTCCTGGGGAGAACAGATACTGCTTTTCATGGGTTGTTAAGGCAAGGTTGAGCACAGGGTTCAAAATCTCTGGATGCAGTTCTGAAACTGGAAATTGGGGAGGGGGGGGGGATGGAGAAAAAAAGAAAAAATTAGAGATCAAGTCTTCTGGGAAACAGGGGTGGCAGCTGAGCCAGGTCCAGCAGTTCCAGTCTCTGTCTCCTGGCCCTGCCCATGGCATCCTGGTCCTGTCTCAGGTGTGCAGGTCTGGGCAGGAGGATCCCCTTGCAGCAGTGGGATGATGATTCCTTTTGCATTGCTGGATCCCTGATGGCGTGGGTTAATTGAATGGACATATTTCATTAAACAAAGCCTTCACCATCTGTTCCATCCCAATTAGAAATGCAGAAAAGAACATATTTCTCAATGACAATGGCAGAGAGGGGGAAAATATATCAATGGTTTCAAATCATGTAAAAATTTTCTGCAAGACAGATGCACAGCTGGGAAGTTCCGGTTATTTTCTTGAGCCAGGTTCCACATCTTTAATTTCCCTCCCTGAAACACCAGTTTGATTGGATGGGAACTTCTGTAGTGTTGTCCCTCACACAGTTTGGAAAGGGGATGAGGGGGAGTCTGTGTGCTCAGCTCATTCCTGGGACCAAGGCAATAAGGAAAAAGCTCCCCATGAATTGTTTTGTTGTTTTATCTTCCTGGTAATGGAAATTGCACATTGATGCACATTGCACATTGAGTCCCCACCTCTTCCTGAGGGAAGCTGAACTTCCAAGCTGAACTAAGGTACCGAATAAAAGAACTATTATTTTTTTAATTACAAATCATAGTGATACACAGGAAGAAGTTATTCTCTGAAAATAAAGACTTAAGTGCTGTGAACCACAGTTTCTGTCCATGTCTTGTGTGTCTGGTTAAGAATATGTTTAGTTTGTGCTGCATCCATTTGCTGGGGATGTCAGGAACCAGCAGTTATCAGCAGGGAGAGGCAAGAGGGGGATGCAGAAGCAAATGCCTGATGTTGTCCTAGGAGATGATTTCCAAACCAGGAGGCAGGTTTGCACTGACCTTTAGGAGGCAGAGTTGATTTTTTATTGCAGTGGTGTGTTTTATCTTTATGTTCCCATCAATAACTTTCATTCAAATGAAACCTGCAAGCATGTAATGTGCAGAACTCATTTCATCAAGTCCATGTGTGTGTTTGTGTTTCTTTAAAAAAATGCCGCAGCCAATTCTGTTAAATTATTAGCCCTGTAATTCTCAAATTTACTGTCACCCTCAGGTAAAATTGCTGCTGCAACTAAATAAAACCCCTGGAAATGAATTGCGGCTTTTGACAGCCCTTAAGCCCTTGAGGTATTTAAATTCTGGATTTAGCTCAGGATTATTACTTCAGTGCAGCAGTTAACCGTGTCTTTAGCAGAGCTGCCCGTCCTGATTCCACCGTGGCCCTTTGGTTATGTTTGCCTGGTGTCCTTTGGTTATGTTTGCCTGGGATCTGCATCCCGCATTGCTTCGGGAGCTGCTGGAGACTCACAGCTGGAATTCCTGCACATCCTCTCCTGCTGCACTGTCTGAGCCCCTCATTTTCCAACCACGGCCGCCCTGGCGAAAATCCCAGTGCCTTTCTCTGTTTGTTTGCTGCTGGTGCTGCTTTCCCGATGGCAGGAGCTCTGCAGGAGGGGTCATTTTGCTGTTTTTTAATGGCTCCAGATTCTCTTTATTGCTGAAGCCAGCGTGTCCAGCTGCTGAAGGGGCTGTGCATGGCTCAGTGACACGGCTGTGGCCGTGGAACCAGCAGTGCATGGAGGGGCAGGAGGAGCTGGGGGGCTGCTGGGTCAGATCCTGCTGCCAGACAGACAGACAGGGAGGCTGGAGCAGAAAAGAGTGAAACCAGCCGAGGAAGTTGAAGCTGTGCAGAGCATCAGCAGGGATGGGTGTCCTTTTCCTCTTTATTCATGCTAATGCTTTAGTGGCAGCCTGAATTGTATCTTCTTTTTTTGAGACTTGCATCTTGGGCTACTGTCCTTCTGCAAAGACTGTGTCAAAGCCTTTCCTGTGCCATTGCAGGGGAGAGGAGGGAGCACACCCTGGGCAGCAGTGTCTGGGGGAGGGCTTTGAGCCTGGGGAGCCAGAGGCAGTACAGCTAATCAGAAGCTTTATCCCTGGAGATAAATATGTGATGGTAGCAAGGTAGCAAGGATATTACTGGTACTATCCGAGGCCTTGGCAGGCAGTTCTGGGTTCTGATGTTTAGCAGGAGGTCACCAGCAGAAAGACAGAAGACAAATATCACCATGGTCTTTATTTTGTAGTGTCTCTGAAGATCTTAACCCCATGGCAGTCTAAGTCCTGATTAAATGCCCTCTGTGAATACTGATGAATTAATGAGCACTTGAACTTAGAGCTTCTGGCCAGCTTCTGCTGATCCCACCCCAGACAGTGTTAGTCTTGATGCTCAGAGGTTCTGAGCAATGTGGATGTTCTGAGATCAGGACAGTCCCTTTTCTCTCTCACCCACATCCCAGCTTTCACAGATTTGAAGACACCACCAGCCTTTGGAACTGAGAAAACCAAGTCTGACTCTATCCAGAGCCAGTTACATCAGAAAAAAGCCCAAACAGACCTCTCTCACTTTCTATTTGTGCTCAGCTCCTGATCACTGCAGCTGCAAGACATTTATAAACAGACCTTAAAATACATCTCTGCTAATTGCTGACAACTTTGCTTGAGGACCAAATCCCAAAGAAGACCAATATGGTGATGGTCCCCAAGCTCCTTAGAAAATGCCTGTGCCTCAGCTCACAGGCAACCTTGGCCAAATCTGTGGTGAGGAATCCATAATTCAGACATTTAGTGGTGAGACACTGAATTGCTGTGTGAGTTTTGCTTGTCCCTCACCCAGGCTCCCAGGGAAGAGTGTGCAGAGGCAGGTGGTGCAGGAGGAGCTGTTAGGGTGAGGGATGGGAGCAGCTCTAGTCCAGATAAAGCGATGAGCATGAGCTTTGCAGCACCCCCAGTGCCACTGCCAGCTCAGGGGACAGCCACAGGCTCGGGTGTGTCCGAGCTGGAGGTGGCAGCAGCCCTGTGAGCAGCACTGGGGGGAGGCAGGGACAGGTAACACCAGGGAAGAACAGGGAACAGCAGCACTTGGCACTCGGGAGAGGTTTCTGAGCTGGAGAGCGGGGCTGCAGGAGAGTCAGCCAGGATTCAGTGCAGTGCCCAGGCTGATTATGCCTGGGGATCCTGTGCTGAGCACAGGCAGCTCTGAGCCCCTGCACACAGATGTCTCACCCCACACTCCACTGAGCCGTGTAATGGAGAGCTGACTGTTTGTGACAATTTAGGGCTGTGCTCCGGCTGGAAGGTCAGTGTAAATTAAGATGGCATGATGAGAATTGTGAGGACGTAACTGATGGGCTTAGCATTTTCTAGCCAGGAATAAACAAATTCCCAAGTGTCACAATTCTACAATGAGTGAAAATTATTCATCCCTCTCCTCAGTGCTCTTGTGTCTCCTCTGACAGGTACTAATGGAGTATTAGAGGCCAGCAAAAATAGCTTTTTCAAACCTTAAGCACAGAGCAGTGCTCACATACTTCTCTGTTTTTGGGTCTCAGGTAAAATGTGTGTGTACCTTGGGAGAAGGTACATCCTGCTGTGGGAGGCAAAGAGGCTGTGTGTCTCAGCTGGAAGACTGAAAAACAGGGTTCAGTTGGTGTCCAGTGGCCTCAGAGAGCCAAAGCAGTCCTGTCAGCTGTGGGCAGTTCCATCCTCTCCCTCAAACAACACTGAACACATCTGCCTCCCAGCTCTGGGCTGTGCTTCTGGGCACCAATGTTGGAATGAATTGTTTCCTGGGACTCAGATTTTAGACTTGGGCATTTGACCAGCTACAATGGAGAGCACAGAAGGATGCAAAGAGAATTCTGTCACAGCCTCAAGCCGCGTTGTCTTAGCAGAAGAAGAGACGGAAGTCCTGGCATGTAGGAACTTCATGGTTGCTGGACAAGTGATGGGCACAGCTGGCACTGGGCTCTGGGGTGGGTTCAGAGTTTGCTGCCACAGATTTGGACTGTGATTATGCTATAGAGCTGAGAGTAATGGCTAATTAATCTGCTGAGTGACAGAGCTGGGGGAGCAAACCTGCCCCTGCTGGACCCAGTTCCAAGCACAGGCACTACATACCCTGCCCTCTGCAAAAGGAAAGTTGTGTGAACTGTTCTTGTGCCACCGAATCCCTGCTCAGGAGTGAAAAGCTGTGAGCAGCTTTCCCCTCCTCTCCCACTGAGGCCAAACAATAAAAAGGGGTATCCTTTCCCTTCCTATTTCTCTTTCTGTTTTCCCAGGTTTAAATTCAGATAGCTGTGACAGAGGCCGTGAAAAAAGAAATATATTTCTTATGGTTGTATTCCTGTCCAGAGAAATAAATGGTGTGTGCCTGCATGTATGAGCACACACATACACACTAAAATGATGCATTTTAATTATCCTCATAAAGGATGAAGAATGTGCATCTGGGCATGACTGTGAGCCAGGAACAACGCATTCATTTCCTCACCATTGCTTTATCCCTTTTGACCTTAATTTGAATCCCTCCGAGCTGGATGGTTGCATCTGTCAGGGCGGCTGTACCTTAACCTGCTGGGACCAAAAGCCTGACACAGGGAATCTCTGTGCCATCCATCTCTGTCCGGAGCCTGGCATTACCTGATGTTCTCCCAAGCCCTCCCTCGCTGCCCCCACCCTCCTGTGCTTGGTGCATTCAACCTGCATCTGCCCTAATTACTTCAAGCAGAGGCTGAGCACGGGCCGTGCTGTCCCTGTCCTGGTGCTGCAGCCCTTGGGGTGGGCAGGGAGGCAAATGAGGTGATTCCCATTAATTCCACCTCTGTCATTTCCCTGCCTGCAGCCGGGCTGATGAGCTTGTCAGCCCTCAGATGACAGCAGGACAGAAGGTCAGGTTTTGCTAACAATGCCCAAGGAGCTTGATCTGAGTAGATGACCATGCTATTGCAGAAGGGCTCTGACTCAGTCTGCCTTTGCACAGCTTTGCTGCAAAACTTTTCCATCCTAGATAGAGCCTGGCTCCTGCAGATCTTCCCAGACCAATCTGTTAAATGATCCCCCCTTTCAGTGTGTGCCACTTCTGCCCTTAGTCACAGTCTGAGGCACTGCAGGTTGTTTCTATTTAGGCGGACAGGGATTGGGGTGAGGGGGTGCTGTGAGCAGAGATGGTTCCTGAACCCTCTTTCTCAGGGGTGTCTGCACAGATAATGTTAAAAACAGCTCCAGGCAAGTACTCTGAGTGCCTGGCAGCAACTGGAGACCCTAAAACTGTGTGGTGGCTTGTGAGCCTGGGTTTACAGAGACTTGATGCAATGGGATGACCCCACAACAGGAGCACATGAGCACATCATCTGCTTGTGACACCCACAGGAACAGCTGTCAAATCAGCCTTAGACTCTGCTCGGTGCTTCCCCTCATATTTTGGTCTCTTAAGACATGCCTAAGCTCAGTGCTTTTCTGCATCTTCTCCTCCCTTGCTTCTCTTTCCTTGCTCTGCTGACTCTCTCTCTGGAGCATGTCCTGGTTTGCATCTCCTTGGCCATGGGGAAGGACAAGAGCAGGTTGTTGTGTCCCACCCCTCCCTGATCTGTGGAGTTGCTTTTTATTCTTGGCTGATAGCAATTAGAAAGAAATTGTAGCATCTCCCAGCCTGAGGGAAAACAATCCTGGGGTTCACCACAACCCACCTTAAGAAGAGATTTTCCCAAATCCCATGCAGCTTCCAAGTGGCCATGGTTTATCCTTCCTGGTGCTGCCATGGGGATCATTCCTCATACCATCCTCGTCCTTTCCCTGTAGCGCTCGCTGCAAAGCCTGGTCAGGGCCGATTTTGTAAGGCTGGATGGACCCTGTCATTTTTCTGCCTCTTTCCAAGCAGCACATCACGGCTGACCCTGCCAGACTGCATCAGGACAAAAGAGCAGCGCCCCTTGTCGCTCCATGGTTATTTATTTATTTCGAGGCGAGTGGCAGGAGCCGGGCGGGATCGGCTCCCTCCTCGGGAGGCAGAGTTAGCAGAAGGTCTGCTCAGATGGTGCAGCCGGCAGATGGCTGCGGGAAACCCCCAGGGCCATGCTGACTAAAGAGCACAAACTGCGCTGGGCCACGGCCAGGAGGAGGGAGGGATGGCCGGGAGAAGGGAGGGATGGATGGTCGGGAGAAGGGAGGGATGGTCGGGAGGGATGGTCGGGAGGGATGGTCGGGAGGGATGGTCGGGAGGAAGGAGGGATGGCCTGGAGAAGGGAGGGATGGAGGGATGGTCAGGAGAAGGGAAGGATGGTCGGGAGAAGGGAGGGATGGAGGGATGGTCAGGAGAAGGGAGGGATGGCCGGGAGGGAGGGATGGATGGATGGTCGGGAGAAGGGAGGGATGGAGGGATGGTCGGGAGAAGGGAGGGATGGAGGGATGGTCAGGAGAAGGGAGGGATGGCCGGGAGGGAGGGATGGATGGATGGTCGGGAGGAGGGAGGGATGGTCGGGAGGAGGGAGGGATGGATGGATGGTCGGGAGAAGGGAGGGATGGCCGGGAGGGAGGGATGGATGGATGGTCGGGAGGAGGGAGGGATGGTCGGGAGGAGGGAGGGATGGATGGATGGTCAGGAGGAGGGAGGGATGGTCGGAGAAGGGAGGGATGCGTGGGAAAGCAGCAGCACTCAGACCATCCGTGGGATGCTCCCCAGAATCCTGCCTTGCTAGCAGCGTGGTCCACAGCGGTGCTGGGTAGGGGTGCAGGCACCCTCTGGTCAGTGCTGCTGCTCTCCTTGGCAGGAGGAGCTCTGGGAATTGCAACTGGGGCTGCTGCTAGACCAGAGTGGCTCTGTCTGTCCTGGCTGGCTCAGCAGGAAAACTGAGCTGGAAAAGCCATGAATGTGTCTCCCTGCTGAGAAGGGAGTGAATCATAGCAAGGATGTAATTCAGGAGATGGTTCCCTCTGGAATCTGGGAGCTGGAGGTGGCTGCATCAAGGTGAAAATGATCTGGAACTGAGAGTTTGGTGTTTTCTTTTCTCTGTAGCTGATTTGTCATTTATACATCTGCTTTTATGAATTTGAATTCCTCAGTTGGACCTTACCTGCTGCACCCAGATGCTGCAATTCAGCCGTGACTGTGGTCTAACAAATGTTACCCTTGTCCACTTCATCTTTTGTATTGGCTTCATAAGAAACCAGAGTGTGAAAACACAGCACCATCAAACCTAGATACAGCAGGTTATTCTGCAGTAAACAGGATAATCAATTGCTCAGTATCCCACTGTCTGCTAGCATTGCATCTGTTTGAAGTATGCTTTTCAGTGAAAAGATGGCTCTGCATAATGCATAAAACCTCTCATCTCCATCAATATACCTGACCAACAAGGACTGCGCTGGAATTTGAACTGAGTAGGAGTTTATTCTTTTACCACTCTTTTGTTGTTTTAAAGGTTAACTTTTCTTTCTTCAAATGGGTTGCTGCCATCATTTCAGAAAAGACAGTGTAAGGACTGGGGGAAAAATTGTGTTTGAAAATGGCTAATTGAGTTAAAGGAAAATATAATTTCTGAAAGGAAAAAATAACTCTTCTAGTCAGTGCATTAACTCATGTCATGACTTTTTAATGGCAATGTTATAGGTTAATTAGTATCTCTGCTGTCCTTGTGCCTACCAGAGTTATTCACAAAGGATGGTGGTCTCATTAGGTAGGACTCCTATAAAGACAATCCTTCTATAAATGGTTCAATATCTGCGTATGTCTGTGGAAATGTTTTGCTGTTATCAGCAGAAAAGGATATTAAAGGAACCAGAAAATAAAATACCTGCACACTGTTCAGATTCTTACTGAGGGCTTAGAGAGGAAGTATTTTCTCTTGGATTTTTCTATACTTTGGCTTTGTGAACCTGCTTTGGGACTGAATTCAGGCACTGAGAGCTGCAAAGTGTTTCCCTTTGAAGGACCCTGCTTGCTCTTGTGCAGCAGCCAGAACGGCAATGATCAGCCTCCTTTGAGCATCACCGGGTGCTAACACAGGATTAATGTTGCATGGGCCTCTCAGTCTGCTAAGGGAACACAGCAAATGCCTGAGGTAATGGCAGCGTTCCTCCTTGGAACTGAGAGGGGAAAATAGGCAAAACGACCTTTCAGCGGTGAAAGTGAATGGAAACGGGAGTGTGTGTGTCTGAAATGGAAGAGGCAGAGAGGGCTTCGTGAAACATTCCCCCTGTCAGGCACGAAGGCTGAGGAAAGCTTATTGTCCCTCATTCTCTGATGTGATTGTTCCTCATTCTGTGTATGTGTCTCACACCTTTGGCATGCACTCCTTCTCCTTCTCCTTCTCCTTCTCCTTCTCCTTCTCCTTCTCCTTCTCCTTCTCCTTCTCCTTCTCCTTCTCCTTCTCCTTCTCCTTCTCCTTCTCCTTCTCCTTCTCCTTCTCCTTCTCGGTGGGTACTAACACCTTGGATCTCATGCATTTGAGAGATTTTGTAGCAATTCAAACAGACAGTTATGGCAGCTGTGCCTGAAAAGTCCTGTGGTGGGATTTCCAGGACCAGAAGGACAGGTAAGCACAGTCCAGAGGATGATTGTTCATCCTCACAAACCCTCCACAGCTGCACATCCAGAGAGGCCAAGGAAGGGACAATCACCTTGTGGCCAGCCAGGTCTCCCAGGACAGGGATGGATGGATTGGTGGTGACTCCCAGACCTGCTCACACTCTGCCCTTGCCAGGAACCAGGATGCAACACCAGGCTACAAGTGACAGCGTGATTTCTGGATTACATCGAACTCAGATTTTGCAGAGAAATGGTAAAAAATCCCTGGTGTCCTGTTGATCTTCAGACTCAGGCTGGGGTAAGAAGCCTGAAATGTTAAACCTCTTTGTCACCTTGCTTTCCTTGGAACAGTATAGACATCTCTGAAAATAAAAAAAATCTTTTACTACTGCAGTCTGCTTCATAGAGGATTTCTTTGGACAAAGAATCCATGAGATTTATAAAAACCAGAAGAAAACTCTGCATTTTACTGAGCTTTCCCCAGGAAGGAATACTTGTCAGGTTGACAGGACAGGACAAGAACAGCATCTTCTTTTGAATCTTGAAAAGCAGCTCACGGACAAGACTAAAGGAAATGGTGACCATTTGGTTCCTGGAGAGAAACCCAATTGCTTCATTAAAGAAGAGTTGTCACATGCTTGTTTCTTAAATCCTGCTAAATACCTGCTTAGCAGCATTATTGACAGGCTTTTCTCATGAACATTGAGCTGTTAAGCTGCTCCTGGTTTTCTCCAAGAGGTTAAAGGATTTCTCAAAGCTCCCAATGAAAGCCTTACTAACTGGATTAACTGCTAACATGGATTTAGGCTTTGAGTCAGATTAACCCCCATTGCTCAAAGTCGGTTCTACTTGTTCATCTTTTCTTCCCTTTGTCTTCTTTCTTCCCAGCTCTTACCTTTTTTTTTTTTTTTTTTTTTTTAATTGTAAGAAAAAATAATCCTCTGTGCTTGTGTTTGAGCAGTGGGACACTGAAGGTACCAGCTGGGTGGGTTGGTGCCCTGGCCCCATTAGATGTGACAGTTTCTGTTTGGAAAACTTGGGAAGCTGTGATAGTTATCAATTAGTTATCAAGGAGATAACTAATGCTAGTGATAGTTATCAAGTGATAGTTATAGTTACCAAGGAGATAGTGATAGCTATCAAGGAGAGTTATCAATTGTCCTGCAAATTTGGCTTCTGCTTGCTTTTGCTATTCTCTTAGATTTCCTCAGCAGCATGAGAATAATGAACTATATTTTATAAAGTGGTTTAACTATTAATGCACCTGGCTGGGCAGGTAGCAGAGAAAGCACCTGAAACTGGATAACCCAGGGTCTTCATAGCACCAGAGATGTGAAGTTAATCTAATTTGGGCTGTAGTTAAACGTGTGTTTCTTCAGCATTTTAGGAGGACTGAAGCAGCATGTGAGCTCTCGCTTTTGGCTGATTGTTTCTGCCACTGAACTGTTTTTTGGGCAAGTGTTTGTAAGCAAGTTAAAGCATCTACTGCCCCATTTAGAGGCCTTACCCACTCAGTCTGGATCCCTAATAAAGGGGTGAATTGGCAGTCCCGCTCACTGCTGTGTGATGGTCCTGGGGATGGTCTTGCTAAGTGAGGGTCTGCTCCAGCCCATTTCACAGGACCTGCAGTGCAGGAATCTGTCAGCAAAGCTGAAGGAAGGAGCCGGGGCACAGCACTGTGCTTGCTCTTGCCTGACCAAACTGGCACATGAATTGATTCCCAGCCCAGAAAACAGATCAAGGAATGGAGCCAAGGCTTTTTCTGCTTCTCTGTCGCCTGCTCGTGGCCCCGTTCAGACCTCTCAATTTCCTTTTCTCCCAGTGAGACCAGCCATGGCACTGCCATGTGATGTCCAGCCCGGGGGGATCCAGTCCGGACTGAACCTGGGAAGGGAATCTTGTACCAGGGCCACTCAGATTCCCCCTCGGGGTGGTGGCTTGTCCCCAGGGATTGGAGCTGTCCCATTTAGCCCTGTCTGCTGTGCTGGCTGGATCTCAGCCCAGCTGCCTGAGGACCGTGTGGCTAAACAGAGGCTGAAAGGTGAGGGGCTCACACGGAGTGTTTGTACCCCGCTGAACATCACCCCGAGTGTGTGCAGCTCCTGCAGCCCTGCGTGCAGCTGGGTCTCACAGTGTCCTGTGCTTTCAGACAGTGCTGTGTCTAACCTTGCTGGCTCATGATCCCAGAGGGCATTCAGAAGGTCCAGCAGTCCTCTGCCTTTCTCTGGTCCCCTCGGGGAGTGATGCACATCTGTTCTGCGTTGTGGCCAGCCCCTCTCTCAAACTACCGAGACTCTTCTTTAAAAATCATCATCAGGATCCGGACGACCCTGCCTTCTCATTTCCCTCCAAAACTCATCATCTCCCCTGCGCACTTCTTAATCTCATGTTCTCTGAGTCCCTCCCAGCTGCCTTTACCAGCATCTAATCCATTTTATCTGAATTGCTAACCTGCTTTCTGGCTTCCCCTCCACCTTCCTTACCCCCACCAAATGTCTCTCAATCTCCCGTGCGATCCTCCCCTCTTTTCCCGGAGGGCAGCTCCTCCTGCTGCTGCTCTTTCCTCCAGCCCATCAGGCTCTCTGCTTTCTCCCCGGTGTGCACCAGCACCCCCAGCTGCTCAGCATCAGCCTGTTCCTGCCTCCTCACTGCCAGGGGAATCTCTCACATTTCCTCTCCTCATTTCTTCCCACACCTCACTAAACATCCCGGAGGGCACACCAGGCCACTCTTTTCATGCTTTCTGTCAGCAAGTGCCGATGTCTCCGAGGCAATCAATTGCTCCAGGTGTGTGACACAGCTGATGCTGTCACCCAGAGGCGGTGGCTCTCTGCAGGACCGCTGACAAAGGTCTCAGGGGTGACATGGCCTGTCTGCCTGCTGGCACATCTTGCTCTCAGCATGTGTAAGGACCTCCCAAAACTTTAGCTGCGCTTAGCTGAGCATTTGGGTGCCTTTCGCATCCTGCCTCCCCTCTCTGGACATCAGAACAATTGTTTGTGGAATTCCTTATGGTTTGATGTGTGGCATCAAAATTAATGTTTCCTAGTGCTATGACCTGCAGTGAGACCAAAAAAAAAAAAAAAAAAAAAAGGAACGGGGTGTGGGGGGAAATAAAATGAAAATCTATCAGAAATACCAGACGGAAGTGGGCTGTTTATGGGGCCCAAGAGAAGATGATCCCCTCTGATTCAGTGTGCTGATTGGAAAGGGTTACGGGTAGAGGGTTTGGAATGTGGCAAGATACACCACAGCTCTTAATGTAGTCCTTTCCACTCAGGGCATAAATTCACCTGCAATGTGGCAAGCATGAAAGCAGAGAGGTTGTAACATGGATCTTCTTTTTTGTTCTTACAAATACTCCAGAGCTCTTCTAAGCTCTGTGCAAGTCAAAACAACATTAAGTTTCTCCAGCTTATTCTCTCTATTCCTTTAATTCCCTTTGAGCTAAGGGAAGCAAAACCTTTGATGCATTGATAAGACTTTGCTTCCCACTGCCTGACATTCAAATGCCCCTTCACTGCAAATGCAGGGGCTCTGTCTGGGGAAGGACCCTGCCTTCAATTGCACAGCAGTGGAGACACCCCCTGCCCTCCTGATCTTCTTAAGGGTCTGTTTTTGAAGAGCTCCTCGTAGCAGCTGTGGCATAAAAGCGCTTGAGTGTGACTAAGTATTGGCCTTGATGGATTTCCTAGGTCTAATCCCCTGCACATTACCCCAGCGTTGGCTTTACAAGAAGAATAATGAATTTTAATAGCAAATCAGAGACTTTCTGGTGTTCATGTTCCCCCTTTAAGAGAGGGACCAGACAGAGCTAGAAGCTGTGAGATCTGAAATGGGCTGTGGCCACCTCTCTGTAGACAGGGCAGCGGAGTCAAGCACTGAGTTGAGTCTGAGATCTCAGCCTGGTGAGCCTGATCTCTCCCAGCTTCTGCCCAGAGAGTTTGATAGGGGACACCTTTCTGGCAACGCTGCCTGTTAATAACAGACACAGAAACACAGATGAGGTGGTATGTCAAAGCTTTGGGAGTTTTCCATGTCACCTTTCACTGCTGGGAGACCCATCATTCTCCCAGGACTTCATTGGAAGAAACTTAATAATCATATCCCTGGAACAGAACTGACTTGCTTGTGGGGCTAATTTCCTTGTAGTCTGCTCCCCCAATGCTGATCTACGTGAGTGCTTTATATTAAAGTGTGCAATTTGTGATATTTCATAGTTTAGAAACGCTTGCCAGGTGTTATTGGTTTGGATTTTGGCATGTAATGGCCAGGGTAGCAAGCACTAATAGATGGTTCTCTCTGACCATTTTCAGCAGTCACCTTGCCTACTTCTTGCTGACATAGTTCTTAGAGTAATTAATGAGCTGGCACATTCCTAGGAGCCTTGTCAATGAATTAATCTCTGCACAGAGGGAACAGCTGAACACAGGTTTCCTTCTGTTGTCTCTGGCAAGCAGGGGAAATGGAGAACCTGCAGGCAGGTGGAGAGGGGGCTGTGCAAGTCTTGCTTTAACAGGGCTGAAGTTATGCATCTTGCATGTTTTTGTACACCTGGTTTTATCCTCTCGAGCTCTTGTATGTCTTGTTAGAGTGTCCAAGGTGGCTACTTTTCCTGGCAAGGGAGTGCAGCTCATAATTAACTCAATGCTACAAGAGCAGAGGAAAGGTTCAGCTCTGTTGGTTGTGTGAAGGCATCTGTGTGGAATCATTTTGTCCAAGTAAGCAAAGAAAGGTGAGATATAGGAGGATAATCAACCCAAGCTGCCTCTTCTTGATAAACTCTGTTTCAAGATTGATCAGACTCCAGGACTGATATTGGAAGTGAAACAAGAAGGGACAACAGTACCTTCCTGAGAAGGTCCAGCCGTAGATTTTGTCCCACTGGAGGAAATGTCCATAAAGGCAGTGTAGGAACATTCTTTTCACCCTCCCAATCATAACAGATTTTAGGGACCCCCATGGCCTTGCACTGCCATTCTTCTCCTCTGAATCTCATTACTCTCAGAGGATGAGTGAACTTGTAAGGGCCTCTCCAGGCAGCTGGTGACCAGCTGTCCCCAAGGACCACCTGTCACAGATGACCTGCTGCTCCCCTTCTACAATGTTTTATTTAACACTGGGCAAAGCCCCTTCATGAATTATCACTAAGGTTGGGTAAAGAGGAATGGGTGGAGATTGTTGCTAGTGTGGATAAGGCAGAAAACATGAATGTAAAGAACTTGTGACTAAAACCACTGAGTTCTGCCTTGAGACTTCATTGGGGTGTGAGTAGCTGTTGCCTTCCTTGAGCCATCTCCTGGTAAGTGGATCACTGGATCATTACACAGCCAGTTGAGTTCAGGAGTCACTCCTGAAAAACAGGAGGAATCTCTCCTCCTCTGGTGGGACACTCCTAAAGGAGAAGGGTTTGCACTTTTTCAGTAGAAGTGAAAAGGACTCCATAGGGTGGGTCAGGGCAAGCCCAGGATTTGATTTTCTGGAATGTCCAGCACAGGGTCTTTGGTTGTGAATCACTGGGGAAAAAGGATGTTTAACTTTTGAGTTTAGGAGCTGTTCCTTGGTTTAGACAGAGCATTAGGACAATAACCCAGCTGCACAGCCAATGTTGTATTAGAAGTCCCAGGGCTGCTGGTATTAATCCCAGCACTGTCTAAAGTAACTCATGCCTCTGTCAGGAAAGAAAATCATGTGTTTGCTTAAGGGACAAGGTGATCCATGAGAACTAAGAAATGAATGTTTCCTTAGGGTGTTTGAAGTGAGACATAAAATTTATCATCTGTTTTTGTACTTGCTTGCTTTCTCCCCTCTAGTTGTTAGCACTAACCAGCCATGGGGAAAACTTTTAAGGTTATGGCATATCTCTGTTTATTTGACAGTCCAAGAGGTTGTAAAATGGCCTAAACTAGGTCAAGTCCATCCTCAGCTAATGAGAGGATTGACTTAAGTAAAGAAAGGAGGGAAACTGGCTACAGTTCTGCAGTAAAGCCACTTACTAAGCTCTTGGAGACAAGCTGGGTTATTGCTTGCCTGTGATATCGGCTCTTCCCTGGACTGTGCATGTTTTGCTTTCATTGTCACCAAAGACATCTCAGTGATGAAGCCAAAAGAATAGTAGCATGACTGGTTTTTTATAAAAATGTATTTCCCATTTTGGTTGAAAAGGGAATCCCCCAGGCGTCTATTTTCTAAAATCATCCAGGTGCATCAGAGCATTTCCAAACCAATTTGTCATCATTTCAGGGGCTGACTGCCTGTAGGAACAGGGAGAGCAGTGATTGGGTGCTACCCCTTGGATGTACAGATCTGTTTGACCCAACCCACAGCTTCAAAAGGACTTTCACATTGTTTCTTCAGCCTCAGTGAATTACACTGAGCTGGATTCTGCACTGGTATTCCAACTGTACTTTTATCAATGTAGAATAACACTAAAATGTCAGCTGGAAGAATACAGGAATACTGCACTCACACCTGGGGACATTTTTAAGACCAGTGACGCAGCTAACACACATGTCCAGTCCAGCATGGATACAGTGGCTGTCTTGCTCTATTGAACTGCTAAACTATTTTTTGGTTCACGTAAGTGGCTTTGAAACTGCAATGATAAACAGACCAGAAATTTCTACAGAGGGCTGAAATATTTATCTACCACTTCCTTCATACTGCAGAATCCCTAGAGGTTTATGGTAAATTGCTCTCATTTGTGACCCCTATGAAAGAGGTAGATACATCCAAATTTAATGGCTGAATGAAGTTCCTTTAAAGTGTTCACAGGTGTCCTTTAATGCCTCTCACACCTTGAGAAGCTGTGGATGCCCCATCACTGGAAGTGTTCAGGGGCTTTGAACAACCTGGTCTGGGGGAAGATGTCCCTGCCCATGGCAGGGAGGAAAATGAGATGGCTTTTAAGGTCCTTTCGAACCAAAACGTTCTGTGATTCTCTGATTCTGTCTCACAATATTCATAGCTCAGGGTGTTCTCAGCTGATCTCAGGGTGTTTTTCAGCTAATTAAGATGGTGACACCATTCAGTGGCAAGAGAGAGGCTCCCTCTGTGGTGTTTCTAGAGCAAGAGTGAGTTGAGAGGTGATTCAGATCTTTCAGTTAAAATTCCCCATAAAGATCTGTTGTGTTGCTGTGAATTAACAAACCAAGATCCATCTTGGTTGGATGGAAGGGAGAGGATGGAAACTTGCCAAGAAAATGCAATGTGAACCGATAAAATAAAAAATGTTCTGACAGCCCTCATGTTAGAAATCACATTGTGTGGCACTTATATTAAATATCATATTTGTTTACAGAAGGCTGTAACTGGTGGCTTCTGTTGTGTCACACAGAACAGAGCTCCAGTGGTTATTTTTGGTTTAACATCCAAATGTTTTCCTTCAAAGTCTTCTAGCAACTTTTGTTTTAATTGTGCATATTGTCCCAAACTGCTTGCTCAAATGTCAGATTAGAAATGAAATTGCCAAATATGGTTTTTATGTTCTTGACCATGTCTGTGTTGTATCATCTCATTCATCTTCCTGATTTCTCTTCAGTGGCCATTATCTTTGTAGCCTTTTTCCATGGAGAAAAAAATCTCAATTATCCTTACAATCCTTTTTGAAATTGTGTTCATTTTTTACCATTCCCTCTTGGGTTTGTGGCACAGATCTGATCACAGCACTCACCAAGGAAATTACTTGTGGTCTTTCTAGCGCACAGCACATTAGCATGTTCTGTTTCCCAATATTTTGACTCTGAAGCAGAAGTTTGACACATCTGCTTAAAACATCTGTGGTGTTCAGAGTGTTTGATCATGCTGAACAAATCAAAATGACCTTTGTTTTCTGAAGCTTTCTTTCTCTCACCAAATGTTCCTGTGAGTTTAGATCCTTTCAGGCAAACTACCCCAACCCTTGGGGGATTTCATCTGAAGCTGTGCTTGACCACCTCACTCATATTTGGCAGTCTTTCTGAAGTGGTGTCCTCGCAAATCCTGTTAAGTTTTCTAGTTCCTTGTTCGTTTTTTCATCTCATTGTTCATTGTTTTCCATCCAGAAGCTAAGAGGTATCTCCAAACCTTGCACTGACAATAAGGCTTTTTTGGGACTCTGTGGAGGTGAAATCCAGGCAAATCCCAGTGTGGCTCCTTGCCTCCCTCAAGTGACTGGCACAAACTCTGACCTCTGTGCAGCTACAGCACCTTCCTGTGACTCAGACCCTCAGGTGTGCTTTTCACCTTGAAGAAACTCATCTCTATTTTTCCTCTCATTTCTTTGGAAACATCGATGTGAAGATTTCTGGATAGAGGTGTTTTCCTCTGCCTGGGCACATCAGGGTGACAGAATGATGGCCTCTGACATTGCTGCTTGAGATAGCTGTTGAGACCCAACCTTTTCCCAGACATCATCGCTAGCCCATCTGACTTCCTAGCAGTCTGAAAGATTCTACATTTAAACTTTGCACCCAAGTCTGTCTCAATAGCTGAGGTGGTGAGAGCAGACCTTGCTGAACTGGGCTTGGGGGAAGTGAAGGTGCTGTGCTGGTTCCAACCCTCCCGCTGTGAGGCACTGGGTCTTCTCCTAGGCTTGCAGTTTCTGCCCAGAGCTCATTACATGTTGTTACTAAAGCTGTGCTGAGCAGATCAGAGCCAAGGTTGCTTCAAGAGAGCTCAACTCAAGCTCAGGACATTGCAGAATTGTCCTTTCGTTCTTTTGTCATCTATACCTGTCTTTTCTCACTGTGTCCTTTAGCTATCCGTATCCTTTTTCCAAAGTCACCAGACAGCTCCAGTCAGGGCAGTGGCATGTGAATAAGCAACATGAGGGACACTTGAAGAGAGAATTCCCACCTGGCTGCCTCCATCCTCAGCAGCAATGATTAGCCATCTATGAATGGCAGAGTGCAATAAAATGGAGACAGTTCTGCCCCTGAAAAATAATAAGTGAAAGATTAATGTGAAATATCTCTGAAACTTTCCTCCACTAAGAGTAGATGAGTGAGCACAACCCTTTTCTGTCTGCCTTTCTCTTCACTCAGCATCAACCTAAAGCTGAGCCTTTAGTGTCTTTGCCCTTCTCTTTCCTACCTTCTTTTGCAGCTCCTATGGATAAAAAAATAATGTGGCTTTTCTGGTGTTCTAACCCCATTCTGTCACTCCTGTGCACTCCTGTGAATGTGCATTATCCGATAATAAAGCTGCTGTGAAGCCAGCATGGAAATGGTATTGGCAAAGCTGTAATGGAGGCAGGAATTTATGTCTGTGGCCAGGTGGAGTTCTGAGGGATTGTACCTGAGCTAATAACACCTCGCTGCGAGCCACTGACTTTAGCTATATCATTTGGGGCAGGAAAATCTATTGGTGCTATTCAAGTGTGGCTGCCGCAGTAGTATAATTTTTCTTTGAAAAAAAGTGTTTACTTTTAACTGGAATAAATGCCAGTCACTTGTCTCACACTGAAAAAGAGTTAATGAGAGGAAACTATAAAGAGAGGAAAATAGTTGAAAATTAAAAATATTTTATGACTAATTATTAAATATCCCTGTTTTTAAGTCATAATTACCTGGAATTAGGCCAACTGTAGCTGACAAGTCAAGCAGTGAGTTTGTGACTGAACTTTGGAGTACATCACCTCTTGGGCCAGAGCGGTGGGAGAACATGGACCCCACCAGGTACCCCTTCCTTCCTCCATCCTCACTTCCCAGTGTTGGGAAGAGCCCTGCTTGCTGACTCACTGCTGTGCCACAGCTGATGCAGCCTCAATCCCCCCTCCCTGGAGATGTGGCTGCAGAGCTGTTGAGGGTGGTACTTTGAGGGGTCACAAATTATTTTCAACTCCAGTTTTCTATTCCTACCCCATCTGCTGTCCCTCAAGAAGTGGGTACATCCCTCAACAGAGAACTGGTCATGGCACAGCTGGACACAAAACATGTCCTGGCACAGCCTTGGGATCAGGCTTGGGAAAGTCTTAGCCTTGGCTTTCAGAGTGAAGAGCCAGAGCAAAAAAAACCCCACATCCTTTCCCATCCCTTGACACCTTGCCCACCCCATCCAGAGATGCACTTCTACAAAGCTGGTGCCTCCTTCATGTCTCCAACATCTTCATGTAAACAGATTTGTTGTCCCTCTCAGCCAAGGTATCCCAAGGTATCTGTCATCTGCTAAAGGCATCATTTTCTGTTTATCTTCTAAGCTGCTGCTCCAGCGGAGCTGCAAAATTAACATTGTGCTCAGCAAAATGGTCTGTGTAAAACAAGGGCAATTTATACAGAAATATCCATAATCCTTCACATTAAAATTTACCTGTTAAAATTCTGGCACCTCTCAGAGGTCACTCTAACCTAGTTAAGTTTTGTTAAGAAAAGCTGTTATTATGGCTCACTACTTTTTTTCTCCCCTGCAAGATTGTCTCCTTTGGCTTGTGCTCTTCAGCACTCGCCTCTACCTCCCCTGCCCTGCTCCTGCCTCTTCTGGTTTAAATTACTTTCTGTCATAACATTATTAAAGACTAAACTTAACTACCTGGACGCTATGAAAAGTGCTCAATAGTGGGATTAAAGTTCCTGCAGTATTTCCTTGTTTCTTCTTTTCCCTGGTTGGTATTTTGAGCACAAATGAAGCACATTGAGGGAGGCTCCTTCTAGAACAGGTGCTGGGCTGGAACAGAACAGATGTGAGTTCAGCTCCCTGCTGTGACATGGGTTTCCTGTCTGTCCTTGGATATATAATTTAATTTGTCTCTCTCATTCTGTCTCATTCCCCGCCTTGCTGCTTTGCACATGATAATATTTGTTTTCACCATCTAGCACATCTCAATGTGTTTCTTCTTCTGGTGCAAGATCTGTATTAACCAATGTGTACACAGGACTGTGGAGAGTAGGATTTCATTCTCTGGACCTCAAATTTCATAATGCCACACAAATAAATACATTAAATAAGTTCTTCTCCTTCCAGCTTGTTCATCATGACTGTATGATGTTTGAAACAGAATCATGTTAAGTTTAAACTTGATCTGTCTTGCCTGAAGCTTATAATGAAGTAAAAAAGAGAAGATTTCATTCCAATATTAGTGTGACAAGTCTATGACCTTAAATAGAGTCCTGCTGAATTTCTCTGAGGAATAAGTGCACAACTATATAAATCACAGAATTATAAAATATCCTGAGTGGGACAGGACCCACAAGGATCATTGGAGTCGAGCTCCTGTCACTACACAGGACACCTGCAAGACTCACCATATTTAGAGCCACTGACTTCCTGGTGCTCTTCTGTGCAATATTCCCTTTTATCTGCTGGATGGTGAAACCTGGATCACCAGCTGTCCTGCTTCCATGGCACAATGCTCATGAGCACTTCAGGGTGCATGGCAGGTCCTGGCTTCTTACAGGGCACGTTTCAAGGAAAACCTTGCAGAAAAAGAATGGATGATTCTTGGCACATTAAGACAGAGAATTCCCTAGCAAGCATGGGAATTAAAATCTCACTTGTAAAATGAGTGGATGTTTCTGGAACCATGACAGGATCACAGATTGGCTTTGAGGCTGCAAGTACCATTGCAAAGTGGGAAAATGCTTGTGCCAGTGTAAGTGGGCAAACCAAGGTTGGCACAGAGTGACTGGACAGAGAAACCTTGGGCAGTTCTCTGTCAGTTTTCTGGCAAGGAGATAAAGCAAACCTTGCTTCCCCTTCATAGGTGGCAGCATGAAGTTGCAAGAAGTTTATTCTCAAAATGTGCTTAAAACAGCTGTGGTGGAGTCCATATTCCTCATCATACAGTGTAAAGTGACTAAACTGGGGCTACTGACAACAGCAGCTGGGCTGGAAGTGAATCTCCTCCTCCGTGCAGAAAGGAAGGCAATCACATTCAGAGGGCCCCAGTGAGCTCCTATCTTTGACACTGATGTGGAGAAACACACTGAAAAAGATCAGCCTGACAAAGAAAAATGTATTTATACTGCAGTAGTCAAAGGGACACAGGCACTGGACCCTGGGCATGTTCCCTTTCTCTTTGAGGAGCCTTATCTGATACTGGCGGGACCATTCCCTCATGTGCTCCATTATGAAGCTACTCTAGGATATAAAACTTTGTACTGCAAAGTCTTGAGCTGGCAGAGGAGCACATTTCAGTGATTCCACCATGCAGGTAGTTTTGGGGTATCAATGAAATGACTTGTATGACTGAAAGTTAGTCCAGGGTTTAAACATCATGCAAAATAAAGTGGCAGAGGTTCACTCATGACCTTGGTGTAACACAATGTGGGTTATCCTGGGCAGCCCTGGCTTGTCGAGAGGTTTAAAAGGACTCTGCAATTTCACTGCAGGAGACTTTGCTATAGTTCTTTTTGAGCACATCCTTGGGATTTTTTGTGGGCTGGGGTCTCTTTAGTAGATTTATAGGATCAGAGAAAAAAAAACAGGTGAGAATAAATTTTAAGAGTTTTCTTTATCAATTTTTCTCTCCTTCTAGAGAGGACCAGCTATCTATCTTTATAATTTCTGATGGATGTTTGTTCTTTAAAAGCCTCCAACAGGGAGACTCTACCCTGCCTCAGGCAATCTATTCTGTCCCCTACTTCCCTCACCATTAGGAAGCTTTTCCTGAAGTCTAACCTCCATATCTCTTGCTGTCACTTAAGCCCATTACTTCTTGTGCTTGCCACCTGCTTGTGGCAAACAGATTATTTCCATCCTCTTTCCAACCACCTTTAAACAATTGATGGCTTTCATGCTCTCTCCATTGTTTTTAGTTTTTCTCTCCTCTGCCTGAACCAGCAGCTCCTTCATTGCCTCACATAGATCATGGTGTTTGATAATTCTCATTTCTCTTCTCTGGAATTTCTGCAATTGTTTCATTGCCTTTTTATTTACTTATTTGTTTATTTTTTGAGGTACAGTTCCCCCAGTGGGATAAAACTGAGGTTTTATTGATACAAGCTGAGGCTGAGGGAAATGAATTAGTTACCTTTGCTTGCAGCTCATGACAAATTCCCATCGTCACTTTACACTTGTAGAAAGATAATTTCAACTAAGACAGAAATTGGTGGGAAATTATTTTCTTCTTGTGGCAGTGTATCTGTTGTCTTTCAGATGGTGCTATTAAGTTTTATTACAACTCTGGTTCTTTCTGCAAATGATTGAATCTCTAGGACAGTTGGTACTGCTGAGGCGAACCACTCCTACATCAGTCCCTACTTTGAGTGTTGACATTCGAGTGGGTGCTGCCAGATGTTCCCAAGGAATCAGGGTGACACTGGAATTACCCAGTCTCACAGACCCTGACTTTGAAATTTGGGGGTGGAACTGTGGTATTTTTGTCCCAACAAAACAACAAGGTGGCTGATATTGGTAATGGGCTTCCAGATGAGCAAGTGGGAGCCAGCTGGTCACTTTTTTTCACCTTTTCCTATTATAACTTTGTTTTAGAGATCCTTTTATGAGCTTTGAAGGAAAGCCAGGCCAGCAGAATTAGCTCTGTGCTGACACAGCATTGGGACATCTCCCCATATACTGATACCAGACTGCCCAAGCACAGAGAAAATGAAATAAGAAAGGTCAGTGTGATTCCACTGCCTGAAGGACACCTGTGTTGGATCCCACTCTGAGACTGACATAAAAGTGATAATGAGACACCCACAGAAAGTATGAGAAAAGCAATCCAAGTCTGAGTCCTGAGAGTATTCCTGATGGCACAGGAATCTCACACTGTGTTCTTGGCTCTGACGAGCACATGAGATAGAAGCTTTTGTTGTGAAGGGAGAATAGTGGATATGAAAAAATCATGGACAGAGGAAAAACATCTTCCCTCTGAGGAAGTTCCTAAGTGTGGACTTTGACTTCAAAGGAAGGTTTGTAAGAAACAGCTGATGTTGAGAGGAGGTGGAGAGCTTTGAAAAGTTTTGATGTGTTTTGGGTTAAGCCTTCCTTGCTTCTTCCCACTGAGGCCATGTAAAGGCCCTTCTCCATGTTGGTCTCTCTGTGTCATTCCCTGGGTTGGAGCCTCAAAGGCTTGGAGATGATCAAAGAGCCTGTAGTGAAAGCAGGTCGATTTTCCACAGCTTTTGAGTCTGGACTGAGTTCTTCTACTAAACCATAAAAATTCACAGAGGACCATTTCTCTCAAAGAAGGAAGACAGACTCTTTTTTTCTTTTTTTTTTTTTTTATTTTTTTTTCAATGTGTGTACTTTGCAGCTGACTCCAACAGGTGACATTTTCCAGCTCTGAAGGTCTTCAATAAAATCCAGATTTGGTGCATTGAGATCGAGGTCTCTCCTCCCATACTGTAAGTTTTAGATGCAAGACTGCCTAATTTCACTGTGAGAATTCTTTTAAAAAAGCACCTCCTGAGAGGGATGCTCTTTAAAATAGGCCATTAGTCTCGTGACAGTGCATCAGGGAATTAATGAGTTCGTTAGTGAGGCAAACCTCACATTGCCTTGCTCAGGCTCTTCCCCTGTGAAACAGAAATTGGTCTAAGGAAATCAGAAAGGACACACCATGGAATGCATAAACAGGGACACTGGATGGGACAGCAAAGCTTCTGGAGGGTTTTCAGCCCTTCATGTAGTCAGTGTCTTTTCCTTTGGCACAAATCTGCTGGTGAGTGTGACCCTCTAAATAATGTCCCATGGCCTGAGTTTCACTCAGTGGCCATCACAAAGACAGGTCTGAACCTAGAGAGAGATTAATTTAGGGAGGGATCCAGGTGTCTATACTTCCAATGCTACTATGGATTCCCAAAATTGTCTGGGATGTCCACACTGGGCTTTTGGAGACCTAGCACTTCCAGAAGTTCAGTGGGAGATGCTCGATTGCTGTTGCCAAACACCTGATCTTAGATACCTGAATTGATCCTAGAAATGGCACTTGGAGACGTATAAAATCTCCAAGGACAATTCAGCCCATCCAAAAATACCTGTAGAAAGTATAAGTTTGAGGGGTTTGGAGATTCCACACCTTGTACTTGGATTTGCCTATTATTGCAAATTTATGACTCAGTCCTCACTTGGGGTTGGCCCAGCCTTAGGCTCTGATCCTGCTGCTGAACTAGTGCAAATGACGCAAAACAGGGACCATAAAAATGTTGTATAAAGAACAAAACTGGGGCATATTTGAAATCATCATAAGGGAAAATGGGAAGAAACAAAGAAGCATCACATTCACTTGTAATTGTGTTAATGTAAAAAATAAATATTCCAGTATTCAGTGCATGTTTTCACCCTGATACACCATGATTCAAGCTTGCTGCAAGACTTCAGGCTTCAATATTTTGTTGTGTTTTCCTGTCAAATTTTCTTGCTGATAGCTACAAGCACCTAGAATCCCCAGCAGCATCAGCAAAGCACCATGCTGTCCTCATGCTCAAGAGAGTGTGAGAGAAGCTGTCTGGAGATTGTGTTGACTGGACCACAACAGCTCCATTTAACTTCAAAACATGGTCAAGTGCTGTGTCAGCTGCCCTGCACACTGAGAGCTGCACTGGCTGGCAGATGTGCTCCTGCAAAGGAAGCATGGAAGCAACATCACTGCCCCATGATCTGGATGTTTCACTCATGATAATTAGTCCATGGAAAATGTTTCTGCCCTGCCCAGCTCCAGAGGTCTGTCATGGAGAGGTGTGATAAAAGTCACTGAAGGAAGCGGGTTTTTTACTTATCTGATTGAAATCCCTTGAACCATTGGCTCTGTTTAAATTCTAGATTTTATAGGATTCACCTTGTGGTGATTTCTTTAGATCTACTCAAGGAATGGGACACTGAAAAATGCAGAGAGAGTCAGGAGGAGGAGGATCAGCTTTGCAGTTACATTTGACCTGGAGGACTGAGCTAACACATTCTTGGTGGTTCAAGTTTTGGATATTATGAAGTTCTCACATAGGACAGGCTTTTTGGCTCTTTTTCACAGTGTACATGGTGAGGATATATATTTATTTTAGATAAACAGTTAGCCAGAAGGAAGACAACATGTGGTGTAAGCTAAATTATGCAGATAATGTTCTATTATGTGCACAGAGTAAAAAGTACAAGGGACATGAATTTCCCCAGGGAAACACCTCTGAAAGGGGAGGCTGGGACAATACACAAAATAAAATAAAGAAGAGAAGGAAGAAGGAAAAATAAACTGGGAGATAGTTCTGGCAGATTTTACTCAAAGGAGACAGAAGACTGAATGAGCAAAGGATTGTACTGGAGGCAATTCCTTCCAAAGAAAGGACTTCATGTTGACTGTCACTTATCCAGGTCACTGCTCCAACTCCTGAGCACAGGATTTTGACCCTGAAGGTATTCATGAAGCTTGGAATGAACGATTGGAAGGTGTGAAAAGAATCTATTGGAAAAACAAGTTGGAACATCTCTTCCCTCCAGACTGCCTTTGTTCCAAGGTAGGGAATACTGTGATTTTTTTTGTAGTTCTGGTCTGTTCTATGTAGTCTGCTGAGGTCTGGCTGGAGCAATTCCTGTGGACTGTGTGACAGTGCAAGTTCAGATACAGCAGAGAAAGCAGCCCTTGGGCTGAGACAGGCACAGAGCACTGCAGAGAGTGGAGTAATAATTGTATTTGAACAGCAGAACACAAGGAGAGTCTCAGTGGGCAGTAACGCTCCATTTCATCAGCAACAGCAAAAAGAGGATTCTCTACTGACTCTGTTGTTTCTCTTCCAGAGCTGTGCCTGGTAGCAGCAGGTCTCAAAGCTGGTGTTTTGGATCAGCCCTGGTCCTACCTGCACTGATGCTCAGCTTCTCTGTATCTGCAGTCCTGAGAGGTGGGGGTGTGCTTTCCTGCACAGTGGAATGGGCTGAACTGTGCTCAAGGGAAAAAAATTGAGAGAAAAAATAGGTTGGGGGCTTTCCAATCCTTGTGATAGGTCCATAAGGTATTAATCTTCTCCAGATATTCCTCACTGTGTTTAGCCTCAAACTCTCTGACCTGGCTTTTGAGACTTTGGGATACAGGATTTCTCAGGATATGCTGTAAATATCGACAGAAATATAATTATCTCTTCCCATGTGACTGCCAACACAGGCTTCACTGTAGATAAAAGAATGGGAAAACAAATCTAAGTGCTGCAACCCTGTGGCTCTGCCTTCACATGACTATTTGGGGTGACCCTTGTGCTATGTATTGACCTCCTGGAAGCAGCTGCTGGAAGAATCACAACCATTCCCTGAGCTCACAGGTACAGCCTCACATTAAGAAAACAAGGTTATCAGTCTTTCGCATTTTTGTTGACACCTGCAGGTTCAGAGACTTTTTTGTTTGTTTTCCCTGTTCTCCTCAGTGTATAATTGGCCAGATTGCATTTACTTTTTCTCTCTCTTGCACTAATCACAACTGCAGACTGGAGTAATTTGCTGATGCTGTACAAGCAATTGTCTCTCCTGGAGACCTGGCTGGTGTGATCAGAACTCACATATGGTATCAGAACAAAGGGCCCTTCAGGCAAGTGATTCTGTTTATTTTGGCTCAGGTCAACCTTACTCTCCTCTCCCTGTATCTTCTCCTCCCTGTGTGCTGTGCACATCTTTTTTCCTCTGCCTTTGGAGCTGCTGGCTCCTTGCTGTCAGATCTAGGGTGGCCTGGCTTGTACAGCATCAGCACCACAGATCTCAGGGATGTGGGAGAAGTGTCCAACATACTGCTTGTACTTAATATGCTGTGATGCCTTGGTTCCATTTTCTCCTACTTCATTTTCACAGCTTGGAGGCCAAGCAAAGAAACAAGTCCAAGGCTTCCTCTCTGCTCCCTCTCCTTTTCTGGTTGTGAGTGGTTTCATGTGGACTTGTTTTTCATAGACACTCTTGGTTCCACCATCTACAAATGAGTCGAATCCTAATAGCAGTTACTGGCCTTGACTTATTCTCTATTTCCTTTATAACAGTTGCTGGCAAACTGCTGCTCTCCTGATGAATTTTGTTGGTCTAATTTTTGATAGCACACTTACAGCTAAGGCTGGCAGCCTGCTAAAACAGTGCCATCTCTGCATTTAATACTTCTCTTCCCCCAGTCTCATTTCAGCTAAGTATTAAACATCACTCACAATGTTGCAAAAATCAGTTGCAGTCTGCAGTATTAGGAAGAAGACAAATCACAGGAAATAATGGATGAAAAGGTAACTACTGGACATCAGCATCTTTGGTGGTTGTGTACTGATAAATGATAAAATAACTGCTGTTTCCTATCCTCCTCTTGAGGCTTTTCCTTCTTGACAAAAGAGCAGATAAATAATGGTTAATGTCTCTCTAGCATCAGTATCTTTTCTGTAGGCTTACAGATTTCTTGTATTTGTGCCGTTATTTACAAATAAAAGGTTTCCAGGTTTTATTCTTGGCCCTTCCTGTATTGTGTGTAAATGTATCTTCTTTTGTCATTTAGCAGTGCTTTAGAAAACAGCTGATGTCCCCAGGGTAAACCTTTAAACAATGTCCTACTCTGACAAAATTCTGCTTCATCAGCAAACCATGTCATGCATATTTCTCTCATTGTTTTGCAAATTGCTCTTACAAAGAGCGTTTGCATTTAAACAGGCTCTCTCTGACCTAAGAGACAGTAAAAATTACATTAGAGATGCCATAGTAACTTGTCACTGTGACCTGCCCTAAATAGCTGGACTAATTTCACTTGGATAAGTCATTTATTTATAATTACCTATTATGTCATC
The DNA here is from genome assembly GCF_963662255.1 of Cinclus cinclus. Classification (NCBI taxonomy): domain Eukaryota; kingdom Metazoa; phylum Chordata; class Aves; order Passeriformes; family Cinclidae; genus Cinclus; species Cinclus cinclus. Next base: position 15,433,694 of record NC_085059.1, read on the forward strand.
AGAATTCTACAGCAGAGATGCTTCAGCTCCAACTTACATGAACATTCTTTTGAAGGGCTAATCAGAAGAGATATACCATCAGGAGTATGTGCTTTAAAAATACAGTTCTAGACAGCACTACCCAAACTGGGAAGCAATGATTAATCTGTCCTGATTACTGTGATCATACAGATCCTCACTGCTCACCCGTTCTCCATGATCTCAGCTAGAAAGAGCTCTAATTTTTAGTTCCTTTTCTCCCTAGAGCTGCATTTCCATGACCAAATTTGCAATTAGAGCCCAGTGCTTCCAGACTTCCTTTGATAACTCGAGACAACCGCATGGTGCAAAATTTTCTCTCTCCCTCTCTCTTTTAACAGACTTTAGTGCCTCATTGTATGTTAGGAGCGTCTCTGTCTGCTTTGGATATGTACATGGAGCTTCCTGAACCTCAGAATTCCCTTTGTGCAATTCTGCTAATGAAAAGCCAGCCACAGAAGATACTTTGTCCTTGCAAATCCGTGGCACAGGGAGGATATTCCTGTATTGCTTCCTGCCTGCTGTCACTGAGGCCACTGCTCTGGCACAGAGAGAGCCATGAACAGCTGCAGGAATCCAGGCATGGCCCTGCTATTGCTTCCTGGAGGGATGAATGTGGGAATAAGTGTCAGGAAAAGGAAATTGCCAGTCATGTTCTCTGTCCTGGCCACGTGCTTGTGGGAAAGGGTTGGCAGGTGGCTCCTATGCCTTCCATGGAGGATGGGAATAGCTTTTTTCATTTTATCTGCTGAATGTCTGCCTAAAGAAAACAGTCACAAAATACCTTCACTCATGATTATTGACCTCAGCCCCAGTTCAGGTCTGGTCTTTATGTCACGCCAGTCCTTCTGCTACTTTTGAGGACTTTCTCCAGAAACTGCATTAAGAAACCATTTCTGCTTCTCTTGTGAGGAAGTAAAGACAGTGCCCCACAGACCAGGACACTGAGGAATGACCATTCCCCTGGCCCTGACCATGCCCTGTGTCCATTGTGCACCTAAACACTTCTGCAAATGCTCAAATAATTTAGAGAAATCGTGAATGCAAGGGAATATTGGTGACCTAAGAGGTGGTGTGTAAATGTGTGAATTTTCTATTGTGTGGCTGCCTGTGTGGGGCACTAACTTTGGTAAATTTTTGTGGGCAAAATGGTCCTCAAAGAGCAGTGAAAAGCCAGCACTCTATTGCAGGCACGGTGGAGAGGATGAAGGTGATTGCCCATCACCAGCTGCCCTGAGTGGGAAGCTGGGCCAGGAGGGACAGCACTTGCACAGTGCCTGTGGGTCCCTGCAAGGATTGCTTTTAAAAGTTCTGTCTTCACACCTTTACAGTCCAAGTAAAGTGGAGAAATAACTCACTGTGCACAGTTGTCATTTGCCCCCTCTAAGCACCAGCCAAAGCATTTAAATATAGCTAAACCACTGTATTTCCTCAGAATAAACACTCAGATACTCAAAATAAATTGCCAGGTCCTGGTATCAAAGGAATGATTTATAACCCAATTAGAGTGGGAATTTTACTCTCTATTGTTTCACTGATAGGTTATGGGTCAATTAGGTGTTTTACTGCTGGAGGAACACATCCTCATTTCACCATGAAGTGGCACACTGAATTTGGCACACTGGGATTTGCTCTGTCCATCTTATAAACCACATCCAGTTTGTGGAAAAGCTTTGAGAATCATTCTGCCAAGGGCCAGGTCGGTAATTTTTGTAACACTTTGTTTACTGCTCAGGCATTGGCAGGAATTCAGAGTTTCTTTCTGGTGACTAATCTTCACCATCTTCTGTTTTCTCATCAGACTTACAGTGTATAGAAGATGTTCATGGTGCAGCTGAGTCTGTAAGATCTCTGAGGAATGGATATTTTTGAGCCTTCAGAGGAGGCTGACAGCATCAGTAATGGTCTTCAGCAGGGACCAGCATACACCTGGTGAAGAATAAGAATAGAAGAAACTCGTTTAATCTCCCTCCATAACATTTTTACTCTCCAAGCACAGTCAGCTCAAGATTTCCTAAGATTAATGTGATTCTCAGTAAGCTGCCCTGGGTTCCTCTTGTAGCTGCTTGTCCATTCTGTCCTTGAAAATCCACAATTGTAGAACCACTGTGGAAAAGGCACATTGCTTTTAGAACAAAACCTATTATCCCCTACAATGGTATAAACCCACAGTTACTCTAAAGCCTTTAGTTGAGTAATATTTTATCAGTGATATCAGAGCAAGGGAGGGGGTTTGACCAAGTTAATGAATGTAAAAGAGGAAGTTCAGGGGGAAACTTTTTATGATTATGCCTCTTAAATCTTGCATTATTTTAGCAATGCAAATTCAGTGGTGCATTCTAATTCCCTTGTTAATATGGACTTTTCCAGTCCTGCACATTATCAACCCCAGTGAAAGCCAGAAAGGGAATCCAGCCCAAGGGTTTTGTACATCCTCTATTTGCTCCTCCTCCTTTTTCTTTTCACAAATTGGAGCAACATTGTCGTAATCTTGAATAACATTATACTTTTCTATTCCTATAAACTACAATCATGTTCTCTAGCCTCAGGGCTATCAAATCTAAAAGAGAAATAAAATCCAATCCCAGGTACATTTCTACAGTGACACCCCAGGCAGATGATGGTTTTGGTATTCTCATGCCCACGTTTTTCATTTCCTGGATGTGGCTCTTGGCATCCTGGAGTTGTTTGTAGTAAAGGGTGTTCACTGAGCAAGTCTGTCCCTCAAAATACCTGACTCTCCTTGTTCCTCCTCTCCCCACATCTCGATTATCTAACACATTAATACAACAAGCACTGCAATAATTAGGGCACCATATGGCACTCAAAATTACAGAGAAATTCCAGCATTGGTGGATTGGGTGAGTAGTTAGAAAGAATAGAATAAGCAAGGCTGCTGGTGTGAGCAGAAGATGGCTAAATCAGTGTACTCACATGGCAGAGAAGCACTAAGTTACGTGTGTGCACAAGTTGGACTCGGGGAATTTTTTAGTTTTGTTCTCATCCACGGTGCAAAGGCACCCTGGGTTAGAAGGGTGCACTGAACTGCTGCAGAGAGACAAGTGCCCTTCATGGCCCATCTCTCTGAAGATGATCTTTATTACATTTGGCTTCCCTCAGGTCGGTGAGTTCTCTAATATTTCTCTGCCTGGGATTGTATTGCCATTTACCAGTTATAATGGGTATTTAGTGTTTTCAATTATTTGCTACTTCACTGAGAACACAACAGTCGTTGGAGCCATTGTGGGATTCTTAGTTAATCTTCTAAATAATAAAAGGAATCAGGGAGCATGTATAAGCTGTGAGATTTTCCTGGCCTGGCTGTCAGCTGGGAATGTGAGCAAATCATGGCCACGAGCCATCATAGTCACACTAACAAAAGCTTTGGGGCACATGCAAAAATACAGATTGTGAAGTATTCTTGGGTTGTATCTCTGGAGAAATGTTACAGCTGGGCTTGAAGAAGACTTGTGGTGATGTAAAATGTATGTCCTTTATGGATGGTTGCTCATATGAGCAGAGTGTCAAGAGTTTTGGTGTAGAAAATCCCATTCAGTATTTTCTCCCTGCTAAAACACCCTCTTCCAACTGAAACACTTCAGCTGCTTGGATGAAGATTGTCTTTCAAACTAAATTGCTGTTTTCATATTTGCACTAAACATTTTCTAACAACACGGAATAGACCCGATGGATGGCACAGAAGGGAGGACACATCTCAGGGAAGGTTAGTGGGTGACCTCCCAGGATGTCACCTCCTCCTCAAGAAGCCCCAGGACATCCTTTTCTTTGTTTCTACAGAGCAGATGCAAAGCAACCAACCCCTTTTCTTCCTGAGGACAAATCACTTCCAAGTACATCTGGATGAGCATGAAGAATGAGAATATGAATACAGACAATTATGATGGAGTAGAGGCCTTGTAAATTTATACCCAAACTTACCCCCTGGTAACTCATTCATCTGCCTGTCTTGACAGAATGCATGAGAAATAGTGGGACAATAAAGGCTTTTGTTATGCTGAAAGATGTTAATAGCTGGCCTCAGGGTGAGCTGGGTTTCCAAGACAATCACAGATAACACAGACAACTGCAGCAAAACTCTGGAGAATGAACACTGAAGCCTTTATTTTGTAATGTAGTGAGACTGGGGCTATGTCAGTGGGGGTTGTCTAAAGGTACAGGTTTTATGGGATCTTGTTTTTATGGAAACGTACTTTCTGGGACTGCAGGGTAGCTGAACTGCTCATTACACATATGGAAATATCCAGAAAAACATCATTATAGACAACTGTGCCTCAGCGGGTGAGGGTCTAGGAGGTGTCAGAGGGCACTGGGAAAGGACCCTTGTGCCCCTCCAGCCTCTGCCCGACTCCAGCACCACGCTGGGAACAAAAGGAGATGCTCAGCAAAGAAATACCGCAGGGAGCAGTTTTTGGATGGTTAGAGATGTTTCAGAAAAGCTTTCTTATAATTCAGTCTTTCAGGAAGGGAGGTTATAGTGCAGGTCTGTCCTCACCACCGGTACACAGTGAAGTTCCTTCTCTCATCTCCTTTTCCATCTCTTTTCACTGTAGTCTCCTCTGCACAAGCTGCTGTCCCTGGGGGAAGACACCATCATAACCACAGCCAGTGTAAGGGATGTGGATGTTTGCTTGTAGCTCATGACTCGGAATCTGGACTGGCTTGGTTCTGTCTGAAAATAGTGTCCTTTCCAAGGTGATGCTTTTGTGAAAAATTCAGGAAAAAACAGCTGAAATGGGTCCACTCCTGTGTATTTAGGCAAATGTACACAGGCGTTTTGGGTGGATTCCCTTGGCCTAAAAGTAGTGCCTGAACATTGGCTTCTGGTCTAAACATGTGTGTAGGTTTGCTCTGTAGCTGGTAGGACTAAAATGAGACTTTCAGAAATGATCCCACTTCTCTTGGACAGCCATCTTTGGATGAGACAAATGGTCCCTGGGAGGGATCTGTCTCTCCAGTGACTGAAATACAAACCAAGAAATCCTGCAGGTCAGCTGCCCATGCTCAGCTGAGAAGAAACAAACACAGAGTTCAGCAGCACTGGCAAGTTTGCTCCATGCACCCCTGCATACTTGATAAAAAAACCTTTCCAGGGCCTTCACCACAGCTGCAAAGCTCAAACCCCCCAGCTGTTCTCTATCAAAGGAAGAAAGCAAGAATATCCTAAGGGAAAATGCACAGAGGATCCTAGGAAGAATTTACTTTTACCTCAGTTTGGACATGTGACTGGTAACAAAATCACAGGTGAGCAAGCAAGAAACCTGATTTTTTTAAGGCAATGCCAGTTGTTTTAGATGAGAGCCATTGATGTGATGGGACAAACTGGAATTTTGATGGGATGAACACACTCCAGAAATGCCAGCTCCAAAAGTTAAACAAGTGACTAACAAATGTGAAACAGGGCACAGTTTGCTCATGGTAGCCATAATATAAGTAGAGCCATTTATTTAGTTTAGCTTCAATCTTCTTCTTGTTCTTCTGTCCTCAAAAGAGATAGTTTGGATCAAGTCACTTAAGTCTACACTGAAACACAATGTACCTTTGTGATTGATATCTACAAAAACTCAGAGTGACAAGGTAATAAAAATGTAAAGGTTTGGGTTCCTTCAGGGAAATCCAGTTGCACTCACACTGCTGTCAGAATAATGGGGTGTCGATTTTGTGGTCATAGAGTTAATCCATTTGATGCAGGTAGAATGATTTGCAAGTCATAAGGATCTCTTTGGAAGGAAACACTAAGTAAAACTTTTTAAAAGTCTCTGTTTTAAATATATATATATATATATATATATATATATATATATATATACATGGCATACCATTATCAACTAAGTGTCTGTAAAATGTTGATGCACTGTAACCCCAGATTATGTCTGAGAGAACACAAACCATTCCATGGCTCCTGGTGAGCTGCTGGGACTAGGCTGGTGCTGCTTTGGAAGAGGATGGGTTCACATTTCAGAACAAAGCAACGGTGAAGCTTGATGAACACAAATGTACTGAGGGTTGATGTTTCAGATCAGGGGGAGGATTTCAGGAAATTCACTGAATGTTCCTCGTGCTTCAGTTCACCCAGAGGGACAACTTAAGCAAGAAGGAGCAGTCACACTGAGAAACAGATGCCAGGTTTTGGAGCAGGGCAAGCAAAGGACAGCAGAACGATGCAAGGCAGAGAACATCTACTGGCTGATGAAGAGTTGCTTTCAGGATGGTCAAGTGTGCAGCGTTTCTAAAGCCATGTTTAGTCACAAGTGGGTTTTCCCCTTGCTGAGCAAAGTGAGCATTAGTGCTGCCATGTTCTGCCATCCAAAGAAGGAGGCATTACAATGTTCACTCATCTCAAGCAGCAAGTGTGAGATGCATTGCAAAATCAATGGCTCAGGCTGCTGAATATGCAGCACCTTCACACTGTAGAATGAAGTGCTGTCATATCCCCCTTGTGAGCTGAGGGAGGGTAGGTCCCTGTGGCAAAACTGGGGGTCCCTTAGCTCATTCTCATCCTGATCCTTCCTTTCCCCCTTCCCTGAGCACTTAGTGTCAGATCTGAGGTAATGATGACTTTCCACTGGATTTAGGAGAGAGATTTATCTCCTTACAGGCAGTAAAAGAATCGTGGTTGGAGCTGCAGAAGGGAGAAGGGGTCAGATGTGTGGAGCCCACTGAGGAGAGGCTGGCACACACACAGAGGCTGAAAAATTTAAGACTGTATTGCAAACAACAGTGGTGAGATTGCTCTCACCTCACTCCAGGTATCTAATCATCTGGCTTGATTCAGATTTTTACATTAGGTTAAGATGAATCATGGTCTGAGCACTCCCCTCTCTCCCTGCAGTCAGTGTCTAGAGCAGATGAAGTTGTCTGAGCTGGAGTTCTCTGTGTCTGCTGAGCTGGATCTGGCCCCATCTGAGGGAGAGTAAATTTGCCTGTGCAAATCCCAGTTTGAGCATTGGGATATTGCTTCCACTTTCAGTGCAACCTGCCTGTACAGCCATTTCTACACTCCCAGCAGACTAATTATTACAAAAATTCTCTGTCATTGCTTTGCAACGGTCCACAGCTTAACTAATTTAAAAATGCAAATGAATGCTAAATTGCAGTTGAATCTGAACCATCTCCTTCTCCCTCTCTCTCCTCTCCTTTCTTTTTTCTTCTCTGCTGGGAAAAGAAAGATACAGCAGACATTAAATGCTGATGGTGAAAATCAATCTTTCAGATTTGAGGTAATTTTAAATTAGGTCCCAGTGCCAGGGATACTGACATCACCAGAGCTGCTTGATTGATCCATGATTTGAGGAGAAACAGCTTGGACTCGATCCTCCCTTTGTCCTTACAGAGAGAAATGTATGTTGCAGTCTTCAGCTCTTTTCCTGGGGAAGCTTTCATACTCAAATGGTCTCAGATGTTAGGGAGAAGCATTCAGGGAGAACAGGAGCACATGCCTGAGCTCAGACACATCTTGTACTGCCATGCTCCTTGGGCATTAGGCTGGGGCTCTGTGCTTGTGCAGAATCAGCTGGAGGGTTGTCACCCTGTGGCATCTCTAACCAGCTGGCTGACACTGAGTGAAGCTGTTGGTACATTTGGACTCTGTAAGATCAATCAAGATTGTCTCATCCCTGTCCCCTCCTTTCCCTACCTGCTGACATCAACTCTTATCTGAGAGAGAAACGTCTGTAAGGAAGAGTCTGTAGCTACATTCTTGAGAGGGACTTGGACAAGGTCTGGGTTTGTGGTTCGTGGTTTTTAGCTGCAGGATCACAGTGACAGCCTAAACAGCCATTCACAGTCTTCTTGCTTTCATAATGCCAGCTGTGCGCTGTAACACCAACAGTGACATGGAATGCTCAGAAATGGAACTCTTGAGCATTTGGACAGGCAGTAATGGGCTCAGAGTTAGGTATTGGGATTACATCCCTCCATCCATGGCAGGAGAGTCTGATAATCCAAGCCTCACCACTCTTGGCTGCAGATCCCTGTGCCTGTAGCTGAGTTAGGTACCCAGAGAAGACTATCCAAAACAAAATTCCTCTGTGCTTCAGGGCTGAGGATAACAGATCTTCTTCACCATTCATCCTCTGCTCATATACTGATGATAGTCTTTGTGATAAATGACATCTTGCTGAGCAAAATATAGAAAATTACAGGAATCACTCCAGAGGGCAGCTGCTGGCAGCTGTGTACACAGGACTATATTGCTGTTCATGATGCATTTTTTCTATATTGCAAATTGATGCGGAGATGAAATTTTGTGAGTGTTGACACTCACGTACAGCAGACAGATTTCTAAATGGGATCTGCAGAGATGATTAAAATCCCAGCCCCAGTTCCTCACTGTGTCCATTGGTTTTGTAAAATCCCATGTTGTTTGTTGGGCTGATGTGTAATGGGAAGTAAACATGGTTCTTTGGAGCTGTGAACCCTTTTGATGCCCCAAAGCAGATGCTTGACATACACACCCCTCACAGACACACACACACCCCTCATGGACACACAGAGCTCTCCTCACAGGTCCCAGACCAGTAAAGTGTGTGAGAGAGACTGGTTTTCAATTAGCATTCAAATGTCACAATGATAGAGTCATCTTAATCCTTTAACAAAAGTGTGCATGCTTAAATCAAACTTTAATGCCTCAGGCTCTGGGTAGTTTTGTTGACCATCAGCTTAGTGCCAATCTCCTGGGATATTTTCATGGATTCAGAACATGCACGGGGTGCTTCCAGTCCTTGCTGTTGGCTGTCAGGCAGATGTAGCTGTTGAATTCCCATATGTGACCTCTTATTACTCATGCAAGGAAGAGGAACCCTTGGCCTTCTGTTCCATGCAGAAGAGCTTTAAGAGTCTCAGCCTGGGTGCAAATGTGTGTGTGAGGAAGCACAGGTAGTTTTCTGTGTGGATTGCATTCAGAGAGGGAGGAAGGGAGAAAGTGGAACAGGAAAGAACATTTCCTGCATTTTCCCTGAGGGTGTTTCTCCTCTACCCTGGGGTCCCCCAGGGGCTGTCCTGGAGTTGGCAGTGCCAGCCCAAGGTTTGCAGGCTCCCTGTTGATGGCAGTCCATGCTCACAGAAAGAGCTCTCCAGTGGAGATTTGCTGCAGTGCTGCTCTGTTATCCTGAGCTCCTGAGGGAGAAGTCATTGTTAGATAGCCCAGGTCTCCAGAAACAGGCTGACAGCTTCTGTGATCTTAGCAAGCACCTTCTTGAGGCTTCTCTGTGTGTGCCCATTAAAGCCCTCAGGGGACCACCAGCACACGGTGAAGGATGGCTGCAGAATTTTCCCAGCACTTTTCTGGCCTCATGTCCAGAGAGAAGGCGACAGAGGAGCTTTTATGCAGACTAGAACTGCAGGAGTCCTAATGGCCTGTCATGCTGGCTGTACTAGAGATTTGCATTATTGGTGATGTTTTTGTAGGAGCTTTCTAGCCAGTCTTAATTTCGGATGTGTGTACAAGGCCAAATCCTCATGGTGACACCAGTGCTAAACTGAAATTTATTATTATTTTAATTTCAGAGTAAGCTCTAGGATTACTTTGGGAACAGGATCTGACCAAAGACCACCAGTGGGATGGAATAAGGAGAACCTGGTAAGCCACAGTCCCTCTGGGCACAGAGTGCTGCAGGTCTGTGCTTGTCCTTTCCATGTATGGTCTGAATCAATCCCTTCAGTATGAAATCTCATGTCCCTCCTGCCTCAGATTGTGTTTGGGGGACGAAGACTAAGACTGGATCTCCTCTGTAGGCATATTTCAGAATCCCACACGTGTGTGTGTGCAAATATACACACACAGAAATATGTGTATGTATTTATGTATTTTTATGTTTTCATATCACCTGGGGGTGGTTTTTTTTCCTGTGATTCTCTGCTAGTAGGCACCAAAGCAAATCTAAGATTAATTCAATTTAATTTTAGTGATAAAGAACATTGCAGTCACAAGAGGTTTGCCATCAATGTTGGAGGACATTAAGTATTTGGGGTTTTCTAGTTGCAAGATAATAATGTTCTGGTGTAAATGTTTTATAATTATCTCATGAATTATTCATGGCTAACTTGTTAACTCGGCATTTTATGGGATATGGTCTCTGGAGTGCAAGGAGAAATTTAAAGATAAATAAATGTGAAGACAGGACCCAGCTGCAACAATGGAAATGCATTGAGGCCTCTGATTTAGTTTCTGTCTGCACTGAAGGGTGGTTTCATTCTTTTATTTATATTTTTGTGGTGATGAGCCACAGAACTTGAGTAAGCGGATGAGGTTATTTTCTATATATAGAGAAAGAAAAGAAAAACTGGGATATAAATCAAACTGTCTTCACTGTTTTTAATCTAAAAGTGGTGCTTGAATTATTCCACCCATTGTTCTGCAGCTCAGAGGTTATTGTTGATACTATCTCCATCTGGAGAAGCATTAATGAAAAAATGGAAACCAGCATGTGTTTTTCTTTATGCATATTCCTGCACCTTTTTTCTGTCTTCACCTTTCCTTCTATTCTCCTTCTTCTTTCTTCTTTCATCTTTATTCTCATTTCAGTTCTTTAATAAGTTCCTTTAAAAATTATTTTTCTGTCTTTCCTTTTCCATTCTTCTCTCTGTTCCTCTGGGATTGTATTTTTCTCTTCACTTTCCTCTGATTCATTCACTATGTTAATGTTAATGTTTTTAATTGTCTGCAACTCCATCTTCTTTCTCTCTGTTGCTCACAGGATCTTTATGGTATTGCTGAAGTCCATGAGCCTTGACCCCACCTTGTGAAGAAAGTATCAGATCTGGAGAAAAATCCTGCAATTCAGAGAAACCAGGTGGCAACTTCTGGAAGAGGAATGTTGAAACTCACACCTGGGCATCCAGCCTGAATGTCCATGAGGCCTTGATAACCAAAATGCAGGAAGACATGCAATAACTGCACTTCTGTGTGCCAGAGGTCAATGGAAAAATACCCTGCAAGGGCCTGAACAGGCTCCCAGATTGCCAGATATCCATGAATCCAAATGGAAAAGAGAATGTGGCAAATGACACTTAATCCCAATGCGAGCAAAGGCTGTCCTTGTACCCAGAGAAACAACTGACAGCTAATTCAGGACTAGAACTCCAGGGATCTCTGCAGGACCAAAGTCTCTTCTGTGGAAGATTAAAGCTTGGTGCAAACTCCAAGGTCACCTCTGTATAAGCAGAGGGAAGGGAACAGGATAAACCTTGGGATCACCTGAGCTCGCTGGCATCCGGCTGCTTAGCAGTGTTGAAGTTTATTGCCCTGGAGATTCCACAAAGAGTTTCCATCCATCAGGAGCTATGGGTTCTGCAGAGTCTGATGGATATCCTTAAAAGTTTTGGAGTGGCAGTTTGGAGAATAGCTGACAAAACATGAGCCAGCAAGACATTGTAGAAAGATGAATTCACAAGCAGACATTTTTAGAGGTGGTATTTGAGAATGAAAGAGTGATTCCACCGACCTGTACCATTCATTTATTTAAATTTATGCTATAAAGTGGACAGCAGAGGAAAGTCAAAACTTGCACTGATGATTTTTCTTTCTCTTCCCCCACTGCCCCTGATCTTTTATTTATTAAACTGCTCTGGCTGCACCTTTCAAATGATTTTTTTTGCCTTATTGTTTATTATATCTTCATCAGCCTTGAAATGGCAGCTGCAGGCAGCTTGATAAATGGATCGAAAAGCTGCTTCTGCCAGAATCAAACTAACAAAACCCCCTCAGTATCCATAAGCCTTTCTGTTTTAGCATTTCCAAAACAAACACTATTTCCCTCAAAGTACCACTGAAGACTGATGCACCAGTACCCCTGAGTGTTTCAACAAAGGGATTTTTTTTATCCAGTGATGCCCAGGGCAGGAGTTCCTCACTTGGTCATGAACAGGATCAGCCTGCAGCTCTGGAGAGCAAGAGCAGAGAAAGAGATGTGGTCTTAGGAAGGCTGAGAAAATCTTGACTCCAAAATGTGCTGGGCAGATCAATGGAGTAAATGGGGCAAAATGTATGAAGTTGGGTCCTGCTCACAAAGACTTGCAGCTGTCCTGCTTCCATACAGCTATTTTTTACCCAGATACTTTCTGAACTCTTCCTTTCCTCCCAACCCTTCTTTAGATATGGACAGCTTAATATATCCCCGGTTCAAACCTTTTGTCCTTAGCACACTTACATTTCACAGCTGGTCCAGCCTGGCAGTAAACAAGGGTTTAGCTACTGTGGCTTATTGACAGTGGTAAGTGGTTCAGTCCCATCTGTGAAAGTACAAAATATCCTCAAGAAAATAAATATCCCATAAGAAGGTGGTAAGGAACCATCCAGGTGAAAACCTGTCATGTTACCTGCTGTAGCTTACAGCACAAATGTTGCAGCAAAGGAAGTGGGAGGGGGTTAAATCCACCACCATCAGCATAAAAAAAAATGAAACCAAAAAGGAATGAAAACCTGTGGCTTGTGAGAGGAAGGAAGAGATCTAGTGTTGAATACTCAGTGAGAATGACAAAGGCTTGTATCTGTTCCTCACTAAGGTTATTTCAGCTCTGCTTGCAAAGGTGATGAATATGCAAGGCAATGGATGTGAACCTCCCCTGGGCCTGAGCTCCTTGATGTGGAATTTGCCACTGTGGATCCCTCTGACACAGTGCACCCCACTCTCCTGACACAGTTTCCAGCACCCAGCGAGGTGGCAGCACTGCAAGGACACCTGATGGGCTCTGCCAAAATGAATAATCTTCTTGTCTCTGTCCTTACCCATTGCCTGCTGGGATTAATCTGAGGGTCTCTGACTGTCTCTGACTGTCTGTGTCACCGAGGGGCTGCCAAGGTCCTGGCTGCTTAGGGACACATCTTCCCAGTAGTGATTCCAGTGCCATAGCCACGCTGTGGGTTTTCTTTCTGGTTATGGAGAGCCACTATCACTGAATTATTGCAGTGACCCAGCCCTGTCTCCTTTTTTCTGTCTGCTCCAGTCTCTCTTAAGAGCTGTCTGGGTTCAGGAAGAACTCTGCTGTTCCTTGAGGCATGAGATGAGCGTGGGACAGGGGGATGGATGCTGCTTTTCACTCCCTGGAAAGATGTGGCATGCCCGAGGCCATGCAGACAGGAATGCTAACGGAATGAGAGGTAAGAGAGCAGAAGGTACCTGGACCCTCATGATTCTCTGCATAATTGCAAAGGATAACTGATCATTCACAGGAAAGAAGCTGGTGGTGGAGATCAATATTTCTATTGCTGTGCTAGAAAAATAGCAGAAAAGGAATGGCTCTTTAACTGTTACAGCACAGCAGAAGAAGTCTGTGCTTAAGGCTGTTTGTAGCCAGGGCCAGCAGAGGGTTTGTGCAATGCTGGCTCTCATTTCAGGCTTGAGATTCAGTGAGTGAGTGTGGATGATATACCCTGGCACCTCCAGAGGTGGCCTGGCTGGAGACGGGCAAGGAACAGCTCTGCCATCCTTGATCTAGGGAGAAAAATTAAGTCACCCTGAAGGTAAAATAAGGAATCCATATGGGATAGTGACTTGAATATATCTCAACTGAGCATTTTAGTCTCCATTTTCTACTCAGACCATACTGATGAATATTTTTTCTACAGGTGTAAGAGTTACCAAGAGCTGACTTCACTTGGCACAGCCAGAGTTGGGTTTGCGCTGGTACCTGTGGGATCCTATAGTGGAAGCACAGATAATCTCTTTTACCAAGATATTTAGCTGGAAGTTTTTGTTTCCAATTAAATATTTGTTGAGCCCTTCTTGGAGGGTCTTATGAAGGAGTAGGATAAAGTGACTCTTTGGGATTCTGTGTAGGAATTCTTTATTATAGGCACTGACAAGGAATATGGCTCTGAGTTAACTATATCTGAGCTTGTACTTGTTTTGGTCATGAATCAATATCCTGATTTCTCATCCAGAGCTTGCAACTTGTATATCATTATTCTGCCATGCCCTGTGAAACAAAAGACTGAGAATTGTCCCAAAACAAGTGTCTTTTCCAAGTGGGTTTGGATGAGGTGGCCAAGCCTGACTCACCATCTGTGTTCTGGGACCTGAGGAGCAGCCTCGCTTTCCGTGAGCGTGTGCTGACTGAACACACCTGAATATTTTGGTGAGCTTATCCAGCAACAGACCACTAAGTAGTTTTTGAGAAAAAAAGAAATGGAAACATGAAGAATCTCTACATCATAAATCAACACCGGGGGAGCTGGAAGAGGTTTTCCCTTGGGGTGTCCTGTGTGCCACAAACGCAGGCTTCTGGGAGCGAGGGCACCCCAGTGCTCAGTCCCACAGGTTTCCATGGCACAAGACTGACCTCCAGTGGCACTGCCAGTGTGTTTGGGCTGTAAATCTGGGGAAGATGTGTACAAATGCTCTTTAGAGGCCACACCTTCGGTTTTCAGGGCAGATATTTGCTCCTTGCCCTCTTCAGACCTTTCCAGCATAAACACAGACGCTGGGGACAGTCTGCTGCTGAGCTGGTAAATGTGATGTGGTTCAACTGAGGTGGGGAATTCTGAAAATGCTCTCATGACATAGGAAGGAAATATCCCACCTATGGCTTCTCTCCCTGCAGACCAAAGTGGTGAGACAGAAAGGGGCAAAAGAGAAAGGGAAGAACCTGAAACTTTTGGGGAAGGGTGAATTTCATTCTGCAAATGAAATTCTGCTGCCTGCATTTGAGCTCCTCAACCCCAGGATACTGCATGATTTGCAGCTCTACGTCTGTGGGGTGAGGAGAGAAACTCATCCCGATTTAACCTGTGGTTCTACTTTCCAGGGTGGCAAGCTGCTGGGAGGAAATGCTCACCTGAATGAGGAGGAACCACCTGCACCATCAGTCAGGCTTTCCTTGCTTTCCAGAAACCATACATCCACTTCTAATTGTAGAATTACAGCTCTCTGATTCCTCTGGAGCTGGCACAGAGCCTTCCCTTTTTTATTGCTGATGGGAGTTTGGTTCCCCTATGTCTTTGTAGAGGGTTTCCTTGTGTTTCATGTGCCCTCAACACAGTTCTGTTGGTGGCTCTCTCTGGCAGCACTTTCCTCATTGTGTGAACACAGATCTCTCCTCATCCTTAGTGCAGCACCCATCTTCTACCAGTGAGGAGACTCTTGGTGTCCTGGCTGGGTGATAGCTACCAGACCTCCAACAGAAGGAAGAAGACATTTTCTCTGCCAGTAGAGAACTATGAATGGTAAGACACAGCAATCCAGCAATGTTTATTTATCTGTGAGAAGGTGAGGAACTTATCAGCTGCTAGAGAGAGGTCTTGATCCTGATTTCCAAAGGAAACCTGGCAATACAGAGTAAGGACAAGGTATGATATGAGGGCCTGCCCTAGATCTAGTTCAGTTGTTGTGTTTTTATCTCTGAGGGGATTTTCAAGGAGAGAGCTGTCATCGGTGTATAACCTTTGGTGACCCAGAGCTGCATTAACCAAGAGAGAATTTCGACCTCTCTAATCACAGGTCATCCTGGACTGAGTACATCTGATATTCAGACTCAATAAGGCTCAAAATTAGCTCAGATTTGTACTCTGGGCAGATTCCAATCACAGACTTTGAACTGAGGCACTCGTCCCCTGTCAGAATCTGGAAAGGGGAGATGGAAAGGTTGCAGTGCCCTTGGCATCTGCATAAGAGCAGCATTCACCTGGTGATTTATACTGATGTGTGTTGTGGAACTCAGGGGTTGTGGTGAACTTGGACAGGCTGCAAAGTGGAGAGATGAAAAGCCTCCCTGAAAAGGAGCAGCAGGAGCTGGGAGCAACCAGGAGAGGTCTCTGGAGGGAGCAGGGCTGGCACAGCTGAGCTGAGCTGTCTCTCCCAAAGCCTGCTTAGCACAAGCCAAGGCCCTCATTTACTATTGACTGGAGGGATGTTTTACAAGTGCCCCTTCTGGTTCAGAGAGATATGAAATCTGTCTGCAATTAAGTTAATTTGGAGTTGAATATGGGGAAAGATAATGAGCTGAAAATAACAGAAGAAGAAAGATGGGAAGGTGTTGCTAAGGAACAGGTTTTTTGCATTAAATCCTCTCCCCTCCCCAGTCAAATAAACCATTTCTAGGATCTGGGATGGCTGAGTGATGGGGCAGGCAGAGCACAGGCATGGAAATGGCTGCTGGATCAAGAGCTCAGAATAATAAAGGAGGTAAGAGGAGGGATGTGACTTGGAAAATTGAGAAAGGCAAAAAGGGTGACAGCTGTGGCCAGTACAATCTGGTGGCAGAGCAGTGACTTTGGGCTCAGCAGAGTGGTGTCCTGTGCCTGGCTCACCCCTTGTTTGAGGGAACCCCCAATGCCCTGAGCTTCCACTGGGATGTGCTCTAAGGTATGGAAAGAAGGACTGGCCACCACCATGTCCTGCTTATCAAAGTTTAGCAAACAGCCCCTCTCAAAGCACAAGGCTTTTAACTTCTCCAGTGCTTGACCCTGGTGAGAATTCCCACTGGAGTCAAGCATCAGGGTGAAGGCTTAAGATTGCTTCTTTTCGGCTTTTAGAAATGGTGTAAAATATAATATGCTCATGCCAAAAGGAGAATGGAAGAGAGGTCCACAGAAAGGACCAGAATATTTAACAGCCAGCAAAGCATAAGCAAATAGACAAGTTATTATCAATGAGTTTGTTTGAATTTAACAGAGCTTTCCTGCAAACCTGGGGGAGGGAAGGGGGGCAAAGAATTCCCTGCCAGTGTGAGCTGTAATAAAGGACCTGCTGTTTTCTGATTCTCACTCTCTGTGAAAATTGAAAAGGTTAGCCAGGTAATTGAAATCGGGACTGGAATACAAATAATGGTGTGAAAACCCTACAGCTGGCAAATAAAGTTGCAGAGAAAAGACTCAATTCTCCGTGGAATTTCTTAGCAGCAAAAAGACTGGATGGGTGGGGGGGAAGAGATGATTTTCAATATAGCTCTTCCTCCTGGGAGGGAGGATGGGGAGCGAAATGAGACCGGAAGGAACCAGACTGAGACTAACACTTGTATATTAGTATTCCTTGCTGTTAATGCAAGAGACACACAAGAACTGGGCTGTGCTGAGGCTGAATCATGTCTGGCAGTCCTTGCTGCCTCTTGGAGGAGTGCAGTGGGTCTGCTGGGATTTGCTAGGCTGCTGTGTGAGCCCCAGCTTTGGGACTATTCAGTCTGATAAGCACAGAGAGCCAGCCCCACATGACTGAGCCCCTCGTCTTGGGGTTGGGATACATAAGCAAGGCAGATATATCTGGGCCAGTGTCAACTGCTGCTCATCTTTGAGGGGACACAGGGACAATAACTGCTTTGCATCATTTTAAGCTAAGAGCATCCTGCTCAGTTCCAATGGAGGGGCCTGCCAGTGCTACTGAAATGGAAATTGATACCTGCTGCTGTTTTTGTGCTTTGTTCTTCCATGGGAGCAGGTAACCTGAGCTGGGAGGAAGCAGAGCTGCAGGGCTTAGGGGAAGCTGAGTTTTGTGGTGCTAACCAGGTTTGTTCACACTCAAAGAACTCCTCTTCATGCAGGATTTCCCTGACACCAAGCCAGCTAACAAGCCCCAGTGTGTACATGGTTAAATAAACATGGTTAAATATACCTCGAGGTTCCTGTGTTAGTGCTTTGTTTCCTTCCTCGCAGACAGTCTGGTGAGGTTTTCTGTTTCCCAAAACTGTGACTCTCTTAAACTGTGACTCTTGTACTTTTTTTGCTGCAGATGCTCTGTGCTGCCCAACCTGCACTGCAGTCAACAGCAGTGTGAAAAAACTTCTTTTTGGAGACTTTCCATTGAGTTCAGGCAGCTGTTTAGCACATTCTCTGGCAGGACAGATCTTTCCTGTCCTTGTCATCTCCTACACAAGCAAAGTAAAGAAAAGAAAACTGAAAAGTTGCAAAAAAACCACTGCAAATCCTACGTGTGCTAGAGCTTTGTTGGAATTTCTCTGCCTTTTGAGTGTAGCCCAGGTGTCCCAGAGGCAGCAGCCCCAGAAAAACAAAGTGCTAGGTGAGCACCTGAGGATGCTGTTCTCCCACTGTTTAGTGGTGATTTAGCTGTGAGCCATTTGCTTTGCTCATTTGGAACATGATTTTCCTAGTGACTCATTTTTAAGGGAGTCTCTTGGGTTGTGAAGAAATGAAACAAATTGAAAGGGTGTGATAACATACCTGCTCTGCAGCAAAGAGCACACAGCACTCCAAGGTCACTTGTGCCTTGTTGTCTGGCTGTGTTTTTCAGATGCAGAAGGTATGCATAAAAATTACCTGTAAAACACCTAAAGTAGATGACTGAAGTAGGTCAGAAAAAATGATTTTAGAGCAGCTATTTCCTGTCATTTGACTAGAAAAAGGAATACAGTTTTCCTCTGATGGAGATCATGTTGCAGACTTCTGAGTCAAAGGGTCCTCTGGAAAACCCATGTCTAACCAAAAAATCAAACAAAAGCCTGTTCCTCTGGGATGGAAATTGCTACTTTTCATAAAATAGTGTAAGCTGAGCATGCAAGAAAAAAGTTATTTGGGCTTTAACAATAAGAACTTCAGTATTTTTTTAATGAATTAACTATCCTAGTGGGAAGCAAATTATTCCAACAGCTCCCATACATCTAAAATTAATCCTTCTTTAAAAATTAAGTGGATTTAAGATAATTTGCCTTTAAAACATGAGCTACAGCCTTTCAGGGCTTCGTGAAGTCTAGACAGTAACAGAAAGTCTTTTTCTGCTGGTAGCAAATGAACATAGCTCTGTCTGGGTATGACCAAGGCAGGCTGTTGACCACCCAGAATGTAAATGGAAATAAATGTGGAAGAAAATCAACAACCCTTGACTCTCCTGTAGAGGTTCTTACATTATGGTCCATTTTGTATGTGGCAAATTCCTTTTTCAGAGTCAGGGAATCATACATAAGATGTTCACTGTCTTTCAGTGCATGGTGACCTGTCCTAACAACCTCAAAAGTGTGTTTTTCCCAGGTGAGGAAACATGCAGGGCCCAGACTGGGCAATTTTCTGCAGTTTCTTTGCAAACTCTTTTAACCCTTCAGCTCACTCTGAAGGACATTTGCCATCATTGCATAGGCTTGGACCGAATTCTAAATTCAAATTTTAATCCTTGCAAAAGCTCGTTTGATTTATTGTTCATTCTGCTTTCATTATCATATTTATCCTTACATTAATATCCATTTGATATGGAAATGCTACAGCTCAGCAATTTGCTAGTTTGTAGAAAAAGAAACCTCAGTGGGGAAAATACTAGCAAGTGTCAAAATGAAAGCAGAGAAAATGAGACAACTGTGGTAAAACAGAGAGGGAGAGCAGATCTGGCAGTTGCACAGGCTGGGAAGGAGCAGTTTTTGCTTTGGGACCCTCTCCTGGCTATGAAACTGTGCTGCTGAGTCTTTAACCTCCTCCCCTGTAGGAGTAGTTGTGCAGAATTCTTGGATGCCACAAGGCCCATGGGGAATTGTGCTGGTTTTATGCAAATATACCAGCTGAAATATGGGGGTTTTTTTTCTTTTTTTTTTTTTTTTTTAAAGTGCTGTGACTTGTAATGAGTCCTTGGTGCCCTGCACTTGGTGCTGGCTGAACATTTGGGGAATGTCCATCTGCTGCTGCTCACATGAAATCAGAGGGAGAAGCAAGAAGCATGAAGATTTCTGGAGCATGCACCAGGCTTAGGTAGACAGAGTTTAGTATATTTATTTTCATGTTATATAAGGATACAGATAACCATCTCTGCAGCTGAAATGTACATTTAGTTTTACTGATAAGCTGTGGTTTAAACACTTCAAAACACAGTGGTGTTCAAAAACTCTTCATATAAATTTATCAGAACTGTTCACCTGCTGTTCACAGTGTTTTTTCCAACTGGACCTGGCACTAGATCTGAGCATCACTCACAGGCAATGAACACAATTCTTCTCCCCTTTGAGTGCTTCCTTGTAGTGCATTTCAGACTCTCCACGTTTTGTTCTCTGTGCTGGAGCACTGCCCGTGCTCTCCACACTTTCTGCTCACACATTTACACATTTCCCAGAGGGAAAGAGAAACAGAGAAATAAATCAATGGACAGTTCTGTCTCCAAAGTCATGCTTGATTTCAAATAAATACAGTTTTATCACACCAGACCACTCCTGGGGAAAGAGAATTGTTCTCCACTTTTGTGCAACAGAAGTTTTTCTCAGCCAGTTGCCAACATTTTTTAGCACTTGGCTATGAAAGCTCCTTAATGTATAAATAAAGGAATAACATCAGCTTTCATGACATCTCTATCCATCTTCCCATTTTTTTCATCTTTGAATCCAGCTTTCAAAATGCAGGAGGTAAATATCAGAACAGAGTGCAGAGTGATAAATAAGTCAAGCATCGACCTTTTGGGAAGTAAAGTCTCCAGTGGACATTGACTACATTTAGGGACAAAGTTCATCAATTATTTTCTAGAGATCCTCCCTCATGAGTGAGGGGATATCAAGCTGTGCAGTCACAGGGAACTTAACTTGGAGTCTCCAGTTAGTCTGCATTTTTTCACTGCATTTGTTTGATTTTTAGCAGGATTCAGAGGAGTTTTGTCATGTCTTTCCCAATAACGCTTTCACAGAAGGTTTGGTTTGGTGAAAGACTAAGTGTTTTCAGCTTTGATTTTGATATTTGGCCAAAAAAGCTCAGTAGTTTTTGCTTATGCATATCACTGCTTTTGACTGACAACAAATTAAATGTGATAGAAACTGACCTTAGGACAAGAAAATAAGTTAATTCAAAACCAGGTGATTTCATGATGATTTGCTTCTCACTACTTCTCTTCTAAATTTTTTCCATCCATGCACATTCCTCCCACATCTGCTTCCCCTTCCTCACAAACCTCTTTGTCTTCCCTTGGGACAAAAATACGGCTGCTTCCTTTGAGATCACATTAAATCTTTGTCCTCCAACTTCACCCCGCCAACCTTTGTCTGCAGGTCTGCGTGCTCATCTGCAAGTGAAGGGATGCATTTATCAAGCCCTGGCTTTGCAGCTGGAGGTTGGGATTCTCCTATAAGGAGAGGAGAGGAGAGGAGAGGAGAGGAGAGGAGAGGAGAGGAGAGGAGAGGAGAGGAGAGGAGAGGAGAGGAGAGGAGAGGAGAGGAGAGGAGAGGAGAGGAGAGGAGAGGAGAGGAGAGGAGAGGAGAGGAGAGGAGAGAGCAGCATCGCCCGTGGATGGCTCCCACTCATGGATGGCTCTGTGCACCATCACAGGATGCTGTCTCACCCTGAATGCATAACAGGCATTGAAAGAGCCACAAAACCTGGCAGAGGAACGTCTCCAGCCCGTGCTGGATGTGTGCCTGTGGTGAACAGCAGTCTCCTCACCCCTTTGGCTGGTTCTAGGACAGCTTTCACACAGCTGGCACAGGGAGGAAAACCCCCAGGGCTCAGTGAGGGATCTGCCCAAGGGAGGCACAGGGTGAGGGAGGAAATCCAGCACAGCCACTGCCCAGGTGGGCATCAGGTGGTCCTCAGGTGGGACCACAGAGCTCGGAGCAATGCACAGGCAGGAGAACAGGGACCTGGGCAGCCCAATGGCAGCAAGGCACCATGGCCATGGCCTGTCCAGAGGGAAAACACCCTGTAAAATCTCTGGCAGAGGGAAAAAGAACACAAAATTTCTGCTTAAAAATGTAGATGTCACTGGTAAAATGCAAGTGTCCACTTGGGGGTGGCAAAGCATTTCAGCTGTGTCTCGAGGGAGCAGGAATGGCCTTTCCTCTGCGGGCCTTGTGTGTGGCTCTTCCCTTCTCCAAGGTGTGCTTCTCAAGACTGCAGGTGGTAAAAAGGGTAAAGAGGGGCCTCTCCAGCTACCATGAGGTTCTCACCTCGGAGTCCTACAGTGAGAATCAAACAGAAAACTTAGGGGCAAACAAACAAAGTGTGGTAACCAGGAGTACAATCCCTTCCTCCTTGGTAGGAAATGTCATCTGGATCCCCAGTGACTAGAATGGAAAATGTTTTTATGCATACAGTGTATCATCTTGCAGGGACTAATGTTCTTATTTGCTGTGATAACTCAGTGTTCACTGGCTGTGTAAGTAGCTGCCAGTCCCCTGGTGGCACTCATGGGATGATTCTCTGTGGCAGTGCGTGCCAAGCCTGAGCCCAGCATGGGGACCAAACCCAGCCTTGAGTCAGGATGCACACGGGAGGCATTTCCCTGAAACACAATGAACAGGCTTTGAAGCATGTGAGACAGAGTTTTACTAAATTCTTTATCACATAATGGACCGTCCCTGAACTCCCTTGGCAGAATTCTATAGGGCCTTGTCCCTGCAGTGAACAGAGCCCAGGCAATTGTCAGCTCGGATATGAGTGTACTGCCTTCAGGACCTGTTTGCACTACTGGGATGCAGGAAAGTTTTTCAGGCCTTGTATTGTGCTCAAAAACTGAATTTAGTAGATGCAACATCACTGCAAAACTCCCCTTCTTATTGCCCTTGTATAATGTTTGTCCCAATTCCCTCTGTTGTGAATGCTGTCCAAGCTCCTTCCTGGTGATAGCTAATCCACCCGCTATAGGAGGAGTGAAGTCTGCTGAAGCACAACCACAGGACTTCACTGGTGGAGACAACACACAGCTATCTGAAGTTGAAGTAATGATAAGAAGCTCAGAAAGCAAAAGTTTGCTTTACTTTTATTATACAATTGTTGGCTCCCTGGTTCTTCTGGCCCAGAAATAGCTGTTGCTGGTAGCTGGTGTTTATCAGCCCTGCTCTCATTCTTGCCCATTTGCTAATGTTGACAGGAGAGGTTTGCAGCAGCCATGTCTCAAGAAGGTTGTAGCAGAGGGAAGTGGGACTGGCTTACCTAAAGCTAGAAGAAGGTAGAGAAGGCTTATGCAAACAGCTGTACTTTTCCAAAATAAGTAAAAACTGTTTCAGTTGCTGCAAAAGAAGCTATTTGGTAAGACTTGGCTAAGCTGATTCTCTCTCCTGTGCTGGCAACACGGGGAGTGTCTCTCACCTTTCAAAGCAGCTCTTTGCTGGCACAGCTTGTAGTGAGCAAACTCAGATTTCCAGCCCTCCCATTAGCTTGGGGGTAGTACAGTGCTTCCCTAAATACACTTTCCTCCTTTGTTCATTCAATGGGACACCTCTTGAGCAATTCTTGCTGAAATCAGTCTTTTTGGAAGTTTTCTTCTGCTTTAGTTTCTTAAAGTAATTTTCTTAACCTTCTCTCTCACCTGGATCACAACATGAGAAGTCACAGGCCAGTGGAGAGCTGAGAGCTGCTGACAGATGCCCTGTGCATGCCAGGGAGACTTGAGTTTTCAGCAGAGTCCATGAGATTGTGATTCTGAATCACAAACATGCTCTTCTTGGATGAAATCTTGTAAGTGGGATGTTTACGGGCACAGTGCTTGCAGCAAGGAGAAATCACATTGAGGAAAGCCATCCTGAAGCGCTGGGACAACAGGTTGTAAATGATGGGGTTTGTGGCAGAGCTCAAGTAAAAGAAAACACCTGGGAGAACAAGGGTGGGAGGAAGAGAGAGACATTCATTTGTGTGTGAACCCATGTCAGAAGAAGAAAATCTCTTTGTTGGCTACACAGGTCCACCAAGGTTGGGTGCAAGGATGGAGACAGCAGCAGTGAAGCTCTGCTGCCTTCCTGGCACAGGCAGAGGAATGTCTCACCAAGGTTAGCTCAGCTTTCATTGCAGTGAAAGGAAAGTGGGAGAGAATGTTAACTGGAGCTCAGTCTCTCCAGCTGTTCAGGAACCAGCTCTCACTTGAGCTGCCCTGACCTGCCTCCAGCACTGCCCTCATCCCCACAGCAGGATTTGCACAGCTGGTGCCCCATCAGAGCCATCAGAGGATAACTTCCAGCCAGGGGAAGCTAATTTCCTGCAACTCACCAGGACAATGGCACAGGATTGGATTTGTCTGAGCTGCCTAATGGCCACATTTAGTGTTTTCACATGGCAGACTGAAAATAAGATTCCTCTTTGAAAAGCCCTTAATTTTACAGTTGGCAAGGCCATAAAGATTTGGTTTCATCACCCAGCGCTGAGCAGTATGTAAGGCTCTTGCGTTTAGTAAGGTTTCTAATTTGCCCCAGAGAGCCTGTGGAAGATGCTGCCTGCTCTTGTGTACTTCTCAAAAGCAGCTGAAGTCTTTACTTCTGAACATTCCCAAGAATTAAAAGCAGTTAAAAATGATGCATGCTATCCTTTTTGTTTTTTCTTTTCTTCTTTGTGAATTTGACATGTCCAGATCTTGAAAGCTGCAGAAACCTGCCTGAACTTTGTATTCAGGCACTGTTCTCATCACTCAGCTCAGCAAATCTCAAGGAGGTTTTCCATTCAAGTCTCATGTCCCCTACACAATAAATTTTACACATTCCAGGTGAAACCGCTCACAAATACATTTTTTTGACAGTCCTTGTGCAAGTGGAAGAGGAAAGTTTTACCTGACACCACGTGAATTATGTTGAAGGTATTGGCCAAAGGCTCAGTCCATTCCACAACAAAGCTGAAGAAAAGTCGGTCTATGTGGAATGGAGCCCAGCAGATGGCAAAAACTATCACAAGGACAACTGTCATGGAGAAAGGGAAGAAGAAAATCAGGTCAGAAATGGGGGGATATAGTTCACCAACATGCACAGGGCAGAGAGTTCCAAAAGCTGGATGGAAGACTTAATTTATAAATTATATTCACGATTTCAAAATATTTTCCATCCTGTCTGTCTTCTGTCTAACCATTACCAACTAAAAGAATAATCTTTCTACTAATTCCTGAATTGGATAACCCAATGCATGCACACAGAGTGATATTCAAGCAGAGCAGGAAACAGTGAGGCAATGTTGAGGTATATATGGAGGCCAAACCCATTCCAGGGTCATAAAACCAGGCTGGTTCCAAAGTACAGTTTGATGTAATGCAAAACAGATGTACATTCTGTAAAAATGTAAAAGATAGACTATTTGTGCTCTGAAAAAAGGGGAACCTCCCCCGAGGGCTGCAAGAGCTGGTTTAGAGTGAGGGATGTTGGAAAATTGCCCTGCAAGCATCTGCCCACGAAGTTTTGCTCAACCTCCTCTTGTGCTGGGGAGGAAAATTTCCTTTCTGAGTCTTTTGGTAGTTACCCCTGATGCTTCACTGCTGCAAGTCCAGATAAAAGAGCAATAAGCCTTTTTCTAATATGACAGGTACTTGTCTCATAACACTTGTATTCAATGAACTTACTCAATACCCTTCAGGATCTGGTCACACTCCTGCTCATGGTAAATAAAGCACAGAAGGAGTCACTACTTACACAACATCTTGGTGACTGATTTCCTGGATGGCCTCTGAACATTCACAGCCATTTCCTCCACTTCCAAAGATTCATCTCCTTTCAACTGGCAAAAGGAGGGAAACCAGAGGACAGTTTAGGCAAAAGAACACGTCCCCACCAGACACAGGCTGTTCGATATTTTGATAGCGGTAGTTTGAGAAAACAAAATTTGGGGCCACTCAGGACTCATTGAAAATAAACCCCCTGCATTTAAATGTCAGTTTTTGTCTAGAAAAACATGGAAGCTTTAGGTTTAAAACAATCTGCAGGTGTTATGCATCTGAACCTCCATGTTTACAACAATTTTGTATTTCACTTCCCCTCTTACCCTTTCTCAATGAGTCAATATTTGGTTCACAGTTTATGTTCCATTTCAACAGTATTTTGCTAGGCATTATTTTCTCTTCTAGCAAAATATCCCTCGTTTGTTTATTTTCCAAAAAAGTGCTCCCCACAATTAAGCACAAACCAATGATCCAAAAAATACCTAGAGAGGCCTCAGTACAACACAGCTGTAATTATTGGAAAAAATCCTGTAGAATTCAAGAGAGTTTGTTTCATGTCCTGAGTGTTGGGAGTAGTTGATATTCAACCCATCTAATGAGCAAACCCCAGAAATTCTGCCTTGCAGATGGGGAGAGTTCATGATACACACAGATTTAGCCACGCACTGCTCAGGCACAATGAGGAGAGATTTTTCTCCAGTAGTTTTTCCTGGACTTCAAAAAAAATGGACATAAAGAGCAGTAACCTGATCATCCCTGGAATCTGTCCCCAGTATGTTTATGATGGGAAGACCGGTGCTTTGGTGGTGAAAAAATCAGGTTTGCATGGACAGGACAATTGATTTAAATATCAAAGAAATCATATCTGGGAAGTCCATATTTGGTCCCAGCTTTCTGCAGTGGAAATTCTTGATTAGCCAACAGCTTTGTCTGTTTTCAAGTAGAGAAACTGGAACCAAAACTTAATTATATATGAGACAATATCAGGAATGAGGGAAAAGCTAGAAATCACTCTGGATTTGTAAAAACCTCATGAAGACATGCTAGTTGTGCCCTTTGCTTTTGCCTTTTGCCTTTTACACTGTGACTTTGTTTTCTGATTTCTGATTAATAATGCTTTTCTATAAGGATGATGAAATGAGCCCTTCTTTCAATGTTCTCTTTATTCTATTTATAAAAGGAAAAAAAACCAAGTAAATGGAATTATAGTCAATTATAATGCAATTCGGCTTCTCATATTTTACATTATTCTCCTTGTAACTTTTAGGCATAGCCACAGTTGTTTAAGGAAAGGACTCAGTTGATTTGTAGCACATCTACTGATAAATTATCGAATTTATTAAAACCCCTAGATCCCCTTCAGTGGTTTTCAGTCTCAACAGTAATCTATTCCAAAGGCATATTCCAAAGTCTCAGAGAGTACAGTGTGCTGATGCTGTAATAAACCAGAGACACATGTATCTTTATTTTTCCTTTTCCATCTGTCATTTTGATGATGCTGTAAGGTTCCTCTTTAGCTTCAAGTGATGAAGGTGTAACAGGTAAGAAGCAACTCAGCAGCTGCAGTTTATTAAAACAATGAAACATTACAAACAGGGAGGGAAAAAAATAAATGAGTCTGTGGTTGTAATTTGAGTTAACGCCAATGGTTTGAGAGGGGTAGAACCCCAGCCAAGGTACTGGTTACTTTTACATCACTGTGATGTATGAGGCTGTGCAGGTTTGAGATGAATGCTACCCTTTCACTGCCAGAGAATTAAAATTGGCTGGAGCAAGAAGCTGAAAATTGGATTTCCCCCACAGATTTTTATTAGCTACAGAATTTAATCCCAGAAATCAAAAGGCTGAGTGAAATTAGGGTCTCACCTATCTCCAGACATACATAGTGAGGTCACTGCAAAAGGAGGACTCTTTTCTGTAATCTGCAAAACCAGAACTCTTTTCTGTAAACTCCTTGGCCTGTCTGACACTAGTGGTGATCAAAGTTTCTCTCCAGCTGATGGAATAATTGGTGTTTAAACCCCACAAGGCTTCTGCTAAAGATCCTGCCTGTTTTGGAGGTTTGCCTGAAGCAGTTGCTGCCCTCAGCTCACCCCAATGGCAAAGGAGAACCAGCCACTGGGACAAGGAGTGCTGAACAGCCTCCATGGAAAGGAGACAGACTCTGGAAGAGCCTTTCTGGGCTCTACAGAAACTAGCCAAAGGCAGTAACCTTCCACAGATGATTCTGAGCATCTAACATCTGGGCTTTTCGAGGGAGAAATAGATTTTGATAATAAACTCTGGACCAGATGTGCATTGGCACAATAATAGAAATTATTGAAGAATAAGTTGTCTTGCTTCAGAGACAGCTAAAGTAAAATTGCTACTATGTCAAAATACTACTACTACTACTACTACTACTAATTATTATTATTATTATTAGTAGTAGTATTAGTATTAGTATTGCCAGTTACTGAGGGCATGAGAGAATAAAAGAAGAGTTGGAACCTTGGGAGAACAATCATCCAGCCCACACTGTCAGAAACCCTTTTTAAATAGAGTATGACTTTCAGACAAGCAGTGATCAGCACTTCTGCCTGTGTCTTTTTAGGAATATGTTTGAAAGAAATGGGCAGGAACCTTGCACTGAACCCTGCTGTGATGCAAATTTCTACCCAAGCAATCCCATCTCAAGCAGTGCCCCAGGGATAAACTTCCATGAGCAGCTACTGCCCAATGTTCTCATCTTGTGCCTCTCCTCTCCTCTCCTCTCCTCTCCTCTCCTCTCCTCTCCTCTCCTCTCCTCTCCTCTCCTCTCCTCTCCTCTCCTCTCCTCTCCTCTCCTCTCCTCTCCTCTCCTCTCCTCTCCTCTCCTCTCCTCTCCTCTCCTCTCCTCTCCTCTCCTCTCCTCTCCTCTCCTCTCCTCTCCTCTCCTCTCCTCTCCTCTCCTCTCCTCTCCTCTCCTCTCCGGGTTGCAATCAGTAGCTCAACAGCTGAACTGGGTTTGAAGAGCCTGGATGATTTAGAGATTTATCCTAAATTTATTTGTGATGGGAACCCCATGAAAGAGGCAGCAGGAAGCTTCCACTTCCAATTAATCCTAATGAGTTTACAGTGCAATGATCAGTGTTCTCTTCTTTACACTGGTGCTGGAATGATCAACTGACCATAACATTGCAATATTAAACCACCAAACCTCAAAATTATACCCAAGTAGATAATGAGGTAGGCAATTGTTTCCAAGTGAAAAAGTGTATCTTTACATTTTTCTAGGAAGTAAACTATAAATTAACTCAGCCTGTGACCTATGTTTGCTGCCTTCTCATGGCTGCTTGGCAGGTCACCTGTCCCAGTCTGCATTGCATCCTGAGACTGTCCAGCACTGGCAGAACTTGAGGGAGAAACTGGTCAGGAAATGCCCTTTCTGAAAAGCATGGATATGAAAAGGTTACATGTCTGTTTGCTGAATTTGAGCTGTTGTACAACCTTTGGATCAACCCTGAGCTTTTCCACTACATTCTGTGAGTGATACCTGGCACTCAGGAGGCTGCAGGGTGTTGTTAAAGTCTCACAGATTTCCTCCTCTGTGAGTAGATAAAAGGTGTCTCCTCTTGGTAAATCATATATATACATACATCATTCTTCTATCACTTCTGTTGAAGAAATGAAATCATCTTGCCCAGTGAAGCTTGGAAATAATGCAGATCTAGCCAGGATGGATCCTGTTAAAATTTGGAAGTCTGAGCTGGATATACAGGAAAACAGAGGCACAAAGAGTGAACATTACTATCTTTAGGAAAGACAGTTTGAACAAATGTGTGCATTTGCAGAAGTCCTGGGGGATCAGCCCTCATCTGGTACTGAGCTTCTCTTCTGGGATGGGGTATAGGAATATCTGCTGCTGAAAATAGAAGTTATTACAACCTTCAAGTCTTCCTTTTATAAATTCAAGGATTTCTCTTTTTCCTGTTGTAACAACTCTGTTTTCATCACCTGTCATTCCTTTCAGGTCTTATTTTGCAAAATGCTCATTGAAACTATCTAAAGATCCCTAAAGAACCTCCAGACATTTGGGATAGTTTAACCCATTCACTGCCTCGAGGATCTGCTCTGTGCTATGGATTTTTGACAGTCCATGTTTTTTTCCTGAGTAATTAAAAATTGTTTCTGCATAATTTCAGGCAACTGTACATATCAGCCAGCACAACAAAAGGATATATACACCAGCAGAGATTTGGTTGAGTTTCTTGCACATTATTTAATAAGTTCATTTGTCCCCCTTTTTGCTGTGGGATCAGACACATCTCTGTAAACTTTAAGTTGCATTCAGTGTGATAAAATGGGTTTTAGATTATCTAAATGTCTGTAATTTATGAGACAAAAGCAAGTCATTCAGTCACTGTGATTAGAAATGCATTTCAGTGTTGTGCTACTTAGTTTTATAACACTGTGATCCTGATTGTTTTATCCACACATTTACATGATGGATACTTGTCAAAAGTAGTCTCAGTTTCTGGAGAGAATGAATATAAGCTCTAAGGTAGCCTGGTGAAACAAAGGTGTAGTTATATAAAGAAATGACTGCTGAATTTGCTAGCTGCAGCAATAAGGTAACATTTGAGTTTATGAGCTTTGTGAGTTTTAACAAGTGAATATTAGCACCAGCTCCAAGGAAGGAAAAGAAGAAAGTAATGCAATGGAAATTCTACAGTCACAAGGAAAGGGAGAACAAATAGTACACAAGATTCAATCACTAGCCATCTTCTTTTTGTTCTTTTCACATTTTCCTTTTGGTCCATTTCTTTCTAGTCCCTACTGCAAAAGCGTAAATCTCTGAGAGGCTGGAATCAATTTACAGACTTGGGTGTTTCATTAATGTTCAGATGTGAGCAGCAATGATGGAAAGTTTTTATTAGAAGACTGGGGTAAATTATTCCCCAGCATAGCTATATTAATTTCAGAACACGATTGCACCAGAGAAGAAGTTAGGTCTACAATTTTCAGAGGTTTGAGAAACACTTTTGCTGTTTTAGGGGGAAAACACGGGCTACAAAAAGGTGCAGAACTCACTCAAAAGCCACATATAGACACAAACACACAGGAATGAGCCAAGGATACACTGAGCACAGCTGGAGCAGGACTTACTCTTAGCCCCATGAGATAGTACAGCACACTTATCACCCCCATGGGCAGCACATAGAAGAGCAAAGAAGTGATCTGGACAATACAGTTGTAGATCCACAGGGGCATGACCACGGTGCAGGTGGCAGAGCCGGGCACCAGGGTGCCATTGGGGAAATGCTGCAGCACGATGCCGTGGGTGCCCGTGTTGGGCAGGGCGAAGAGCACGGAGAGCAGCCAGAGGGCCAGGATGGTCCTGAGGGCACGGCGGCGTGTGCTGTCCAGCTTGGCTCGGAAGGGGTGCAGGATGGCGATGTAGCGCTCCACGCTCAGCGTCGTCACGCTCAGGATGGAGGCGAAGCACACGGTCTCGAAGAGAGCCGTCTTCAGGTAGCAGCCCACGGGCCCCAGCAGGAAGGGGTAGTTGCTCCACATCTCGTAGACTTCCAGGGGCATCCCGAAAAGCAGCACCAGCAGGTCTGAGACCGCCAGGCTGAACAGGTAATAGTTGGTCGGGGTCTTCATGTTGCGGTGCTTGAGGATGACGAGGCAAACCAAGAAGTTCCCAACCACCCCGACGAGGAAGATCACGGAGTACACCAAAGCCATGGGCAGGAACAGGTGGCTCCGTCTGGGCCCGCACAGGAAGGTTAAGTAATCCTCAGTGCTGTTTAAGTACCCCCTGAGACGCTCTTCATGTAGAACAAGGTGGTTTAACCAGGAGAAATTACTGACCCAGGCCATTTGCTGGCTCTGCTGAAATGTTTCACAGCTGAGCTTCCTTGTCCTTTCTGATTCTCTGTGCAAGTGTACTCACTTTCTGCAGAGGAGGGAGGAGGGCTGTGGCTGGCTGTGCCAGCCCTGGATGCACAGAGCCACTGAGGATGTGAATGAGTGTGTTTGCCTGGCTCTGGGTAAGGTTTTGCTGCTCAACAGCTGTTCTCCTGCACAGACCCCCTCAGCCAGAAAGCCCCTCCTTCCCCACATATTCATTGGCTCGCTAAGTGCATTGGATTATAGAGAATGAAAAGAGGTTCCAGCCACTTGCATCAGCTCCCGTGGCTGATGCATTTACAGAGTCGCAAAAGTGGGATTTAGGGAGCTGGGATTCTGAAATACAGGATACGAAAACAGCTGCAGGTTTATGTCAGAGGTGGGAAAGTAGACCAGAAACACCCCCAAAACTCAGTCCAAAAAGCGTTCGCAAAATGATAGTGGTGCTACATCCAGTTATGAGGCACAAACAAAAGAAAACCAAAAAAACCCAAAAGATTCTGGATTGATTTTGTTTTTCAAATCTCTACTGATTTTTATTTTCTGTTGTCTATGGCAGCAAGTACTTGGAGACAGAGTTTGATCAGTAGAAAGCCAAATTGTTTCTGTAGCCATTATTGTGGAATTATAAGGCTTCAGCCTTTTTTTAAACACTGCAATTGTTTTTCTTCTGAGATATGACTAAAGATTTTAATTGAAATTCTTATTAAAATAAAACTATTTTCTTACTTCCCAAGTGTGCTGGAATTTGATCTGATATTCTTAGAGAAACCCGCTTGTTTTGGGAATATTTCTGTACAGAATATTATTCAATATTTATTGCCTATGGGGCACAAACTTCTATAAACTCTTATTTCTTCATGAATGACAAGCATTCTGCAAACACACTTTCCGAGCCAAAAATAAGTGTATCCTGCAAGGATACATTGTCTGTGCCAAAATAGATAGTTTAGCTCTGTATGAATACTTGATACCTTCCTGAACTTCTCTAAAACAAAAAAGATTCCAAGTCTGTAGATACAATTTTCTGAGGTTCAGAAAACATTCAGCTGTTTGGAATTGAAGAGGTGCAAGGTCTGAGAGCTAACTGATGGGATTTTTGTCATCTTGTTGTGTGATTCGTCTGTCCAGAACCTCTCACTAGCTCTCACTTTTGAATATCTGCCCAGTCCCCTCCTTGAAGCCATATAAACCTTTTACATCCCTGACATCCTTTGGCAAGGAGCTCCTTGAATCTGCTATTTGTGTGTGTGTGTCTCTTTTCTCCTTTATTTTGATCTCTCAAGGAAAAAAGCCAAAAAGGCTGTTCCAATAAGCATAGACTGCCTTCAAAATAGCAGCAGTGCATGGGGGAGCAAGGGTTGTTCCCTTAGAGGCACATTCAATTTGTGGAGCCTGGGAATTACTGTGCAGTCATTTAAAATGTGAAAAGCATGGAAAGTACCACAAGAACCACACTAAAAGGCAGAAGTAAGTCTCCTGTGAAGACTTTCAGACCTGCTGAAATTATCTCACACATAAGGTGTCTGCATCAGAAAGACCCAGCTCATTTATTTTTAGCATTGCACAGAGGTATTTTGTTCAGCAGATTGAAAAGTTTTGCTGGATTATTGAATAACAAATGTGCCCTTTTGACCTAATGCTCCATTCACTTGGGATTCATCTTATAGCTGTTCCCTGCTTTTTAGCAATGTTGAATTGATCTTGATCTGCTGCTGATGTAAGAGGTAGGAGCAGAGGAATCATTAGGTGGGTTCCTGGCTGACAACAGGATTAACTCTCTCAGAGCACAACAGAAGACAAGTATTTGAGAATTTGTGCAGGACTAAACATTTTTCTGTGGCTCTGCTTCACTTTCAATTTTGTTCCTTTTTGTGGTTTTGTTTTGACTGTTTTTTGTTTGTTTGTTTGCTTGATTTGTTAATATATTTTGTTTTGTTTCTCCCCCCCCCCCCCCCCCCCAGTAATATCTTAATACTTAATTTCTTTCCGTTTCTCATTTTTCTTCCCCTGGTAAATTCCATCACTCCACTCCATACTGCAGCATACCTGAGGTGAGTAAATCCTTCTGAAGTAGCCACCAAATTGCCTTCATTTTTCTTCTTGCACATTAACCTCTGTAAAGAAACTGAAGTGGAAGATTGAGTCTGTTCAGCTTGAACAGAAAAGTCTTACAGAAAAGGAAACCAGAAAGGATTGAGTTATTGACTAAAAAGCCAAAAGGGCAGTAACACCCACTGTGATGTCTATGAGAGGAAAGCAATGGGCTGTACAAACACATCAGGTCACCTGGAGGTGTGGATGTGCCAGACCCACCTGTGCCTACTTCCATTTCTTCTCAATCCTTTCTGATCCTGCTGAGCTCAGATGCTGAAAACCTGTAAGAATAGAGGGAGAAGAAAACCAGATAACCCATGGACCAATGTTGCTATGACCACAATTGTGTTGCAGATGGAGAGGACAAAGAGAGTGGAAAATATATTTCAGTTTATTTCTCAAAGCTTTATTTCTGTTCTATATCATATCTGTCCAAAAAGCATAGAAGAATGTATCCAACCAAAGACTTGCTCTGGCTCTATATGAAAGGAAATATTTCATTTTTACAACCAAGACAGAAAATAAAAACAGATTTTCCTTATGAAAGTTATATTAAAGCATTTGGTATTTTTCATTATAAAGCAAACTTCATTGGTGCTTTCTTTTATACACTCGAAGGAAGAGGGTGTCCTGTGTGCTGGCCTGGGAATTGTGCAGCTTTATACAATAGCAATGTAATGAATGCAACGTAATATTGCCATTAATGTAGTGTAATATTGGCAACATTAACCCAGACAGGTTTTTTTTGGCACTGTGCAAGAGTCACAGTGAGGCACTGACTATGTCTTCATGCTGGTGATGTCTCTTGTTTACATTGTGGAACCCAGTGTAACGTGCTGCAGCACATCCCTGGCTTCCACTATGAACAACAAAGTGCACACTTAAGCAGGGCTGAATTCAAGCACCTTCATGTTTGTCAAAGCCCTGGTAAGGGCACCCATTAACTTTACATTAGTACCTGGTGAGTAATTGGAAAATGGCAAAATTGGGCACATTAATCGAAGGAGGCAGAGGACAGTGGAAGTAATCCAGAGTATAGAAAATGGATAAATGCTTCACTGGCCCCACTGACAGAGGGGTGTACTTTGAACTATAAGCCTTTATGATGGACCCTTCTGAACATTTGTTTATCTCAGAATGGAGACTTGCATTCATGCAAAACAAGCTATTTTGGGATATTTTTATCAACTCAGTGAGACAAGGAAGTTTTCTCATCCAGCATCATACGCTCAGGTTGTGGAACTGGAAGCAATAGAACTGTGTGAAGGCCCTGGTGTGGCCCACAAATCAATTCTCTTGGAGTCTGTCTGTGCAATCCTGCACTGATTTGTCCACTTGGCACCCAGGACTGGAGCTGGCACCTCTCAGCAGATCTGCAGGGGATTTTGCTCAGAGCTTACTCAGGAAAACGCTGCACTTCTTACTGTGCACACACCCTCAGGAAGCCATCCTGCTTCACTGGAAGGGCTTGGAGAAGTGCTGGGTTTGCCAGAATTCTTGGAAAGAAAGTCCAATATTTTTTATCTCTATCAGGTGAAGCTTGGCTTTTTCTCATTTCCAATTGCCTTTTGCAGATTCTGTGGTTTCAGTGGTTTCTCCCCTGCAATTTGAAGATACTGAAGGCAGGGCAAAAACCTTTATAGGTTCTGTGTGAGGGAGCTGCTCTCCAGCCTGTCTGAGCCTGAGTTCACTGCTCCTTTCATGGAGCTTTTCTGAGCTGCCCTTGGGGCCACACAGAGTTCTGAATTGCAGATTCAAACTCCCTGTTTTAATCCTTGTAGAACTTGGCAGTACGAAGAGTTTCTGTCTCAGAGGAATGCAAAGAGGAGGATGCAAATAAGAGGGTGCAGAGCTGGAAAGCAGAAATATTAAGCTATACTACACTGAGTACATTAACACCGTTTCCTAGAAAAATATAACCCCATTCCCCTTATAAATTCCTGAGGCTATAATTATAGATCATGGATTTGACTTGTTTTTTCTCATTTGAAAAGCTTGTTTGAAATGTTCCCTACAGTAGCTGGAATGTGATTCTTTGTTTTCTTAAGTAGCTTCAGTATAAAATTCAACAGGCCACAGATCCTCAAGGCTGGAGGATGCACTTGGACTATAACAAAAGCTGGATCTGCAGCAGCCTTTCCATGCCTTGTTGTAAATCATTTTGCAATTACCTTGGCTCTTCACAGTGAGCTTTTCCACGGCTGTGCATGACATCTGAAGTCCCCAGGATATCAATCAACGCACATAAGAAGTTGATTTCATGACTACAGTATAAAATACCGAGAAGGGCACCTCTTTGCCTGGAGCAGCTGGCATCCTACACAGGCAGTGCAGACACAGGCCACTTCAGGAGTGGAGCACATTTTGACTAACTTTAGTCATTAAAAGCAGCAAATGGGTCTTCACAGACTTTTCAGGTTCCTACTTTAGTCAATAATGGAAAGAGAAACCTCCAGCAGGGATTTCTCCTAAGCCACAGCATGAGGTGAGATACATAACATGGAGTAGCTTCATTTTTCTCATTGTCTGCAGAGGAGAAGTGGGTAATAACTTTAACAGCAGGCTTGTTAAACAGCTGAGATGAATCTATACTTCAGTTTTGTACAGTCTTTTCCATCCCCTTCCCATCAGGATTTAGGGGGAGATTTCATTTTTGAGAAGATGTTTAGGACAGCTGAAAACAGAGCCAGAGAGGCATCCAGCAGGTCCAGGGTAAGGACAGCCCAGTGCTAAAAGGCACTCCCTACTCCTCTCCTACCCAGTGGGGTGGTCCCTATTGACACATTTTCAACAATGGATTGCTTTATTCATATTGACTCCAGAAATTTCTGAGAATGGTGTATTTTGTTTTTAGAAAGCCTTTTGTGTCTTTGTGTCCATGTACGTGCTCGTGCTTTGAAGAGGCAGTGGGTGAGAGCCAGGGATGTGGCTCAGACTTCATATGCAGGGGAACAGCAAAAAGAGCTGAAAAAAAACCACCCTGATACAGAAACTCTTGTGATACTGAATGTGTCCATCATGCCAAAGGGACTTGGTTTACGTGGGGGAAGAGGAAAGAATTGTCA
The DNA here is from genome assembly GCF_963662255.1 of Cinclus cinclus. Taxonomy (NCBI): domain Eukaryota; kingdom Metazoa; phylum Chordata; class Aves; order Passeriformes; family Cinclidae; genus Cinclus; species Cinclus cinclus. The sequence goes on from NC_085059.1 coordinate 15,470,019, forward strand.
TGAGAGGAAATGTAGGAAGTCACAAGCAGGGTACAGGGTGATTCAGGCTGAGTCAGGAGGGATCTGGTACTACAGGACTCAGATTTACGTAGGAAGAATCAGATGATTCAGCACCTCTCTGTGGCTCTCTGTGCCCGTTCCAGTATCAGCACTCCCCTGCATCTCTTCCTCTCCTCGTGCTGGATGTTTCTCATGAGAGCCCGACTCACTTGGCTGTCTGATCCAAAACACACCTAACTTCCCTGACATACCAGAGATATTTTTCAATTTGTATCCATTTATCTTCTGTTCTACACTTGGGGTTCAGGCAAGGATTTTCCTCCAGTGGAAAAAAAGCCATCAATATCCTAGAGCCTACACTGTGCCTGGTATGTGTTAGACATACACACTGAGGAGACAGAAGGAACCACAGTGACAATCTTAACATATTCAAAGAGAGGTAGTGATGCATTGTGCTACAGGAGGTGGTAGACAGTCAGAAATTTGTTATAGGACAACTGGATACATCAATTTAATTGATAAATGGGGCACATGGAATTTACAAGCACATATCACATACAAATCTAATGTTAAGAGAAATATTAAGAGAATCACTTTTCTAAACATTTTCTTCTTTAAGGGTTGGTGGAGGTAGCCTGGCTAGAAGAAACACAAAGATAACTGGAAAAGTTTGGTACCTATTGGAATACTAATACACTTTCCCATAGAAATGCAATGATGTGCTAGTTTATATTCTGTGAAATAGTAAACATTTTGTTCAGAGCTGCTTACATACTAATACTAATGCCAATACTAATATTACCAATACCAATAACACAATTTAAGAAGGCAGAAATTAGAGAGCTTTTTTCATCTTGGAATTTCAGAAAAGGCTTGCTTAAATTACCTATGCATGTTTAAATTTCTTGTCTTCGTTAAAAGAATAATTCTACTGACACTTTGGCAAAAACACTTGTTAAGTTTCCATTTCCTCCTGCCTCAGCTACTCTTCAGATTGCCTTTTAGGTTGTATTACAGAGATCACTAGTCTTTGTGTCACATTGAGAATCAATATTATTTGACTTGAAATTGAAGAAACCATTTTTATGAAGAAGGATGTGCATTAATTTAGAACATTAATATGCTGACACATGATGATTTCTTCCTGCTCTTTTTCACATTAGACTATCCCCAGGAGTCATATCTTGGTTAAGTTAAATGCAGCAAGGGATGGTAATGTTCTTTTGAATGTCTCCTGCTACAAGGTTAGAGAGAGAAAGAAAACTCTAGACACAGCAATGATGCAAAAATATGAGCCAGAGGCATAATTTGCCATAGTTTTCAAATAACCTAATGGCCCTTACACATGGAAAGCAAACTGGATCAACTTATTAAAAAGATTTCTTCAAATTGTGCTGGACACCACAAAAATATTTTTGTGCTTTACCACCCACTCAGCAGGGAGATGACCCCAGGCAAAACTGCAGAATAAGTTAAAATATTCTATCTATGATTTCCAAAGCTGAAGAACAGAACAGAGCAGTCCCCATGCAGGGAGAACAGCTCTCCTGTCCAGGACTGGGGGTGGGGTTTGATGGCCTCAGTATTCCTTTGACCTGTGATTTTGGATTCAGTGACTTTATTAGGACAGTTCTCCATCAGAATTTAGATCAATCTGCCAGTTGGAGTCTGGAGCTTATTCCCCTCACTGAAACTGGAGGAGAGTGAGAGTCTCGGAAGCTTCCCACTAAAACCCTGCAAATAGACATGGTGATGAAGGCTGTGCCCTCTTCATTTCAGATTCAAAACAATGCAGTATGTACATTTGTGATAGGACAAATGATAGCAGAAGGGGAAATGGCTTCAAACTGAAAGAGAGGAGGTTTAGATTAGATATTAGGAAGAAATTCCTTACAGTGAGGGTGGTGAGTCACTGGCACAGGTAAAGAATCTGTGGCTGCCCCATCCCTGGAAGTGCCCAAGGCCAGGCTGGACGGGCTTGGAGGAACCTGGGATAATGCAAAATGTCCCTGGTGTTGGAAGGAGATGATGAACCCAAACTTTTCTATGATCTGTGATTTTCTTAGGGGCACTAAGGCCACAACTGCTGCAGTACATCTCTCTTTATTCTTCCCCAGTGCTGGTTTAATTGCAGATGTACAAATTTGGCTTGGTCCTCCTCCCCTTACTGGGACACCAGCCCAGCATCCAGAGTGTCAGATATTTCACCTAGACAAGACACCTTCATTATCTGCAAATTTGCAAACTCTGATCAGCAACGAGATCTGAGCTGACCCAAAACTCCATCGATCTTCTGTGATTGTTCCAAATGCTAAACACATCTTGTATTGACCAACAACCGAATGCATTCTGCTGTACCTTTAATGAAAGAAATTTCTGCACTAGACAGAAATGACTCAAATCTGAGTCAAGTTGTTGTCCTCTCAAAGTTGTAGTTAAATAAGTAGCAACATAAACTCAAATGGTAAAAGAAACAGATTAGGTTAAGGAAAGCAGAAATAGATAGTCTGATGTTTTATTTTTCAATTCTATTTAGAGACCAATGGCTAAAGATTAATGCTGCTTGAAACAAGAAAATCTTAATGATGGTGGGTGGGACAAAGAACGGAAATAAAATGGAGGAGAAGAGCTAACAACCTTGAAACAATAAACTGATAGGAAGATGAAGAAAGAAACACTGAGGATTAGGAGTGAAAAAGGACAAAATAGCTTTTAGATATGAAAATTTATAGAATAATCAAGTGAAAAACAACAAAAAAGGTAAACTCAAAGAGGAAGGAAGGAAGGAAGGAAGGAAGGAAGGAAGGAAGGAAGGAAGGAAGGAAGGAAGGAAGGAAGGAAGGAAGGAAGGAAGGAAGGAAGGAAGGAAGGAAGGAAAACAAGTGACATGTACAGAAATAAGACCACAGGAGGCCTGGGAAGGACCTCTAGAGGTCTTCACTCCAACCTCCTGCTTGGATCAGGGTCTGCTGTAGAGTCAGACCATGGAGTGACTCCCAGGTGCTGCAGAAGTTGCTCTGAGGTCCCTTGAAGCCCAGTTGAAAACAGAGCAGTTCTCTCAGCACCCTTTTAAGGGCAGGAGCTCCATACCCAAACACCTTTTTGACCCTTCCTAAACTTGCTCCAGTTTGTCATTCCTAGTTCTGGGGATGCAGAACTGGGTGCAGCATTCCATATTTGAGCCCATGAACACTGCTCTGGGTGGGATGAACACCTCCCTCAGTCTGCAGGCTCACAGCTGGATCCTGTCCAGGTTGACATCTACCAACACCCCCAGGTCCTTCCCAACAGAGCTGCTCCCCAACCAGCTTTACTCTGGTGTGCACTTGCTTTTCCCAGCACTCCTCTGAGTGGAAGCTCCTACCTCTAAAATTTAAGGAATGGCCCTTCAACGTTGCTATTTCCAGGACAACACTGTGAATAAACCTGACTACCCTCGCACTGTTACTCGTTTTTCTCTCTCCTGCTTCCATATCTATCACTCGATCATCCCAGAAGTGAAAGGGAGCAGTATCCACAGACTCAATTTATGAGGTGTCTGGGAGTCTAAATTTCTCTGGTAGTAATGAGATTTTGAATCTTAAAGGCTGTTCAGAGCTTTGGTGCCCAGGCTTATGTTACCAGTAACAGAAGATAAATATTGTATCACAATTTTTTTCCAGAATTGAGACTGTCCTACTTAAATATCTACCTTACCATTTTCCTGGAAGATTTGATGGATGATGAGCTGGTACTGGATAGTCTGCTAGCACTAATTAAAACATTTAGGTTTTTTTTCTCAAGGCATAAAATAGTTCCAGAGTTAGAACAAAGCTCTTCACCCCAAGCCTTGTTGATTGCCCTTACAGTGTCCATCTCCAAATCTTCCAAAACTTCTGGGTGTCCCATGGCTGCCAAACCCTCCAGCATCTCTGTGGTTTCCCTTCCTTTCAAGAAGGAAGATTCTGTGCTTCCTTTCTTTTGGTTGACAATCACCAGGGTCTTTTACAACACCCATATAAATTGGTGATTTAGCAGCAAACAGAACTGAAAGGGGCGATTTCAGTGCAGGCAGTTCTTTGTGTGACTTTCATATTTCTTAAGAGTTTTACAGGGCCCTAAGAATATATGGAGAATATCTGCCCCCAGGCTTGTTCCATCCACAAGGAAAACCAGTGGATTTCCTCATATTTTGGAAGGCACAAGGTTTCAAGGATATCCCATAGACAGAAAAAAAAAGAAGAGGCACTCTTAGTGGCTAGGTGGAAAACTGTTCTATCTACACAGCTCTGGTCCACTTTGAGGAACATTTTTGAGACCTCTGATGGTGAATGTGCAGCTCCCGCCCTAGCTCTGAGCTGAACAGGGACTTTTCAGATGAAGTGTTCAGGCCATGATTTTGTCTCCAAAGATGTGAGAATCAAGGCCTGTGCACTTTGACAGTGATTCTTTCAAAAGCAATCTACAGAATAATGCATATGGTGCTTCACAAGCTAAAAGGACTGTGCTTAGTGAGGAAAAAGGTCATTTTCCTGAGCATATCCACCCTTGCTTTGCTATAAAATTCTCATGTAATTATCAAGGGTTTTATAGATAATCCAGCCCTTCAAAGAAAGATGGTGCCTCTCTCCCAGAGAGATAAAGAGGAAATCTGAAGTTCTAAAAAAATTATAGTGATTTAAACTTTGTGGCATTTCGTCCTGTGTTGTACCAGCAACACATTGTAGGAAGTTCATGAGGCATTTTTACCTCTTTCCAAATGAAATGCTGTTTTTCCTTCCACCCTTTCTGGCACATTATGTAGATTCTTCTCTGAGACATGTTATGTCCTTTCTGGCAACAATTACCATAATGTCAAGAGCCCTGGAGATCTTAAAAGCCCATTTGAGTCTGCTGAAATGATAATTTGAATATTTTAAAACTGCTAACAAATTTGGTGCACGTTAGCTTGAACGCTTTTTCTACAGACCTTATGCATATTGACTGTGGAGTGGGTGCTTTTCCTATCTGCTCTTGGCATTTTAAAAGCACAGGCCATGAAAGGGTTTCATGTTAAAGAAAAAGGTAGAAATAGGAAAATATGTAGTTTCCCTGTAACAGCCAGGCTGCTGCAGATGTATTGCTCTGTTGCAGCTAGACTTCTGAGATCTGAAGGCAACTCCAAGATGAAAACTGGGCCCAAAAGATGAGGCTCAAAATTAAATAAGCTCTTTAATTAAAAAAAACAAAAACAAAAACAAAAACAAACCTCTTTGGAATAGTTTTGAATTTAACTGCATATAGAGATTACCTTGAGTATGTTAAAATACATGCTTTGCATTGTTCACATAGAAAAATGTCCAAATTTGAAACACAAACAACTGTCATGGAAGCATGTGAAAACTGAAGGGCAGAAAGAAAAATCCTACACCCAAATCTGAAGAGCTGAACAGCCAAAGGCACTTTTCAAACCATGATATTTTCTGATAGCACCTACATCAATGCTGACTTTTTATCTACCTGGCCAAAAAAACCAAAGAGGTTTCCACTTTTCTGCTCCAATGTCAAAGTTTTGTTACTGTGCTCTAATCTCTGTTGGTTCACTTGAGGCAAAGAAAGGAAAAAACATCCTCAAACGAACTTGCAGTGTCACGAAAGTTCTGTGAAGAGCCATTTCTCTTTCCCATTCCTGATGGAGAGGGGTCCCAAGGCTTGGAGGATGTGCTGCAGCCCATCAGAGCTGTTTCCATTTGCAGCTTTAGTGGGAGTGGAATGAGTTGTGTGGGCACTGCCTCTTTTCTGGTTGGTAGCACCAATCTGACACTCCATATATCCAAATTGCTGGTCAAGGTGCTGCTCCAGGTTGATGTAAGTCTGTGTGGATCTGGAGCAGCACAGGATCAGACTCTGGGAATATTTCATCCTTTTCTAATGCAGTGACGACATTTGCTTCAAAGTGTTTTGTCTTTCTTTGTCGTTCTCTTTCCAAACCTTCCTGGCAGTGTGGGAACTCTTCCTGCACATTTCACAGGCTGATCCTGACTCTGGTGAATCCATCTGAAGTTTACAAATGGATGTATAGAAGCCAAAATAATGAAATTCTTTGTAGCAACAAATTCCCATTGCAATCTTGTGGTTAAACTTGGGAAATAATGTTTTGATGAAAACCAGAAATTTTCATGCCTCATGAGGAGTTACAGATTTTAGTGAGATCACTCTCCTCCAAAAAACTTCTGAAAGTAAAAATTGATCTTCTTTGGATATGTCAAAATAAATATTTTAATATAAAAATATAAAGTCAGTAATTATATTACAATATTATATATTAGTTATAAAACAGAAAATGCCTTTTCATTTATATTAGTCTGAATATTTCTGTATAATTTCAGGTCTGTCATAAATATTACTCAATAGGTTTTGTTAGGAGTGTATCAAGTTACAGTGTAAAATAGAGCTAGAAATAGCATAACACTTACATGTTTTCTGACCTTTTCAATAAGTTTTGAGTTCACTTACTACTGAGTAGAGATTGAACTGGAAAAGCACCATGAAGCCTTTCACAGTGTTTCTCATTTAACTGAGAAGAAAAGAGCAGTACTGTAAGCACTACACAAGGAATAGCTGCTTTTGATAGTCTGGTGTTTACCTGGAACATTTTTTTAACATATAAAAAATATATTATTTTATAAAAAAAAATTGAAATTTTAGTTGTTTTTTTCTTTTTTTTTTAAATTTTATTTTCCCATGGCAGCAGATTTCAGTATTTCAGTTATTCCTCCCAATTCAGAAAGAAATAGAGCTTTGAGCTTTGGTGTTTCCAATGAACTCAAAATCCTGACAAACTGTAATAAACATAAATTTTCTTTCTCTTAGGTTGGTTATGTGCATATTTGACATCTGAAATATTCCACGGTCACCTTTGCAAATAGGATCTGGAGACCTTGGGGAGGCAGGACTGTATTTACATACAGAGCAGACAAGCTTTTAAGGGGTGCATTATCAGACTTCTCATTTTCATGCCAAACAGACAAACTCAGAGCCATGGCCTCAGCTACACACAGAGGAGAGGGCAGGAAAGGCAGGGCTCAGTTCAGAGAGAACCTGTTAAATGCTAACAAGATAAAATCAGGACATTATGGACTTCTCTATCTGTGCAGTTTTATGTACATGTGTAAAGTCTTTTATAAAGTGTAGATATGAAAGTACGTATGGGGAGAGTTTTCCTTTTCCTATAGACTATCCTAGTTCTAAACACAAAGTAAGTATTTAAATAAATGAAAATATAAAGATAACCGGTCCACTATGGCAAACTGTATTAGTCTATATTTTGAAAGACAAAAATATGAGTCATGCTTCTGACAGTGTTTTAAAACTTCTTTATTACTACGAAAAGGTCAAAGTATTTATGCTGTTTGAAAGAAAATCACTTCCTCTTATTCTCTTATTCTCTGTCTGCATTTCCATTGCATTTTTAAGTATGAGGTGACATGAGATTTTGTGGGGACCTATCTGCTCAGATTTGGCTGAATACAACTAATAGTTTCTAATGATTTTGGAATAGCATTTTAAACACAGTTTCTGCACAATGCCTACTCCTTAAGATTGAGGTCTTAAACCTCTTCAGTTTAAACCTCTTGCAGATAAAAACAATTCTCCCTTACGCTGCTTCAGTGGAGACAAGCACAAAAACTTTTACTACTAATGGGATTTTTTAGTTCAGCGGGATCCTGGCTGAAGGTTTTGAAATAATTTTCCAGTTTTGTATAGGTAGTATTCCAGAGCAGTGAGGGGAAGGGACACAGAATGCATTAGACTTAGCTATGCAGTTAATTAAACTGTAATCTTTTTTTCCAGTAGGAAGCAAGTTGTTATCAGAAAATGTCAAGTTGTTGCACTCAAAACCTTTCCTGGGAAGACACTCGCTTTGAAGATTTAGATTTGTTGGTGTCAGGGTGGGTTTCTAAGAAGGACAGTGAAAGACTTTGCCCCTTTCCAAGAAAAGCCAGGAGCTCAGTGCTCTGGGAATGGGCACAGAGTGTGTTGACAGCAGGGTCAGATCTCCAGTCCTGCACACTTCCTAAATTAAATCCAAAGTAGTCTGGCACTTAAACTCTTCCTGTGGTGAACAGATTTGGGCATTGGATGTGGAGCTGTCAGACCCTGACCTGGATTCACCACGAGTGATCCCTTCCCCTTGGACTGGTGCTCACATAAACTCTGGGTTTGCCCAGGGTAACATTCCTATACAGCCTTTGTTTTATCTCAAAACTTACCCTAAAGTATCGACGTGGTAGAGGAGACATTTCTTCTCAAGATCTGAAATTTATTTCAAAGGTAACTGAGATTCAGGGAAATTCTGGTGAAGATACGTTCCCACCAAGGATGAGCAGATACCATCAACAGAGAGGGCTTTGAAACTTTCCCAAAGAATAAGCAAAAATTATTTTCTATTTTCTTCCTTTCTTCTCCCTTCTATGACAAACAAAGGCCATTAATAATGACAAGCAAAAAACTTCTGTGACTTTCCCCAGGCTAGAAAATGGGTCAATAATTCAACTTCTGTAAGAATGCAATGTTTATGGCTCCCAGACACCTCTTTGCCTCCCTACATCGTGTTGTTTTCCTTGCATGCTAAAATTGCCCTAAAGTATAAAAAGGAACTTTTCAAAACAAGATGTGTTTATGTAATGACTAAAATTGGGTTGTTTAGAATAGTTTTGAAATCATTAGCTGATAGATAAAGATCATCTTCCAAATGTTAGAGTGTTTAGAATTAGTTTAGAAATACACCTTCAGCAATGAAACCCCTGCAGGTTGGAAAGGGAAAATGTAAACAGGTAGGCAGTTTAAAGCAAATAAAAAAGCAGTGGCATCTAATTTACATCTTATTTACACACAAACAAACCAAAATATTACACATTTGGTTTTTGCATCTTTAAGATGTTCTAGTAATTTTACTTTGAAATTTACTTCAAGAAATGACCTATTGTACTAATACCTGGTATCTATATAATTTTCAACACAACTGCTTCCATTTTTAAAAATAATCATCATCTTATTGGCTTGACTGCAACAGGAACATAAAAGCCCAATTCATGAAAATAGACTAGCTCTTGTTTCAAGATGCTTGTGTCAAAGTCAGACTTATATTTAAGACTCTCTTTGGAGTAGATCTTTTCTGTGTATAGTTCAAGATGAAGATTTCTAGAAGGAGAAAGAGAAGTCTAGTAAGGGAAGCCCAGTGAAATGAGAGTGATAAGGAAACAAAATTCTGCAGACTGATTTTGTTTTGCCTCTAACTGTATTCAGGAGCTGGTAACTCCTGCTTTTCCTCTGAACTCCACGACAAGTGCCTTGTTTTAATGAATCTATTCACTCCTTATTAGCAAAAGTGACAAAACCCAGAGCCAAACAGCTATGAAAAATCACAAAATACTTAATTGCTTTTTTAAAATGTCAGCATGGGAGATGCTGAGGAAGCTCTTCCTGCCCTGCAGGGAGATGAGGATGGCTGGGTTTTGCCTGCACTGCTGCATCTTTTGCCAGTGTTCCAGCTGCTGGGCTCTGCAGCAGGGAGGCGTCTCACCACTCCCAGGTTATCCATCCTGATATAACTTTCTCTTGGATGTATGGTTGACATTTGCTCAGCCTTTCTCAGGTGCTGCTAAGAATCAAATAACATCTGCCACATAAAGTGTGTTATTAAGTTCATTAACATTGATATTCATCTCCCATGAGCCTCACCTGACATGCATGAGAGTGTGTGGACATGATGTACACCCTGATCTGACACCAAAAAAGTGGAGCTTAAGAAGTAAAGATGATCCACCTTTGCTAAAAAGTATAATCTCAACCCTTGCTCCCTCAGAGCTGGCCTTTTCCTCACCTTCTGAGTATTCAACTCCTGTTTCCATATTTTTGTGCAGATGTCTTCCATGATATGAGAAGAATTCATGTGGTGTTTATTATTGATGTGTCTTGGAAATGCAGACCAGCATGAAGAGCATGAGTGCTTTGTTTACTGCTTAATGGCAAAGTGGTTGAATTCTAAAAAGGGCACTGTTACTATTTAAAGAGGAGCAGAAAGCAGGCAGCAAAGAGAAACGATCTGCTCAGAATTCTGCACTGTCTACAAGACAGGAATAACCTTCTGCCATGGAAGAGAAATAGAGGTAATTAATGCCTTTAAACTCCAGTTAGCAACAGCATCCATTTCTTTCCATTCCTGCCACTGTTTGACACCACAGACAATACCAGAGCATGGAGAATGGCAGATCCTGGGACAATTTCACAGGAAATATAGTGGGATTGCTGTGGTAAAGCTCTGAAGATGCAAAACAAATGTGTGTGGTAGCAAAAGGCCAATTCATCCTGAGCTAGCATTGGCTAATTTAGTGATTCCTCAGCTTTTTGTATAGAAAGGATCAGACTTGTGTGGGGAAAAAAAAAAAAAAACAACCAAAAACAACAACAAGAAAAAGAAAAAAAAAAACAAACAAAAAAAGAAAAATAAAAAAACCAAACCAAAAAACAACAACCAACCATGCAGCAAGCACAGGGATAAGGAAATGTGAGAGCTTTTTGAAAACCCAATCTTTGCAAACACTTTATCTGCAAAATCTACTAAGCTCCTATTGCAGCAAATACTCTTAGGAAGAGTGCCTCGATTTCACATAATCCTATAAATAAGGACCATTACTGCTCAGTGAATTTCTCCCTCTGGTGGGCACAATGTGATAAATAAAAGCTAATATTTCAATCAGAAGATAATCTTTCTATTAGCCAGCAAAGTAAGGCCTGGAAAATCCCATTTCTTAGGCACGGGTTTATCTGAATGGGCTCCCCAGTGTGAGGCTGAACACTCCGTAACTCAGGGCAGAGAGCTCTCAGTGTCTGTGTGAACAAACCCTGCAAGAAGCTCTTTCCTAAACACCTCCAGGAATGTAGGGCTCACTTTCCCACGCTAACTGAAGCCAAAAAAGAGAATATCTTCTTCTCAAACCAAAACCAAAACCCAAAAAAACCCCCAACACCACCAAAATTGAACAACGCCACAATTAAATTAAATGTCTTTAATTTTGTCAGAACAAAGTGGTGGTTTTGTACAGTTTGGGATACAGCTTCATTTGACTGCCTGGTGACCATTTAAACTACAAGAAGGAAGCAGTGCATGGACTGATGATAATCTGAGTGGAGGAATCTTGCCTAGGAGTCCTGGGAGCTCTAGGAACCACCTGCAGTGTCAGGACTGTATCAGGAAAAATAAAATTATCATCAGTATGAAGAGTATTTCACCAATTTTTAGAAGTGGCATCGGAGAGTAAAGGAAATAAGGATGTAAATTAAACGCTTTGGCCTGCTTCAAATTTCCTGTTACGGAGAGTCTAAGTAATCAACTTTCACAACATTCATAAAGTCTTCTGCAATGAATTTGTGCTGTGAGAAGAGCACCATAAACAAGATAACAGAAAAATAGCTTCCACAAATGATGGGCCCGACCAGGGGGAAATGTCAGGAAATGAGATGAAAACAGGGCCTGAACTCTAACAGGCAGATAATTCTCCCAAATTGGCTCTCTGTGCCAACTTCAGCTGCCGTTTAAATATGATGGGATTGATCCAGCCAGAGCTAATCCCCCAAATCCCTTCTTCTTCTGCAAACTGCATGACAGCTTAGCGGCTCCAAGTCACTTCTTGGCCAGTGAGACACAGCAAGTGACTAATTCATTGCAGCAAGGTAAAATAGACCGAGTTCTTCGTGGCTGGTTTCCCTGCAGCAGTCACTGGGTGCCTTCACAGCTCTCCTGACCCCTGTGTCCTCCTCCCTTTCACCCCTGGGCCTCTCCCCCAGTAACAGGAAAATCCATTATCTGGAAGGTTTGGGGGAATGTTTTCATAGTTTACCAGTAGATCTTGGGACAGGAGTGTTACTTAAAGCGTGTGAGGGAAGGTACAGTGAGCTCTGGGGTTCACCCCTCCCTCAGCCTGAATGGATCTGCATCCTCCAACAGACACATTAACCTCCAAGTACACCTTAGTCCCACCAGCCTCGAGCATAACCAGGAAGAGCCATCCGGTATAACTTTAATTGTTCTAAAATTTATTTGTTCTTCAAAGAATATCTTCATAAAGAATCCCAAATATGATTGACATTGTTAAAAGCAGGACTTTCTTTAGCCAGATTTTTTTTTTCTTAATCAGTCTTAATATCAGTTATAGGTCTTTTGTTTTGTATTACACCCCAGATTTGTGAATATGGTGAAACACAGATTACTGCCCACATAAAAAAAAAGCCCTTTTTATCAGGCTGGAGGCTAAACAGACTTTCCTGTTATCTTCCCTTTTGTAGAAGAAGCAAATTAATTTCTTTCTACTTTACACTGCAGCTTGTCTTCCCCCAAACTCTTCCATTTTCATAGCATTTAGCAGTTAATATCTATTCTGTATAACTGAAACTTAGAAACTGCTCCATGGCAGTCACTCCTGGTGTATAAACAGAGGGCAGTTATATGCGTTATTGATTATTTTTATTTTTAATTCAGAAGATAATTTGTGGACAACAGTATCAGAGTAGGAAATATTTTAATTTCATCATAAATACTTTTGCTTACTGTTTATTAATCTCCTTTCTTGACTAAATAGTAACAGATTTTGTGGTGGCTACAGGGCATTCAGCAGGAAGGTGTTGGTTGCCCAGCAGGGACATGGATAGCTCTGTCCCTTCCACTGCCCCCTCAGAGATCACGAGGTGGAGCTGGCACAGAGGATGCCCACTCTCCTGACTGCCCTTTCCCTGAGTGGGGAGTGGAGAGACCTATGATGATTTGGGATATCCTCATTTTCCTCTGTGATGCAAAAGAAAAAAATCAACCTCTATATCCAGATAATCGTCTCCAGAAACACAAAGTATCTCAGGATACCCCTGGCCCTAATGAAGGCATTGGCAAATGTTTCTGTTCTTTTACAAATCTTAATTGGCTCCCTAGAGCCTGTCCAACTTCAGAATAAATGTAACCCCACACAAACAGGAAAAAAAGCCAAACAAAAAAAAGAAATCTCAGAACTCAGAGAAGTTGGGGAACATCTTCAGCCATTTTTAGAGCTTGAAAATATTTGCTAATTCCTGCAGGTCTGCTATCAATACCTTTAGGCAAGACATCTTTCCTGGAGCTGTGCTACCTCAGTCCTTGGCCACACTCTATTGATCTTTCCACGTATCCAGCTCCCCTGAGAACTGAGGATCTCCAGGATGAACAGAAATACATATGTGAGTGCTCCCAAATCTTCAGATGGAAATAGAATGAGCTTAAGATGCAGCTAAATGAATTCTTTTCAAAACAAAATTAAAGCCTGACACAGGCAAAAAAAAAGTACAGAAAGAAAGTGGAGGCAATGAGCCAGCCCTGCTGAGCAGGGGGTGGTGGCCCAGCACATTCCCCCACGGTCAGTCACACTGGGGATCCACTGCATCACTGCCGCTGGAATTACAGCACAGCCAGCCTGGGGCAAGGCATGGAGGAATTAATTACTAATGGGCACATTGCTCTGAATCACTCTGGGTCAAACAGACTGGAAATGTGGCCAGCTGAGGCTTCCCGAGTGGACACAGAGATTTCTCACCATGGGGGAGGAGCAGCAAGACAGAGATGCTTGTGCAGAGAGGAGCAGAACTGTGACGGGTTTTGGGGGATCCTTTCCATCCTGGAAGGCACAGTGTGATTTAAAATGCATTAGACAAATTTTAAGGAAGGGAATGGTGTTGAAAAAGACATTTGAAAAAAGGTTAAAATATTCAGACAAAGAGTTATTTGGGAATATATCTTTAATTGTGCAACCACTATGCAATGGGTATTTTCAGATGAGACAGTGCCCTACAGCCAACACAATGTGTTTGTCTATGGTGCAACACCACTTTCAGGATATATTAGCTGGCCTGCTGCTGTGAAGTTCAGACTTTTTAATCAGCAAATCATTTTCTTCCAGTTGTGTGCTGCTGTGCTAAATTGTGGTGCTGAATCCAGAGAAAATTCTCGTGGCATTGCATGTATGGATCGGAAATTGAAGCCTTCCAATCTCAGTAATTTCTTGATCAATCAGGATAACAGAAAGCTGTGGTGATTCAGAGTTGGTACAAAGCACAATTTCCTGTTCAAGCATTAACACCCCCAGGGTGAGTTGTTGCCTGTTTTAATCATAAAAAATTGCCCCATCACGAAGATGAACATTTACCATTAGAGTGTTGGAACCCTGGAAACTGGGAATTTTGAGCTTTCTGTGCTGTCAGGCACTGACCCCCAAAAGAACACTGCTTTTGACTTAAGGCCTTGAAGAAGGTTTCCAAAATTGAATGATAGAACTAAAATCACTGGTGTGTAGTTTGGATAGAAGTGTGTCCTATGACATGGTGAAAGGTTTAGAATTCAGGGTTTTAGAGTATAATAATAGGTATAAGACAAGATAGCAGTTTTAGGGCAGAAGTTTCTTTCTTCTTGTCTCTCTTCTTCTTAGGTATAGGTAGCACTTACATGATTAGATAGAAAATGCTGCACTGCTAGTCACAGCTGTTTAGTCATTAAGTCAAAAGTAAAAATAATTTAGGTATCAGCTTTCAATTGAACTGTTTAGCTTTAAAAAACCTTGCAACAAGCAAAATACATCACCATTTCTTCATTTTTAGCTTGTTAACTAGAAGTACTGTAACACTCACTGTACTGAAAATAAAAATTAATAAACAACTAAGTCCAAACACGAAATTCCATCTCTTGTGCTGTTAATCCCAACTCTGACTGAAAAAAAAAAAAAGGAAATAAAAAATGATATTAGAGCTCAGCCATTCTGTGTGTCTTTACAGTGTAATTGCACTAATCTGGCTGCTCCTCTCATTGTGTTACTGAACAAGCAAATTGGCAGAACCACAACTGTCCAGGGATCATGGCTTTACAAGATTGAACAAGCATATTTTTGTTTGATTCAAACTGAAATAAATACGTCTGTCTGGCTAGAAACAGCAACTAAAAGAGGTTTTTCATATTTTCTAATTTTAGAGGTTTGGAAAACCAACAATAGGAGCTAAAAACAAAGCATCATCTGCATAATCAAACCCAGTGGGAGCAGCCTTTATTTTCTTCAAGATAATAGCTCAGTACAGAGGGCCTTTTCTTACATCATCCTGAGACAGTCTGCCCCAATAACTCCTGCTTCCACAGCCTATGAAACATTCCTTAATGAGGGTTTTCCAGTCTAATCTGCTAAAAACCTCCCATTTTTCCATTGATTATTGAACCATTATTTTTCGCAGGAGCGGGTGTTCTCAACATTTCCTTCTTTGTTTGACTATAGAGGCAAAAGAACTCTTTAAACTAAAAACCCAATAAATATTTATTTAAAGTAATAATTCATAGAGCAACCCATGTTTTTTAGATTATCAAAATGGACATAATGAATCTCATTTTAACACAAAACTAAACAAAAATATTCACATAATTTGCTTACCAGGAACAACAACAACAACAACAACAACAACATCAACAACAACAACAAGAAAGAAGAAGAAGAAGAAGAAGAAGAAAGAAGAAGAAGAAAGAAGAAGAAAGAAGAAGAAGAAAGAAGAAGAAGAAGAAGAAGAAGAAGAAGAAAGAAGAAGAAGAAAGAAGAAGAAGAAAGAAGAAGAAGAAGAAGAAAGAAGAAGAAGAAGAAGAAGAAGAAGAAGAAGAACAAGAACAAGAAGAAGAACAAGAAGAAGAACAAGAACAAGAAGAAGAAGAAGAACAAGAACAAGAAGAAGAATAAGAAGAAGAACAAGAAGAAGAACAAGAAGAAGAACAAGAAGAAGTAGCAGCACATACTGGTTTTTTGAGGTAAGAGAAGAGAACTTCCTGGCAGATTCAGTTCACTGTCAGAGATCTGTTAATAAATCACATTTCTGAGTGTCTAAGGCAACACATCCCTTCCTTTTCCTTCCTTGATTCTCACACCCTGACAGAAGGTTTATTTACTGCTTTTTCAGAGCCTTCAGTGAGGTTGTTATTTCGCTCTTCCACAGCTGAAAATTCAGGTTCTAGAGGTGCTGGTTCATGACCATTTCAAACCTGAACACAATCTGAGATTTTTTGTTATGGACAATCAGATCCTTCCCTTCTTCAGGAACCTTACTTTTATTTTCTCCTTATTTATTTGATAACAAATAAACATTTGGCCTTAAAAGAAAATTTTCCTAGCTCAGATATTTCTTAGCTGAGCAACATTAGTCCACAGTGACAACTGTAGCAACAAAGCAAAATATGTATTTCTCAGAAGAAATATCTTTTTAAAATGTTCCCCAGAGGCTCAAAATTTGCTAGCAATGAATTATTTTAAGTGTTTTTTCCTATGAAAGTGGAACTTAATCATTGTCTTCTTCAGTCATTAACCCAGGACTGCAGTGGGGCCATTCACAGCTTCTCAGCAAACCCCCACCCACACCTTCAGACTGTGAATTTATTTCAGATTGCTGCTGAATGTGAGAATGCAGCTGGAGCAGTGCTGCAGAAAGGGCTGGAGGCTGTGCCCTGGCTTTGTGCAGGTAATGGCTGAGTTTAGGTATGGTACTCACAAAGCTGCTGAAATAAATCTCCATTTCTCCCAAAACTGGATTTAGGTGAGTGGAGAGGAGGAATGACCACACCAAGTAGCTCAGCTGCTCTAGCTTGGCTCAATACAAGCACAGAAAAGTGTAAATAAATTCAATCCACAGGGGGAAATTATTGCCTGGACTGCTTGGGGCTACTGCTGGCTTTTCTCTCTCCAGCAGCTCTTCAGTGTGTTATCAGTGTTTCCTGATTATTTCCCACCATTCCCACTAAAACCTTTCATTCCTTCCCACTTCTTTTAGGACATAGTTTGAAAAGTAGTAGAATGGCTTTTTAAAATTGTATTTCAAGCAATTGACTTTCTGGAAGGCTGAGAACAGCGAAGCCATTGTGCAGTGGCAGCACCAGGGAGCAGATGGTGACACTGATGCCAGTTACTGAGAGGGATGAGGCTCCTGCTAAGCGATGGCTGTGGAGATGAGTGATTTTACACACGGAAAAATCTCCCTATACAATCTGTCACCCCTCTGCATATTCATTTCATTCTATAAAATATCCAACCGCTTTTCCTGTAGCTTCCTGAATCTTTTTGCCATTATAAAAGTTTCATTTGTATCATCTCGTGCCTGCCACTCACTTCTGCACTTGTCTGGCTGGTGGAAAGGAGCAAGCTGAAAGTGCAGCTCCAGTTATTTCAGTAGCACTGACATAAAGGGAGCTCAGGTGTCAGGAGCACTGCTCAGGGGAGGACAGTGAAGTCACATCTGCCCTGTCACTGTCAGAAGCTGCTGCCCTGGTACAAGGTGCTGCAGAAATGAATGTGTGCTGCTCCCTGAGCTGACACAAACCCTCTCCAGAGGGTCCTGCAGAGGCAGACGTGCAGAGGTGACACACATCCAGCTCTGCCATCTCCCTGCAAAGACAACCTCAGGCACAAGGTTGGAAACCTCACAAGGGGTGGGAAAGCTGCTCTAAGGTGACAGGGCTGAGCTGTCAGAGCCCCAGTCCTGCTCTGAGTCTCAGGACACCTCAGAAAATTAAATGCCGCACAAAGAAACCACCTGTGAGTCAGGAAGGGACAGGGGAACACTACATTTTCCAGTCAACAAGGTTTTCCAGCCACTGTGGCTTCAAGTCATTTATTTCCTCTATGGGGAAGTTCAGTAAAGGCAACTCCCCTTCAAGAAAAATAAAAATACACTCTGATCAAATTTTAGATCAACTAGAAAGTTTTCTCTGGTCTGTAAAGGAAATAATTGATTTCAAGTTGCTTACCCTAATTATGTCAAATTTTAATGGGAGAAGAAAAATTTTAAAAAAGCACAAGAGAACAAAACACACTGCTTTTGATGTTGAAGCAAAAGGCTGTGGCATTTGCTGGTGAAATATCCTAATGCTCCCCTCCCCAGCCAGCAGACAGATGGTAGAGCTGGGTTATGGCATCTTATGCATCACTGATGTTCACACACTTGGAATGTTAAACCATGAGAGAAATGAGTTCAGATCCTGATACCTCAGTGACATGGCACCACTGCAAATAAACAAGAGCAAACATTAGGGCAAAGTAGATAAAGATTATAAAGATTTTGAGATACTGAGCAGGGCACCCGTGGTGCATCCTGAGCAGCCAGGGATTTTAGCAGGAATCACAGATATTCTCTCAGTGCCAGTAATGAGAAGAAACAGTAGGTTATTGTACAAAGATATTTAGAAATTATTTTTGATTTGTGAGTCAACAAGCCATAGAGAATTAACCATGTATGATCCTCATGGGCTGACTCTGGGCTCCCTCTCTGAGGGGAGGCATAAAAAGCCCATAATTGCTGGTCCTAGCAGGGAAACAAAGAGAAAAGAGCTGCAGCAGCAGAGCTATAGGGGTCCCAAATGTGTGAGCTACTGTGCATACACCTTCTCTGGGGGGGAGCCTGCACAGCCCTAGAGCAAAAACAGCAACAGCTGCTGCGTCCTCATCCTGCTCTGGCAAGTGGGAAGTCCTTCTTTCCTTCTTAACCCTAGGAGAAAAACTGAAAAGTATGTGTATACACACACGTCTCAAAGTATTTTTTTAAATGGGATACACACAGACACACGCATATATACATGTGTGTGTATATATATATATATATATATATATATATATAGTATATATTATATATATAAATTGTATATATACAATTTTCCTAGCAGTTTCCAAGTCTTTAAACGACCAGAGGAAAAACAATCCAACTACAACACAACCAAAATTCTGTTAATCTTTCATAAAAACACATAGTTTACAAAAATCCCCCAAGTCTTATCTTGAAGAGATAGCAATATCTATCACAGTAATATCTTGAAGTGATAAAAATAGTTCCCAGCATTAAGTAGTGAATTTCCAAGGCAAAAACTTTTGAGGATCTAGTGAGAGGATATCAAAATAAAGAATTTAATTTGAAGTCTAACTGAAACAATTTTTATTAACAATGCTGGGTTTCAATATGGTGAGTATCAGACTTCAATCCAGCCCAGGTTAGCTGGACCCTGACTGTGTGACTGAGACCTTTACAGACCAAGCTCAGCAGTTCTCTGCTATGATCCCCAAGAAACAAGGCAATATTTGACACGGAGAGCTGCCAGGGCTTAGCTGTTACCTTGCTGCCTCACTTCGATATGGACCAAAATCTATGAAATTCATTTATGTTACTCCTTCCACCAATCAGTTTTAAAACTCCATGTCTTGCTGCTGCCTCCAAAATTTTCCCTTGGCATTTCCTCCTGAGGACCTGGGTTCTCCTAGAGCAGGGCAGAACCCCAGAAGGATAAAGCCCACAGAAGAGGAACACCGAGTTGCCTGCAAGTTCTGAAATGAGCCTTTGGCAGTGAGAGTTTGAGAAGACAGGCATGGCTTGGGTTCCATCTGGTGGCCAGGAGACCACCTGTGATAGCCACAGGTGCCCAGGTGTCCACCTCGATGGCCACGGGGCTTGTACAAGCATCCAAGGAGCACAGGTGAGGTTCTGCCATGAGGGTGGGAGCAGCAATGGGGGGATGAGGAGAAACTCCAGGCTGCCCTGCAGATTTTCCTGGATAGACAAATACTGGGCATCACCAGCTCCTGAGTGGGCACCAGGCTGCTGCCGGGAGCAGGGAACGGGTCTCAGTGTTCTCCATTTTTCCCCCAAAAGCAGAACCCCAGGGAATTATTGCCAGGGGAATATTCACCCTCTGACAACTCCTGGCAGGGTACTTCTTGCAAGAAATGTCCTGTCAAAGAAAACAGCCACCAGATGTCATAGTAGGATAAATTGTTTGAGAAATGCTATTCCAACGGCACAAACAAAGCTTAGGTTATTTCACTGGCTCTCCAGCCATCCCATGCAGGGCATCATTGGGACCATATGTCCTTTCCAACACTCGTAATGAGAGGAACTGGAGAACTTGGATCACATTTATAGGCTGGATTTCACAGTAAGTTAAAGTCAGAGCAAATAGCTTCACACTGCACAGTCCCAACTGCACAGCTACTTTTTCAGTGTAATATTTTTTAATTTATTTTTTCCCACTTGTATCACTGGCTATATGAAATGTTACCCCTGTGTACAGACATTTTGGTTCCTTCCCTATCCTGCTGGGCTTTCAGCACCACTGTCACCCTCAGAAAATCATACAATGGTGTAAA
The DNA here is from genome assembly GCF_963662255.1 of Cinclus cinclus. Taxonomy (NCBI): domain Eukaryota; kingdom Metazoa; phylum Chordata; class Aves; order Passeriformes; family Cinclidae; genus Cinclus; species Cinclus cinclus. The sequence continues at coordinate 15,490,202 of NC_085059.1, forward strand.
TCAACAAATGGCATTTAACATCAGTTACTTTTTCATTAAGAAAATCTTGGCCAAAGTAACTTCGGCTGTTAATTTTGATCTTCCAGCCATATTCCACAGGCTCAGAGATGATAGGGACATCTTGAATCTCCACCCTGATATTCCTGCTGTAGGACACCAACATGAAGCAGCTCTTCCTTGCAGATTCCAGCCACCAGGACAGCAGGGCTGAGCTACAAACCGCCTTTCATGTGCAAACCACCTTTCTAACAGTGGTGCCCCATTGTTCTTAGCTCAGAACTCCTTCCCTGCCAAGACCTGGACTGCTGCACTCTGCTCCTGGGCTGTGGTTTTCCCAGTAACGCAGAAACCTGCCTTATTGTGGGAAGTGAATGAGCATACATAATTAAAAACACAAGCGGGGAGCATCTCTGCTTTATAACAGCTTTCTTTATTGGCTCTGCTGGCATTGTTCCTGCTCCAAATGGGAATTTGAGCTACTGAACACCAGAGGTCCTCTCCAGCCAACATTTCTCTCGTTCTACTATTTTTTTTTAATATTTGTTCCCCTCTGTTCAGGGGAAGAAACTGGAAAGCTAGAAACATTATTTTTGGCAGAGACTAGGAATTTTAATATTTAGGATTTTATGCATGGTATTTTGGATTCTTTTGCAGGTTGAAACCTGTTAACAAGAAGAGTGTCAGAGATAGCAATTATCAATATTCATATCCAGTTACGTAAGTGAAGGGAAAATGCTACTGAAGATGTCTCTGGCCTTCATGTCCAACAATTTTCTCTGACAGTCAGTGGGGGAAGAAGAGGGAAGAGGGTGTTTATAAAGGTACTGCAGCCACATGAAGAGAACAAAGGAAAAATAAGGAATGTAATTGCTTTTTAAAAAGTATATATTGACATTGATCTTTTAGCTACTCTTACAACAGAGTTTAGGCAGGCACTACATGTCCAGGAGTTCTGCTGGTGCCACTCAACTAGCAGTCACTTAGGCTGCACGGGACCATATTTCCTATTTCCTATTTCCTTTTGACCTGCAAAGCATAAGCACAGCACATGTTTATCCTCAAGCCAACATGGCCTTTCCCAATCAATAAAAATGCCTTTCTTTTGTAGGTTACAGGAAACAATTTTTCTCTCCTACAAGCCATGGGACAGGCCCCTGGCTTTCTATGAATAACATTCTCACTTGCTGTTTGCAGAATTCCATGGAGCATTGGGACATGAGAGAGCATCTGTCTCTTGAACTGCAAACCCAGACCTAATAGTGACTTGCTGTACATGTGTTGACGTGTTGGTTCCTTTTATCAGGAGGCAATATGTTCTACATAAACCCTTCCTGCTGACAGTTCCTTGTAGCTCATCACATCCACCAGGGATCTGGGATGAGGCAGTGGCACCTTTCATGAAATTTCACAGATGGTGACACGCCACAGCATTCAAGGAATAAAAATATGCCCTCTCCATTTTTTTGCTGCCTGGGATCTGGCCTGATTGTTCAGCATTCATATTTGCATACCTAAGGTGGAAGCAGCTTCAAAAATAAACATTGTGATAAATGAATAATGCAGCTAAGATATAATTACACATGGAGCCAAAGAAAATTAGAGTTGCAAGCTTGAGCCCTGCAAAGCAAGGAAAGGTGTCCCTGAACCAGTTCTGATGGATCACATTGATGGGCATCATCATTAATTGCACAATCCCATAATAATTCTTCCACTGTCTCATCAGCTCACAGGATGGACGATATTCCCTTAGTCAGCAACTGTTCCTTGTTGTGTTCTCTTCATCCTTCAGTTTGTTGCCCTGTGTGTTATTTATTGCAATGAATTACTGATGTTCTCTGAGATGAGGATTATTCCATTTCTCATCTGAGATAATAGAGGCCAAGAACTCCTAGAATCAAACAACCCTCTCCTTTCCTACCTTCCCTCTAGGAGCAAATAATTCAACAAGTTTACTACCCTACACTCTCTCCCATCTTCCAAAGCTGTTTCATTATTCCATTACCTGCACATGTCTCTGCTTACCTTTGCTTGTTTCCTGTTCAGACTGTAAATGGCTTGGGATGAAATACCCTTGTGCTTTGAGCTGGCCAAAACCAAGCCGTTCTTCAGCAACATTTGATGCTTCTAGCCTTCTCTGCTAACAGGTATTTTGTTTTTCTTCTTGCAGGACAATCTTCAGGCTTTTCAGTGAGCTCAGGGGGGCACAGGGTTGCCAGCAGGAAATCACAGTGAAGGATGATTTAGGAAACTCAGAGGTGGATCAGCTTTAATGGAGTCATGCTAAGATGCAGCAGGCATGGGGAGCCCAAATCATCCTGGCATCAAACAGAATTTCTCAAAGGACACCATCACAGAGTTCAGAACCCACAGCCTTAGGGACTGGCCCTGTTGCTGCCTTTTTCTGTCATTATTCCTGCAGTCATTATATTTATACAAACAGATTGGCCAGACTGGAAACACACCCTCCCCCCCCAATTCCCTCCCAAACCCACAACAACCATTAAAAAAACCCTTAACCTCCTGTGAATGAGGAAGCTTGAGGAACAGAAATAAGCAGCCAGACCATCCTTTAGCTCCATCTGTAGGGACACATTCACACAAAGTTGCTGTCTCAAACTAATTGCCTGTGCTGACTCATTCACAGAATCATGCTGGTCACAGCCTGTAATTATCATGACATAATTATCACTTCAATAGCACAAAGAGTGCACTCTTATCTGATATGATAAAATAGTTCAATTAATTTTAAACAGAGGGAAACACTAGTACATCCTTAGAGCCTGGCCACAGAGACAAAAGCAAGCAGTCAGAAGCAGATTATTGATTTCATGTTCTCTCCTGGCTTTATTAATTTTTGCTCAGGCATTATACCCACCACTTTTCATACACTTAAGAGATTTTAATTTGGCATAATACCAGAGCAAAAGAGTAAGATTAGATATAAATTCAGGAGAGAGACAGTGCTAATGGAGAAAGGTAAACTGTGTGTAATATTTACAGTGGAGAAAGAGGTGATTTCAGCAAGCAGGAATTCTATTCCACTGGGAGAAAGGGTAACAAAGTAAAAAAAGTGGAGGGTAATTGCCCAGTCCTTCAGGCTTTTCCTCATCCTTGGTGACAGTGTTCCCTACTGTGTTCAAAAAAGGACAGAGATTTTTCCTTGGGTCTCTTTTTGTTGTTAATGTATTTATAAAACCACTTTTTATTATCTGTATTTGTATCTGAAGCAAGGGAATTATATAATGGACCAGAACAAAAGCACCTTTTAATGATGATAGTGACATTTTTAACAGCTTGATAGCTTTTAAAAGCAGATTCCTTTGGGCTTTTCCCTGTCATGTGCTCCAGGGACAAATACTGTGTATCGTGTCAGAGTGATTCTATGCAATGTATCCTGATCATTCAAAGGCTTCTGTATATTCAAACAAAAAGCCTTGGAACATCACAGGAAATCTAATGGACAAGACTGTGGCAAAATTATTTCTTTTAAATAAAAAAAGTTTCCATTGAGTATATTGTGTTACCATGGTTGCAAGACATTTTGCTATTCCAGAACTATCGCCTGTCAGCACTGCTCAAAATATAATAGAGCAGTCTAAAATAAATAGCTCTGAAAGAAATTGGGGTTAAAACATTATCCTTGGGGTTAAATTTAGGGTCAGCAATTTTCCTTGTTTTTTAATGAGGAAGGTAGAAAAAGCCTTGTAAGGGGAAATCTGTATTTAAGATCCTCACAACCCAGAAGATCCCAGGATCCACCTGCAGTGCAGATCTTGCCAGCTCCAGGAGGCAGAAGCCTGGAGCTCCTGGGCAGCTTCTACTCCTGCTTGTGCTGACCTTGGAGCTACAGCCACCTCACTGGGCTCCAGGACTCCTGGCAGCACAGAAAGTCAGAACTGCTGGGAAGGTGGCAGAGCACTGCTCCCCTGTCTTGGTTTGAAAGACAAGTGTTTGTTGAGAAAAGCAGGAGCTTTTCTTGAAATGAACAATGTAAACCCACTCTGTCCAAATTATTATAATTTTGAAACCAAGGAGCTTTCAGGTAAAAATATGGGAATAGCAATAACAATTCATTACTAGGAAAAATTAAAATAGAAATACAGTAGAAATACTACAGAAAAATAATCAAACCCCAAACACTGACAGAGTCAGAATCCAACCTGACCCTGTCAGTCAAGGTGTTGGCAGCAGTCCCATTAAGTGGTGGCTGGCTACACTCCTCCTGGGGTGACAGATGTGGTTCTGTTGGAGCAGTGCTCCTGTAGAAGGTGCAGTTTTCCTCTGAAGGTCCAGCGATCATTTGAAGGGTCTGGCTTTCCTCTGGAGTACAGTGGGAAAAGGCTGCTCCAATGCTCCAAATTTCAGATTTTATCTGGGTAGGAAATGCTTGGCTCCTCCCCAAGGTGGAGCATCTCCCAATGGGCTGATGTGATTTTATCAGTCATGCAGTGGGATTTAATGGCCCATTAACAGAAGATATCTCCCTGGAGGAAAGGTGGGTTGTGGAAAAGATAAAGAACACGGGTTTGAACAGATGGTGACAGAATACATACTTTTGGTTACATCCTGCATTGCAAGCCAAGACATCCTCCCCAGCCTCAGCTGCTCCAGCTGGGCTTGGATACCAGCAGCACCACCCTGATGGGGCAAAGGCAAACCCCAGCTGTGGTGCCCTCCTCTGCTGAGATAGAGGACTGGGCTACAAGGGTGGATTGAAAAGTTTGTGGAGTAGGTATGAAATGTCAAAATTACAACCTAAGGAAACTTCCGTGGTGGCTGCACCTACCAGAGGACTTTCAACAGAGCATAGTCAAATTGTATGAGGAAATTTGTTTTGGTCATAAAATGAAGTTAGGTTGTACCCCAAGACAGCAATTTATTTTCTCAGATATCTTAGAAGATGAGCCAAACCCATCCAAAGGCCTAGGACAAGTTCTGCTAAAGGAAGTGCCAGCAGGTCTTGGGACAATGAACTCCAGGAACCTCAGCACTTCCTTCAGAACATAACACACTTTGCAGTGGTTTGTCTTCCCTCACTACTCTCACCCTCCACACTGTGTCTGACAATCTTAATTTCAATTCTCCTTACACCATACCTTAGGTTGGCTATTTCTTGTTTTTACAGGTTCTAGCTACAGGCTGCAGAGACAGCTCCCAGTAATTAGGCTCCTTAGATACCTCAGTTAAACAGGTCAGGTTTTCTGGGAAAGAAGCCAGGTCAGATTGACCTAACAGAGCACACTTGATCTGTCTTGATACAGGCACTTTACCTAAATTTCCCAAAACCCTGTAATTTACTATAATTTCTTAGAGGTTTACCCCGAGGTCTAATACTGCTCCAGACTGCATGGATAAATAAGTATTTCCTTCTGAAAATCCAAATGAGAACTTTTGGATGATCCAGTCAATAAAGGAAAGAAGATTTATCTGAGCCTCATCTCTTTCTGCTGATGGAGACTTCTGTCCTGCAACATTACAAGCGTTGGCAGTAATTCCTCATGACCTCCCTCTCCAGGGAGAGCTGACAAAGAGCAAGGCCAAGAGTTGCCCTAAGCTAGAACACAAGCCTGTGGTTTGGGATGCTTGCCAGGTGTGTAGCCAATGGCAATGGAAAGGGTAAAGACACCCCAGTGTTTTGCAAGGCAATACCTAGTAAGATTCAGGAAAACAAATGGTTTCAGAAGCAGGTTGGCCACATCAGCAGCCAGGCTGTGCATCCAGCAGCTGCTTTCACGTGCAAACCCTCTCCATGTAATATAAGCTCTGGAAAATTGAGCTCTGCCCTCTCTCAGTTGACATTTCTTGTAAAGCATTACCTGTATTAGAGGCAAGGAACGCGGGTTATGTGTTGTAAAACAGCATCACAGGACTGAATGTGGCCCTCAAAGGTAAAAAACATCAGTAGAGCCCTCCATCATCCAGACTGATGTCAAATAGTTACCCCCAAAGGAATGCCCTGAAGCCTTTGTACACAGCTTGCGGAGGCAGGTATTGATTGTAACCTCCTCTGAACAACTGGAAAACCAGGCAGGTGCCACAAAGAAGTGGGGATGAATATGCAGGTAAGAGGGCTCTGGATATTTCAGTCAATCAGACCATGGAGCAACACACTTGAGCAAATTTCTGGGGAGCTGGAGAGGACCCAGCTAGATCCCAGCACTTCCTAATGTTCTCCATTGTGGATACACAGCTTCCAGGTAGCTTTCACAGGTGCAACACCTCTGGGACCACTGAGTGTCCTCCTTTGGTAGTGGCTAGTGAATATTGCTACAAAGACATAGGAAATTCAGCACTACAAACTCCTTCATCCCAGTTCTCTTATTGTGCCAACTGCTCACTCCAAGGGTAAGAGCATCCTCCATGGAGTTTCTGTGCTGTTAAAGCAAGAACAAGGGAGCACTGATTGCAGGGAAGTTCAGGCATTCAGTTCACCTGCAGAGACTTGTTCAGTGAATGCCATTCAACAATATTAACTCAGTGTTCACATTCAGGAGAGAAAACAATACCTATTTCTGCTGCTCTTCTGCTGCTTTCTTGTCCACATAATATAAGCTTCATTGGTTTTTCCTCCACATAGATCTCATGGGGTACCTGACTACTTCATACGTTGAGAAGTGGGTGATTCTTGCTGCAGGTTTTGGTTACTGAGGTTTCTGGCTTCTCAAAGATGATATCAAAACATAACAGAAAATACTAAATCATGCTGGCAGTTTTATCAAATTCTCATAGGCAGAACCTAGCAGCTAAAAGCAGCAAGCAGAGGTAATAAACATTGCTTCTGCCTATATGTTAGCACCAACCCCATCAATTACTCCTTGGTACATCCCTGCTTGAGAGTGAACATCATTTAATTAATATAGTAACTGTAGCTACAAGGATATTTATATATTCATGGAAAAATGATATAATTTTCTGAAAGCAAGGATGTAAAATGCATGAACGTATTTATGAACACCTCACTTACATAAAAAGGGCTTAGAGTACTAGTTGATGTTAATGGCAAGCTTTCGCTGACTACATTGATGCATAAATTTTTAACACATATGCACAAGTCAGGTAATGCATTTGCATACTAAGCAGAGGGTTTCAGTTCCAGCTTTCTGGGGCAGAAACTACTTTTAATTGTGCATGATGCACAGCACCGAGAGGCTGACAGCACTAATCGAAAGTCAAAAAGCAGGAGGGATTTGTTCTTTGAGAGCTGAAATTTCCAAGTAATCCTTTACATCTAATCCATCTTGAGCTAAGGATCGGGAGAAGAATTGCAACTGGACTTTTGTGACCTCCTCAAATGATTTGTCAGTTGAGTTTCTGCCCTTCCAGAGAGATAGACATAGTTTTAGCCTGGTTGGGAGAAAAAACAAGTGGAAGAAAAATGCACAAAAGCAAACCGGGAAAAAAGTTTAATTGCATTTCTCTAACTTGACATTTTTAGTTGGGTGACTGCCAGATACATGCCAATGCTTCTCTGCATATTGTTTGGGATTTGCCGGTTTCAGCACTAAAACAGACAGCAGTGGAAGCTTTCAGTGTGCTTGAAGATTAATTTCACATAATCACAACAAAGCTGAAGTCAACAAGATGAATTTAATTACTACCCTGACAGCTGGGAGGCAATTAATGCCCTTAAACTTTCAGGAGCTCTCTCACTTGTATTTTCCCCCCTTCCTACTAATTAGGAACAAGCTTCAGGGTAAAGCTGACCATGGCGTTGCATTGCCACCTTGTCATCAGAACCAGAGAAATTTCCCAGTTAGACACCAACTCTTTACCCAGAACAGGGGTCAGGGACACCTCAGGGTGGTGGGAGCTGCAGAGCACTTTTCCATCTCTGCCTCACAGGATCAAATCCCACTCTGTAAATCTTCTGGGGTGCATAAGTAAAGGAATATCCCGCATTGACTCTGGAAGGAATTTTTTATCACTTTACAGTCTTTTAAATTCCCAGGTAATAAACTGTAAGACAACCTTTGCAACAGGACGTCAGTATGCTGGCAAATCTGGATTAGAATTTAAAGATCACCTCCTGTGAAACTTAATGAACCCCACATTGCACCTGAACTGAGGGGGGCTGTATATCTCCAGGGAAAGTGAGCATTAAAGAATTCCCTGTTCTAATGGCATCATTAAGAGAGAGAGCTACACCACATGCAGCATCAGGACCATTACACTTTTGCTCTGAAACTGGAAAAAATGCACTGATGCAGTAGAGTATAATTTGGAATTTCATCTCCAGATAAAATTCCATTGTTCTGGTTTATTGTGAATCAGGCAACAGATGAACTTCCCACAGGATTAGAGATTTTTAAGGGTGTTTTGGCATTTCCACCATTTCAAAAGCAAAATGTTTTGTCATTCTGTCAGCATTAAATGGCATTTTCCTACTCCAACAGCTTTCCCAAGGCACTTTAAGATGTTGTTGACCATGGAGGTCAGCATATATACAACCACATATGTGCATGTGGTACTCTCTGTTAGGTAGATAAGGAGGGATAAAACCAACTTCATGTGCAAAATAGATCCCCCAAAACAGACCAAATATAACAGTGCAGTTTATCACTTTACTGAAGAGATTATTTCAGCCAAATGAGATATTTTGGTTTAGTTTTCCCCCTATGGAAAATTGCTACTCCCCAGGTGCATTTGTGAAATCCTTAAATAGTGCAAAACATGGATTTTTAAAAGTTCAAATCAGAATATATCTCATTTTATTTGAAAACTGCCTTTATTGGGACAAGAGGTCAGTCAGGGGAGTACTGAGAGAACAGAACTGGGAGAACTGGGGGTTGTTCAGCTTGGGGAACAGAAATCACTGGGGGTTCCTGATTGTAGCCTTCAACTGCTTAAAGGGGGCCTATAAGAAACATGGGGAGAGAATTTTAGTAGGGCCTGTAGCAATAGGACAGGGGGTCATGATTTTAAATTAAAAGGGTGTTGATTTAGATTAGCTATAAAGAAGTTTTATTATGATGAAGGTGCTAAGACCTTGGCACAGGATACCCCACTACTGGAAACATTCAAGGACAAGTAGGCCATAGCTTTGAACAGCCTGATATAATTGAAATATCCCTTCCCATAGCAGGGGTGTGGGACTAGGTGGCCTTTAAAGGTCTCCTACAACTCAAATTATTCTCTCATTCCATGATTCTACTGCTGGGATTGGAAACCTCCATAGCTTCCTTCTGCTAAGCCTTTCTGCTGGCAAATCCCAGCTATTTCTTGTGTGCTCAGTCTTACTGCTGTCAGCAGAACAGAATCTGGAAAAGAAACTCTGCCCCATAGTTTTGCTTTATGTCTACATTGCAACGAGTACTGGCAATTAATGATCTGTTGGCAAATTAACACTGCACATGGCAATTGACTGTGGTAATGAAGTTATAGAGTCTTCTTTATGGTTTATTAGCACAATAATAAACCACACTCAGCATGTAATAATGGCACACAGTTAAATTAAAGACTTGCTGATGCCTTATAAACCATTTTGAAAAACACTCTTGCAGCAATCGGTAATAGTCTTCCCTCTGAGCACAGGCAGGCTTTGCTCTCTACTCTGCAGACACAGTTCTGTCAATATATTTTTTCTATTATTCTTACATTGCTAACAAAGCAAGCTGGGTAGTGGAATATTTACTTCAAGTTGAACTAATTTTAAGCACTTTGGGTGAAAAATAAGTCTTGGCTTCTTCAGGGTGCACCTATTTCTTCTCCTATGGAGCAATATAACAACAGAGCTTTCCCCTCAGACAGAGGCACCACCTGAATTTTACAGTGTTTCCCAACACTTGGCAACTTCAATTGGCTATGGCTTTTTAAAAACTGGCAGAGGCTAAATCTATCCTCCCACCTCAGATGGGTGAAATGTACTGCTGTGACCCAAGCTTTAGGATGAACTTCGCTTAAACTTTGGACTTCATGTATGTGACCAAGATCCTTTCTTTTTAGAGATGGGGCCTCATTTCAAGCTCCCTGCCCCATGCACTGTTTGATCCTAAAGTGGAGAGGCGTTCAGATGGAGCCAGAGCTCTGTGCCTAACTAGCTAAGTTCAAAGCAGCCAGAGAAACCTGGCACCACAGCCCCTTCAGATCTGCTTTACAGCCCCTACGGAAATGTAGGAGCATTATCTCTCTCCTTGCATGCAAGGCAAGTACTTCTCTTTATTCAGTGTTGCAATGTAGGATTCACGCTGGGAGCGATCGGGCTCTCGGAGAGGCCCGTAATGGCAACAGTGTGCTGAATTTAACAACTGACAAAAATATCTGGAACTCTCCAGACTTCTCTCTGCAGGAAGCCAAGCGAAGCTATTATCAGCTTCTTTCCAGAAAGCTGAGTTTCTTTCCTGCAACTCCACTAGAGGACATCCCAGCCCTGGCCAGCCGCTGGCCCGGGTCACAGAAGCCATGGCTGACACCAAGGTCCTCATCTCCCTCAGCCCAATATTGAACTTGATGGGGTTTTAGGTCAGTCAAAGTTTTCTTTTTTTCTGACAGAATGAATAGATGGATACAGGAGGAAAAGCAGTCGTTTTCCTACCCTTAATCTGTCATGTCCGCTTAAACTGAAAACTCATTAGGCAGTGGCTCGGTCAGTTTTGAGGTTTGACTATATTACCCATCTGTCTGATTTGAGATTTTCTCTTGATTGAGGTGCTGAAGCAGGGCATGTCAGGCACTGCCTTAAGCAGAGCCAAGAGTCATAACACAGAACCCTTAAATCAGCACTGGGGATGTTTGCTTGCAGTTCAAGGAGAAGCCTGGTCATGCTCATGGGCTGAACAGGAGCAGTGTTCATTTTGCTGCTACAGACATGATTACCAGGGCCTCACAGGGAAATTTGCACCTTCAGCCTGCGTTCCTGAAAGCTGAGATTCCAAGATGAGGGACAAAAGGAATGAGTCTATCTGAAACTCCTGAAACTTTCAAATTTTCCCTCTATAAAAAGTAGAGTATAGACAAGATGAAGGTGACTGCTGCCTTCTCTCAGCAGGCATCTAAAGAAGAGACTAATCCATAAAAGTAGGAGATTACCTTGGGGAATGTGTATAAAACTTCACTTTGGCCAGTGCAAGGAGGCTCAACAGGGGCTGCACGTCTCTCCATTGACTGCAGTGGGACATTCATCTTCCTAAACCAAGGCTGAGGCTTCATCCCTCCACTGCAGACAGAGCAGTATAGTAAATATTTTTGTGCCTACATAGAACTGCCAGGACCTAAAACTTCCTTTGTTATTGGCATATGTAAATCCCCCATCACCTCCTGCTCACCAGCATTTGGCAGCTCCCCACCAGGGCACTGTGGTTTGCAGCAGGTTCATTTTGCTGCCAACCTTCTCTTTGTCTCATCCATCAGACAAGCTGAGTCAGCATTATATAAGTTCTCTGCAACAGAAGGCTTTTCTCCTTCTAAACTCTTCTATAATATCACCCTCTTTAAGACTGCTCCCATTAAGGAGCTTAAAATCTTCTTGAAGTCTCTAGGATGAGAAAGTCTTAAAACTGACAGTGTTTTCCAGCCACCTCTGGCACTGTCATTTCCTTGTGTTGCCAAATTCCCCCTTCCCCCCCCTTTCTTACAGGCACTACCAGGACTTTCTAAAGAAAATGAAAGGAAACTTGACAGATTCTGCAGAGGCTGAATATCCTCATGGGGAAATGGAGAAGTCAGAAGGGAAATGGAGAGAATGCAGCTGTGTGCTGCTGTCATGAGGCAGTCGGGTTTAATTTTTTTCAGCTACTCCTAACTGGTCACTTCCATGCCTGACTTCAAAATGCTAATCCAGAGCTTTTGATTAATTAATGAGCTTTGCCCGGTGGGAATCTGCTTACTGGGGGATATCTTTGCCTGAGGTGAGCAGCTTCTCTGGAAGTCTAATATCCCAAGACGAAGATGCTCAGTAATCCCAAATGTGCTCACTAATTAATATGGAATAAATACATCTCATAATGCCAGTGCTGAAAGACTGGCTCACAAACACTGACTGGACTCAAGGAGCTGTAACAATTCATAATGAGCAATTATGAGCCAGGACTTCCTTCTTCCTTGGTGCTTTGGAAGGGAACCATCCAGTGACAAAGTAAACAAAGACTTGAGGGACCAACTGGAGCAGCTGAAACTGTGCCTCCTCTCCACCAGCCCCCTTAGAGGTGGAAGGATTTCCTGTTGTATCCAGAATCAAGCTTTTTGTGCTTTTGGGGGTTGTCATGCCCTGGTCCCATTGACAGTGGTGGAACAATATTTCATAGGACAGTGAGTCACCACTAGGTAGCAACATCTTTCTTTCTTTCTTTTACAGAATGGGAGGAATTTCAGCTGAGTTATATTAAGGTTCAGATCACATTCTCAGTGCCCTGAGAGGTAATCCAAGCTCTTTCACTCTATTGCTGTAGAAACTACTGTCACACTCTCTCTGATCTTTATAAGGACAGGAGGTTCCTGAGATGGTTCTTTCTGTCCATTTCAGAAGAACCCAATCATTCACACAAAAATAACCTAGAAGGCACCTCTTCTCACTGATTCTTTGAGCAGAACCCTTGAGGTGCTCAGTGACATCAAACTGGGGAACTTTCAACCTCTGCTCAGAAGAGGGAATGGATCTGTGTCCAAGGGCAGGGAGGTGAATTAAAGAATCTCTCAACATCCTGAGCATTCAGAGGGTGTGAATTTAGAGGGTGTTTGGGGACAAGAATAAAGATTACATCTATTGTACACACTGCTTTGGAAGATTATCTGTCAGATTGCAGACTGGGACATGTAGACTTCAAAGAACATCTCCTATTGTAGAAAAACAGACATCTGGAGCTTCTGTTTCTCTTTGAAGGCAGAAGGTAACCAGTCTCTCTTTCATAACACAAGTGATACAGTGGACTGGAGACAGCTCAAATCTGATTTGAGAACCACCCTTAGGTTTTCAGTTTAGTTATGTGATAAGCCTGTAAGATTTTCTGATTATTGATTGACATGCTTATAATACAGTGACAGAGGCTCAGTGCTGAGACCTATTCCTACTGGTGAGAGTAAAAAAAAAAAAGTGTGTGTTAAAAGGATAATATAATCAGCATCAAGAAGTAGTTAGTGATCCTTTGTGTACACCATGGCCAAAGAACCTGAACTCTGATGGACCCAGCAATTAGCCCACCCACAGGGATATTTAGTCTTTGGGTAATGATGCCAAAGGATTTTTTTCTCCCAGGAAGATGTTTTCTCAGTTCCTTATACCTGTCAGGAGTTATTGGCTTGCAGTCTGACAGCAAATGCTGATAGACCAGGACTTTCCACAAGGTTTCATTCCAGAAGCATGACATAGGCTTATTTTGCAGTAAGAGAGACTCAGGTATGTACCAGTGAGGTGATACTGGTCTGTTCCTAGTCAGCTTTGGAAGGAGAAAGAAAAATGAGCAGGTTGGAAGTCACTCCTCATCTCCAGCCAGCTGAGACTCCAGTAGTGGCAGGCAGGCTTAGCTCTGGCTGCAAATCGATTCTCGATTACCATATCCAGAGAGAGCTTTGCTATTCAGGTTACTGATGGTGATAAAGTAGGTCGTTAACAATGAGCCAGCACAAAGCAAGTCATTGTAATAGTTGAAATGTTATCGTCTCTAAAGGAGCCATAATAATAATGCAATATTATCGAGCCTTTCTAGTCTGCAGGCATCTGTCATCTGTCTGCCTAAAACTGATAGGGGAGAGGGCATTTGAATTTATTCTGCAGGAAAGGAATGATAAAGCTTTATGGCTGCTCTCTTTTTCCCCCCCTTACTTTGCTGCCTGTACCTGCCAATAGCTGTGTTTTGTCACTTCTTTTGCTGTTATTTTTTAAAAAGTCTTGCAACGCGTGGGAACTCTGCTGCACAGGGCAAGACAGACTGGTTACTATGGATGATACTGCCAAAGGTGACACATTCTGACCATAATTACACACAGATATTCTCATACTGGAAGTAAATGAAAGTTTTCCTGCTTAGTGCTTCCTATTTGTTTGCCTGTGAGCAGTCCACAGCAGCAAGTCCCATTCCTGAGGGCATGAAGGTGGGCAGTGTTCCTCCCACAATCACTCACAGATGAGTGGTCTGTGCTGGAAGTGCCAGAAACACCTCCTTTCCTGCACAGATTTCAGTGGGATCCCTGAACATCCAGTGTGTCAGAGGCAGCACAAGAAACACTGGGAAATAGTACAAATAATTCTTCTGTATGTGGTTACCTACCTGCACGTCAACTGGCACCGTGGGTTTTCATAATGCTGGAACTTGAAGTGGCACTGCAAGATTGAATAACCCCTCCTCTGAAATGCAACAGCAATGGCATTAATACACCACACAGATAACAGAGGGTCTGGATGACTTGGGACACTGAGCACATCTAATCTCCAGGTCATTGGGGATTTAGATCTCAAAGACTCCTGAATCTAAAGCAACACAAAATGTAGCTTAAACTGTTCCATGCATGTTGATTTAAAAGGGACAACCTTCCTATCAATCTTTACACCTACCTAACATGTATTTATTAATGATTTTTTCATGAAGTATCATCTATTAATTTGTAGATATAGACCTGCAGTGTTAGAAACATAAGTGAACTAATCATGAGAGAATATGATTAAAATCCTGATGCTTCACCCAGAAAGATATTGACTGGATCTTTACAAAAGAAAGGGCTAGTTAATGTTAATGTATGCAAATACTTATCCAGCCATCTAATTTGATCTGCTTTGGAACTTAACACAGCCTCCATCATCAGACCCTCTGAGTGACTTTTGTTTAATCAGCTTACACTGCTTAATGAGTGGGGTGATTAACACACAAGCAGAGGATTTGTTGTGCAGTATGTCCGGTGTTAGTGGAGGACAAGACTTAATAGGATTTCTCCTCTCTACTTTACTCCCTTTCCTAAAATGTGAGGTTTGTCATATGCTAAGCACAGTCCCCAACCCACTATCAATTAGCTTGCTATAAATAAGGAATTATGGGGGTCCTGTACATATTAACCTACAGGAGCACACCGGTCCAGGAATATCATCACAAATGATTATAAAATACATGTTTACTCCCCCTGCTGTGATAACAACTGGAGAAACTTCATGAGCTCTTATTAACAAACTCACAGCTGTTCCAGTCAGATGCTTCTGAGTATCAAGATCTGAACCAATTCACCCCATTTCTTCTGCAGTTGTCTACTTTTATCTCAACAATAACAGCACAAAAGTGCTGGATAGTAAAATGCCACCATATTTGCAGGAGTTCCTGCATGTAGCTCACTGCATACAAGTGCTCAGAAATCACCTGCATAATTATGGTTTTGTGGCCTACACAGAGTGACTCTTCCAAGTCATCAGGATAGGGACACCTGGGTGGGTAGAGGATTCTGAATTAAAATGAACTGATGTACCAGATGTTAAAGACATCTGTAAGTCAGGTCTGCTGTTCTTATGGAGACTAAATATTATGCTGCACGTGACTGAATCCCACCAGCTACAGAGTGAGCACAAGCAGTGTCTGGACAAACAAGCTCCCAGTACAGGAAACAATCATCAAATCACCTTCAAAATGACTCATTGCAGCCTTCTAAAACAGTCTTGGTTATGGAAGATCCAATCCAGGGCAGCACAAAATCTTGAAAACTGCCCCTCACACCAAGTGAAGTTGCAAGTTGTCAGCTCGTGTTCAGCACATCTCAGCCTTGTGTCTAATCTTACAATAAATGCAATAATTAATAGCTCTGTTTGCCGAAGAAATGCTTATACAATGTCTTACTCATGTTCTCTAAATGTAAATTGGAGTTGTTCTTGTGTCAGCTAACAAGTGAGGTGCTTCTTTGCAAAAATGCAAGTCTGCTAAGCCAAACCTAACCTTTAAGAACTCTCTGTGGCTTATAATAGAAAAAAAAAATAAAATGCCCTGTTATCTTGTAAGAATTGAGATTTTTTTTTGTTGAGTTACTCATATGTCCTGCCATAGAGCAGAACACTTATGCCATGACTTCAATACCTGCCCAGAGCAGGTGGCTGGCAGAGATGAGATCTAGTGGTATGAAGAACTGAGACTTGCTCTCTATTAATGGGAAGCAGGAAAATTAGACTTGCTATTCTCTTCTCATGCAGATTCCACAAGAGGAGGAGGACCTTCCATGTCCCCTAATGGTGATCCTGACACTCTGTGACCCAGAACATCTGAAACTCTGGCACTTACCTTGAATGGAATGTTTTTATCAGGGTTATCCTCTGTTATTTTTCAGTTTTCTTTGTACCAGTAGTACTTTATTTTTCTTAAATTAAGTGGGGTTCCTGCGACCTTTGTATGTGATTCTAGCATGTCCTCTCACTATAATTACTGAGCTTGGTTAAAGCAAATACTTTTAAACAAAAGGTCTCTTAAACCCCTTTTCCCAGGAGGTAATACATAAATACCACACTGTTTCCAAAGCCTGGAGGCAGCTGATTGCAGCTCAAGAAGTGCTCTCCAAATGAGTTTGTCATCTGCATTTCTTGGGGAAGAATTCACTCATGCAAAGTTATCCCTGCTCATGGATGTTTATCTTCCAAGACCTGGACACAATTGATTCTGGACTGCTATCACCTTTTCTGCCAGGCTTGTGTCAATGCCTCCCCCACAAGAGAGCCTTTTTGGAACTGCTCTTACTTTCACTGAAGAGTGTATTTTGAAGCTGTGTTATTGTTACTCCTCATTTCCCCCTCCTACACGGCATGAAATCCTAACGCGCAATCAAGAGACTAACCCCAGGACCACTATGTTTAATGCTCTCCTAATGCCTATCATTAAGAAATATAAATGCCAGTGAGTTGTCTGGGTGCTTTATAAAATAAATATATCCATCTGTGGGGACAAATTACACCAGCTCTCCAAAAGTAGGAGAGGTTGCATGGCAGAGACATTCACAAGGAAACTTTGGCCAAAACCAGCACGATGCTCTGAAATGCCCATGGAGGAAAGATCTTTTATTCTACAGCAGGACTGAAATACCTCCCATGCAGCAAACTGCTCAATAATTCATTTATCTATCACATCTTGCAAAGGTACAGTACTGAGTTAAGTCTGCCAAGATTTTTAACACAGGCGGTTAATATTAACCCAACACATTTCTACCAAGCCCTATTGTACTCAACAACGAGAAATAACAGCTTGTCTGCTTCCTGTACAGTAGAAGCAAAGAAACAGCAGGGCCTTTAGAAGGAGAACGTGAATGCAAGCCAATCATCCTCCTTCTGGCTCCTGCTGGCTCTTGTCTCCAATTACAAAGGAATAATTCACTATCTGAACTATTTCTACATTTCAATCTGGGCACTGAAGTATCAAAGTTATTGTTAGCCTGCCGTGCTCTTGAGAAGGGATATAAGGAGGAGATAATAGAAAGACATAAATGACCCAGATCACTGAGATATTCTTAATGCTTTATCACAAAGGAGTTTCCCAAGAAACCTTCATGCCATGCCCTGTGCCCACGCACACACACAACCCAGAAGGATAATGAGGAAGGAAAAACTGCATTAGTACGAACACTGGTTTCATTTGGGATATTTATTCCCCTAAAATATATATTCCCTTTGTATCTTCATGTGCATGGCCATGCTTTCTCCTCTAGGTGACACTGTGTCTGCTTGGAATCCAGAGCTGGAATACCAGGAGCCCTTCAGCACCAGCAAAGTCATGTGGAAGAAAACTGCACCAGCACCTGCACTCAGGAGTCGTGTCACCAATGGTTTCTGCACAATTCAGTTGTTGCTTAAGGACCTGAAGCCACTGAATCTCAACATCTCAGCAGCAGCCAACATTAAACCTCTGCTCAAGGTGTGAGCAAAGCTGTAGAAAAGATATGTATAGGTATACATATACGTATACATATACATATACATATACATATACATATACGTATACGTATACGTATACGTATACGTATATCTATATCTATATCTATATCTATATCTATATCTAATCTATATACATATACATATACATATACATATACATATACATATACATATACATATATAGAGTTACCTCTTGCTTTGTCTCTCTGTTTACAAATATCCAGGCTGCAAAGCAATCTGTAATTCCAGGCAAATCTATTTACCCCCAGGTAAAATTCCATGCAGGAGTGGACTGGTAATATGACAAGCTGGAAGAGTAAAGTAAACCAGCCTGGGACATGGCAAAGAGTCCAATCCCTAGGCTTTAAACTGCCTGCATGTATTTCCCAGATCCTCTGGGGGAGAGAAATTTTACTGGGAAGAAAGCTTTCAGAAATTGTGATTTCATCTGAACTCCTCAGCACACCTCTGATTTCTCCAAGGTTAATCATGATTTATTGGGAAGTAATTTGGATCAGATTCAAACCTTTGACATTCAAATGTATAAATAGTACAAACAGATTAAATAAAGACAAAGCAGGAAGTAAATGCAATGACTCTAAGGGAATTAACAGAAATGCTACTACTTTTAGTTTGTGCCTCAAAGGCTAAGAGTTCCTAAATTTCTTTCCTGTTTCACCAGTAGCAGGATAGGTTTACATGCTCCTCTTCATAAAATGGCTCCAAAGGATCAGGAATTCGGGATGACAGACATCTAAAACAATGATAGCCAGGTTTGGGGCTATTTGCCAGTTGACATCACTGTGCCATTAGTCATTCCCTGGTAAGGAATATCTTACAGACAAGACAGATCACAGGGCCAGCACAGGCAGGGAGAGGGGGACTGACACAGGAGTACTGGCAGAGTTATTTATCTTCAGAAATTTAAAGAAACTCACCCAGAAATGGGATGGAGAAGGAGAACTCTGAAGAAGGTTCCTTGATGACTCATTACTCCCATCCCCCAAAAAAACAAAACAAACAAACAAAAAAAAACCAACCAAACAAAAAAACCAACAAAAACCGAAGGAGACACCTTAAAATTGATTCCTTCCTTCTTTGTCTGGAAGATGGACGAGTGAGATTTTTTCAGCTTGCTCTAAAAGTGGGCTGCCAGTTTCACACTGCACTGTCAGAAGGCTGATACCAGCCCAGGTGTCTACAAGTTGACTCACCATTTTACTCTGTTTA
This sequence comes from Cinclus cinclus, assembly GCF_963662255.1. Taxonomy (NCBI): domain Eukaryota; kingdom Metazoa; phylum Chordata; class Aves; order Passeriformes; family Cinclidae; genus Cinclus; species Cinclus cinclus. The sequence continues at coordinate 15,509,247 of NC_085059.1, forward strand.
ATGAATAAACAAACTTTCCTCTGTAAGATTGAATTAATTTGGATTCATTTGTCTAGGTAAAGACACTGCAGTTAGTTTAATTTAGGCAGTTTGCACTGTCAAAGTGGCTGGGCTGGCTGAGCTTTTGATTTCTGTCCCTACAGGTGGAATTCAGAGTGGATGTTGCAGTCTTTTTGACCATGGGAAGGACAATTCCAGCTGAGTATCACCAAGGGAAAAGAAGTTAAGGGAAGTTTAACTAAAGTACATAGAGTGGTTGCCATAGCAAAAGTGATGGAGCCTCTTTGCTTTAGCTGCTGAGAGCAGGATGGACAAATGCATGTGATACTACGCTGTCAGGAATATTTCCTCAGCTGACTTGAACATCTCCTTCAATTTCTACTTTCCTGATCAAAAAAATGAACTGGGAGAGAAAGGGAGAATTGAGGAAGAAATCCTTCCCCTGCAGAAAAGGGACACCAGCTCTGCAGGCCACAGGGGAAAAGGGAGAGGCTGTGGATTTTAGGGGGGGAAGTTACCAGATGTCTCCCTCCAAGTTGCAAGTGCAGTGATCCAGTTAAGTGCTCTTTATTTTGCCCCAAAAGTTGCTTGCTAGTGGATGTGCTGACCCAACCTCTCTGCCATTCTCTTTTTAGTTTCTTGCCTCAGTGAGGCCTCAGATTCCAGGACTGAACATAGGTGTTAGTTTAGAATTCTTGGCCGAACACTGAGTTTTGGCCCATGAGGTCTAATTCCATTCTGATGTGTTTCTTCTGTCTTTAACTGATCATTTCATAGGGGACTTTGAACCATTTGTTTCTGTCCCATGGAGGAAAGAGCATCAAAGAGAAACAGCTTATAACCTTGAATTCTAATGTTCCATTTTGATATTTCATCACTTCCTCAAGGATTTTGTTTTCTCAGATCACCTCCCATCAGAGACTCTCATTTGTGGGTGAGTAATAGGCTGTTCTCTGTCCTCTCATCATCTGCCCACGCAAACACTCCTGCCTGGATCCCAGTGCCATACCATCCTCACACTGTGGGTGGATATGCTGCAGCTTCTACAGATCGGTAGTAACTGGAGAAAATCCAAAGCTGTGATCTTGCCTGGGCAGTCCCTGCTAGTGAATCTGAGGAGTTTGAGGAGAGCACAGTTCAGACAATGCAGGGAGACACAGGAGGCACTCCAAAATCACAAAGAACCAGCTACAGGTAACTGTGCCATGTTATACTCCTGCAAAACATTTAAGCTTCGTCTTACAAATGAATACCTATTTTATGTGTTCCCTTTATTCCTAATCAATATTGCAGATTGTTGCTGCACTGGGGCAGCTTTCCTGTAAACAAACAGACTATTTCCTCCTTCTCTTGCTAAAGCAGGTTTTCAAGGCTAGCACATTCTGGGCTCCTAGTGCTGTTCCCAATCTGGCATGTCCACTAAGAAATATATTTCGGGGGAAAATAAGTTGCAAGACTGTCAGGAGACAAGTCTCTTGTAAACCCCTCTCCTTACAGGTCACACATCTACTGTCCACCAGTCCTTGCCTCTATTTGGCTCTATAACCAATTTTACCCTCTTAAATCTGCATGTGATCTCCCATTCTGTTTCAGCCCATCTCCATGGAAATCCAGAAGCCAAGAACTTTACCCTTTCAAAGCCTTTCCTTACCTTTCACTGACTTCCCTCTTGCCACTTTACTTCTGTTACTACAGCAACCTTGTATTTCTTGCTTTTGCAAAGTTGACACGCTAGCGCGGGGACACACACAAGGCCTCTCTAATCAGCACTTATGTGGTCTGAAGCATTTAGCTCATCTGCTCAGAAGACTTATCGAAATGTTCGACCCATCTGCTGAGGGAGGCTCCAGTGAAACCGCAGCCAGCATTTTCCCACTCGGTTTCCTGTCACGCAGCCTTGGCCAAAGCCTCTCGTTTCAGCAGCACAGCAGTGGTGGCTCTGCCACAAGGCACAACGCTCGCTTGCAAGTGTTCTTTGGACAGGCTTGAAAGGGTGTCAGCTCAGGCTTCTGCAGTGGCTGATGGAGAAAGCACTGTGCTGACATTTGCCTTTCAGAGTGCTAAACGCCAGAGAAATAACATGAGTGCAGCACAAGGGACTCAGAACAGCATCTTTCAGAGTGCTTCCTTCACCCTCAGATTACTGGAGGGAGGCATTTATGGTAGCAGGTTTCCAAAGTGCTGGCTCAAGGGATGGGATCAGCCTCGAGGGGGACCTGCAAAGGAAATGTGTAACCCATCTGGCAATCTGGGATCCCCTTTTCCTGTTTTTTATCATCTAATTCTCTGGAGACCTGTGCAACTTGCTCTTGTGGCTCCCAGAAGAAACATCACAATTTCTTTTAATTCCCTCTCCATCACCTGGTACTGTTCAAGTCTGCCCACGGGTGATTTGTGTTATGTTCCTAAACCTGCATGTTTCCTGAGGGAGTTGTAGGCACTTTTTGAGATGTATAGTTGCCATCATCTGACCAGCAATAGCTATATGTGTATCTGTAGTCATTTATTTACAAAAGAAATCCTCTCAAGCTTGCCATGAGTGTTGGGCTGACAACAAAATATGAAATTTTCTATTATCTTCACTCAGCAGTTCTGCAATCCCTCCTAATCATGGACAAGACATTGAGAAGTAGAAGGTAGTTTGATACTTATTTGTCCTAAGACTCATCTGCAACACAGATGTCCTTGAAAGGAATGGCAGCAAATCACAAACAGGATACAGGCTGTGGGGAGAAGCTACAGGGTAAAAACTTGGCCAGTGGAAGATGGATGAGTGCTATCTGAAAACATAACTTCAGCAAGGATGAGCAGCAAACAGAAATACCTTCAGCTCAGTGTCTGGGCAATCACTGTAAATCAACGAAGGCATCTCCCAGAGAAGGTTTAATCACAAAAAGCTGGCTTGTTCATCTCACCTAAGGTGGCTGATGGCTGTTTGTAGTCAAATCCCCATCACAGTGATCCTGTTTAGAACCCAGGTGCATGGAGGGGAAACCTGCTAACAGTCAGTTCATCTCCCCATTACCAGTGGAATTTACTTTAAGTAGCTCTAGGGATTACTGAGGTATTAAGGAAAGTGCTGTGACAGTGAACTGCATTGCCTGTGCAAGAGGATGGCAGTGTGGTGTTGTCCTTTGTGGAGATCATAATAAGGAGTCCAGGATGTTTGTGAAAGAGGTTTTTGTGTGTGTGTGTGTATGATGCTGTTTTCTTTATATTTTATGAGGAAAGAAAAAGATCCAGTACCACTGCCTATATTAGGTATTTAGAAGTGTTTAAAAGAACTAGAAATGCCTTTAAAATGCAGACCTCATACTAGAGATAAAGCACCTTCCCAGAGAAGAGATGCTTTGATGCCTAGATGTATTTGTTTGTTTATTTTAGAGGGGAGAAAAGAATGGTATGTTTTACTGCTAAGCTATTAACCATCAAGATTGCCCAAAGGCATCAGCAGGTTCATTTAAAATGTAAATGAGCTTCTGAGGCAGGCATTCAGTTGTGCAGGCTCTACAGGCTGCTATGATGTGAATTTGGACGGGGTCTTCACCTGCACAGCTGAGCCCCCGGGCTGGGCTCCCTCTCTGCCCCACACCTGCTATGACCAAGGAGAATGGACACTCAGGGGCCTCCAGAGCTGCTCTCCAGATTAGGAGAGCTGCTTTGGAACGATCTCCTTGGGAAATACCACTTAGCCCTGCAAACAGCAAATGGGCATTTATTCATGGCCTTCCCACCCCCTTTTGGGAAGAACCATTCTCTTGAATTAATATTTGGATGCTACTGGCTAAAAGTGAACATAAACAATGAAAAACAATTGGACTGAGGAACATTTTTCTCTTTTTAATACTAAATTACTGTGTGCCCTGGGCTTACATGGAGGTGCATTCACCAGTGACACCCCTGCCCAAACAGCACGGTGTCACTGGGAACAACACCTGCAGGGATGCTTTTGCCTAGGGGTGATCCTGCATCAGGGACATGCTAAAGACTTGCACTGACACTTTTAAAAGTTCTCCCAGTCTTTCATTCCTTAAATGAAGGCTTGGGAGGAGCATCACCTTAATTGGAACCTTTTCCTTAACAGGAAAGTTGTGCTGTGATGGATCATCCTGATCCCACAGAGAGGGCTTTATAGAACCCAGGAATTCCATTGTGCATTGGGTGTCAGGGTTCTGCCACTTGGGTTTGTTTTGATGTGGAACTGAAGACAATGCCACCACTGCTGCTCTGGAGCCTGGTGCTGGCAGAACTGCTGACACGTGAGCAGGAGTTCAGCTGCTGCAGCAGCACAAGACTCAGTGGTAGAGCTGGTTTGTGGCACAGACACAAAAGAGACCAGAGAGATGGCTGTTAATAGAATGGTAATTAAATGCTTATGTAAATGACCCTTGCCATGGGCTTCTGCCTGGTAACGCCTGATTGGACTGCCCTTGAAAATCCCACTTGCTCACCAAACCAATGTGTAAGAACACATTTTTGAGAGTTAGGAGCAATGATTTCCCTGTGATGAAGAAGAAGAAGAAGATCATCATCATCATCATGAAAGTGCAGTATTGTAAATATCCTGGACAACGTTTGTCAGAGTTTCATGGAGCTGAACTGCACATGACTGTCCTTGTACACACACAGTTGTGACCCACAGCCTGGAGTTACAGATGTTCTTAGAAGAGGAGCAGTAGCTCCACATTGAATTACTTTTAAAAAAGTGTTAAATATCATTGTACTTTTCCATTTCCCATTCTTTTTTTTTTTTTGTGCATGTGTGTGAAAATGGCTGCATTTATCAAAATGTGTTGAAGCCAGTTTAGATGAATTGTCCTGCAGAAGAGCAAAATGGTTTCTTATCTAGAAACAAGCTTCCCAAGTGCACTGCATTTTGTATAAGTAGAGTTAAATAAATCAAAGAAAGCAGAAACACTAAAGAAGATCTTAATTTCTGCTTCTATATCAGTCTTTCCATTCCTTCTGCATATTACTGCTTGCATTCCAGCCTCCGGATAGGACTTGCATAGCCCCTATTAAACATAATCAAGCACTTGTAGAACTTATTTCCAAGTATATAAAATGGAACCATGATTTGCATGTCATTAAAATAAAAAAGAACCAACATGAATCTTTTCCATAATTTTTTCCACATGCTGTATCCAAAAGGAGTTTACCATGCACTTTTGAAAAACACAGCCAGTGTATTATATGATACATTTAAAAAAAAATAATATTTCTAATTAAATTACAAAAGAAAGCTGGTTTTGGGACATATTCAAAACTTGAAAAAGCACAGAACCAGAAGCTATATTGTCATTAACTAGCTGGGATGAAGTTATTTTGGTGGTCAATACTGTGCTGTGAAAGGTTGCTGAAGCTCCACCATCACCCATGCAATGATATAAAGATTTATTGGTGACAAAGCCTTCTACAAATGATAGAAGAATCTAAGATTCAGCATTCAGTACAAACCCATTGTACTCTTTTCAAAAATAAATAAATACTTGTGATGTGACTGCTAAACCAGCTGATCTTATCTTACATCATCAGCCTTGGGATTTTGAAACCATGCCGGCTGTGCTTTATGTCTCTTCTTTGGTGGAATAAAAAACAAAATTTGTAGGAGTGAAGCTCATGGAAAAAGAACAGAGAAGATGCAAGTTATGCACTTGCAAGGAAAGGTGTCTGCCACGGCAGGGCAAAATGTGCTGAATTACACTTGAAATCCACACAGAACTTCTGCTACTCCACATTTCTATTATGAGCCAACTTCTCCTTGAATTCCTCATCCTGAATTTTGTGCTGATTCTAGGTAGGTGTCTAGACATTGCATCTCTTTATGCTGATGAGCTAGTTGAAAATTACGTTCCTCTAACTTGCTTCTTTGTGGTGAAGTTAGAGAAGAAGATCCAGGGGACATCCTGGAGTCTGTGATGTGCACAGAACATCCCAGCTCCTGGAGTCCTGCCCACAGGGTGGTTATCCTTGTCCCAGTGTGGAGATGCCATACTGTCCTGTGGGAATTTCCCCCAGCAGGAAATCCAAAGGAAATCCTACATCAGTGTGTCTACACCTTCCTCCATCTCTTCCACTGTAGGATGTTCTGTTGGTCCAAGCAAGCAAGATTTTATTTATTTCAAGACACAATGAAGTCGCCATTCGTTGGGGCACCTTTTCTTCCTTTTGGATAAATGCTTCTTTTACACTGTTACTCATGGGGGAGGCCAAACTCTTCCCATACTGCAAGGATAGAACATCCAGCTGCGAGTTCCATGTATCCTTGCCTTTTCCATAGCATTCCTGATTTCTGTGAGCCTGCAGGGAATGTAAAGGAGCCTCCTCCACCCTATCACTGCTGTTTGTGCCTCTTCCTTACTTGTACATCCACTTCTTTGGGTGTTGAGGTAAAAAGGAGAGAGAGAAGTTAAACTTTTCTGTTTAGTTCTTTGCAAACTTCCCCAGGTAGTGAGGGAGCAGGGGAACTTTCTGCCTGGAGCAGAGTTGAGGGAACCCAAAAAGGTACAGCTGTCCCAGTGGCTCCATCAAATAAAAACCACAACACTTCTGGCTCCTTTAAAAGCAGGATGTCTCTGTCCATTTTCCTTACAGAAAGGCTGACATTTGATTTTATTAACAAAACAGAGAAACCGGTGCAGAATTAATGGTGGGAGAGATTAGATTATTAAAACAAATATGCTCTGGTGGTAGGAGCACAGGTCTGGAAACCTGGGAGCTGGGGCTCTGTTTTGCTGTATGGTCTGGAATGGATTAATCCTCCTCATTGCTGTTCTCCTTGCCAAGAATGCCAACAGCCCCTCAGGAAGGGATGTGCTGATCTTTATACATCAGATTTAGGAAGAGGCACTGAGATCTTGACATAAGTAGGGGAGAGAGAGGACTAATGACACGGAACTGAATTCCACTTATATTTCTCCACAGTGAGTGGATAGTTATAAAGCTGGAATTATCTCCCTGTATTTCAGACTGGAAGAAATTTTTGGGGGAGCATGTACAGGAACACATTGAGGAGGAACTGCTGGCTGTGGCACTTGGCTAGGGAGCCTGAGCCCTTGCCGGGAAATCACCAGATGGTGCCAGGAGAAATAATGTTCAAATGTTCCTTTTTTTTCCTTTTTTTTTTTTTTTTCCTTTTTAAGCAATTAAAACTGGAAAAAGGTATATTCGTGAAATTATGACTTAGTTCCTTCAGTGAGAAGTATTTGCATTGGTCAGAATTTGTTGAGTGGCTGAACAGAATAATTCCTCTAATTCAGGGCTGGTGTTGGGAGCCTGTGTGCACATCAGCCAAAGGAAAAACATCGCGTTGTGTAATAAATCACTGCATTAGGCAGTCAGCTTTGGCTGTCCCTTCTACCTTCACTCCAGTTTTAATCAATATTTGTGAGGATTTGTTAGGCTGTACAGACAAATCTTGAGGCCTGGACTCAATTCCCATCAAAGCACCATGGTTATTAAGGAGAATGAGAAGTTTGCCTGAGTGACAACCTTATAATACACTAAAAATTTTGAGATCTGAATTTATCACACTTCATCATTGCTCTACAAGCAGATTGGCTTTCCCTTGCAACCCTTCTTGCAGAGAAGTTTGCTCATTTTGGAAGCTGGAGAAGTTCATTTTCAAGTAGGTTAAGCCAAAAGGTGCCAAAAATGCATTTTTCTCTTAGTCTATTATTGTATCTTACACTGTAAGTGAGAAGTAGCTTCACCAAGGAATTGATTTCCTGCAAAAGAGATTGAAGCCATGGCTGGAAGATGATTTTCATAACAGATGCAGCCCTTCAGCAGGGATTCTCAGCTTCTTTCACTGCTGGATAGAAGCATGTCTTGAGTTCAATCCTTCTATTTAAATATTTCATTAAGGGCAGGTATGTTTTAGACTTCCCTCTTAAGGCTCCAACCTTCAATTTCTAACTTAGAAAAAAATCCACTTTCTTTTATTTTTAACTGAGCTTCTCTGTTATTTTCCACTTCACCTACTACTCCCAGAGACACACACCACTGAAAACCCCAATATCTGATCTGATGGCTCTTTCACATCCTAGCACTCGAGCCACAATTACAGCTGTGTGGGAAAAGCAAAAATTAAAACCAAACCACTGTCCTGAATAGAAATTTAATTATAGCAGTGTTCCTTTTTTTGCCTTTCTCTAAGATTTGCAGACATCCATAGAGGGTGCTTTTCAGGATGTAACTCTAAGAGACAACTCATTTCCATTCAACTGTTCAACTACTGCACTCATATATATCTATATACATATATTTATATCTATGTGTGTGTGTATCTCATACATATGCAGAGCTCAACTGGTCTTTTTAAACTTACCTTTCAGGCCGGATAAACTCTCTCTGTATGTTTACTTTCCCAATTTCATGTGGTTGGACGGCCCTTCTGAAAATTCAGGAGAAAAATATCTCAGTTCAAGACCAGGCAAAGCGTTTCGTAATTTTTGTTACAACAAAATGAAAAGATTTTCATTTTTTCAAGTCATTCCACATTGAAATGGAAGCCAAAACAAAATAGGAGCCAAAGAAAGTACCCCAGAAATCTGCTATGTTGTGGTCTCCTTATTTTGTTTTTCACAGGCTCTTTTAAAGGTCTAGTCTTAATTTAGTTCTGGAAATGAGACAAGTACTGGAATCACTTCTTTTCCCCTCCAGAAAGACTTTTTGTCTATTTCTCACACATTCGAGATGATTTGTCTGTAAAGGAGGAAAACAAAGAATTGCCCTCAACACAGACACTTCACAAGCTCAATCAGCATTTTGCTCTAGGCAGGACTTCAGTTTCAGGTAGGGACTGGGGGGCATTTGTTACTCCTGCCTCTACCTCCCTCCTGTTAATTCCCATCAGAAGAGAGCAGAAAAGTGCATTTCATGCTCTGGTCATTAGAATTCTGTTTTGCTGGGGAAATAGCACTGGGCTATCCTTTTCCCTGAGAGGGCAGCTCCTTTGGTGCCTGTCATGGTCATGCCTCATTACTCTGAGCAGCACAACTTTTGCTAGAAAAACAACAAGGAGGAGAAACTGCAACAAAACCAGCAGCGTCACTGCAAGGCTCCTAACCCACCAAAATAGCATAAAAATTGTGCTATTATACGTGCATTGTATGCGAATAATGACTTTCTTTGAGTTTTAACCCGTCCTGCTCCTGTCATTGATACTTGTTTGGGTACTTTGGATGCATTGTCAATTACCTGCTCATTTAAAAAGTGCTAATGCTAAGAGAAATCCAGGCAATGAACAGGGTCAGCCTCAGCTGTGTGTAGCCTACAACAGAACTTGTTAGACAGCCAACAGCACAACTCACTGGGAATGTGCTCTTACAGGGTCTGGACCTCGCATCAGTAAAATTAATCCATTTTGCCTCATGGATTTTTGTGGAAACTCTTTAGTTTGGAAAAACAAAACTGATCCACACAGAAGTTTAAATCAAACCCTACATTTAATGCACTGACTTCTGCCCTAGACCACACTTTTATAGGAAAAGAAACCCTAGCCCGCATGTAAGTCGAGTGCAAATATGTGCAAAGTGTCAGGAAAATTAAGCCACAAACATCAGAGGTTTCTCTCCAAAAAGAAGGCAGATGAGTCCTTCTACTTTATTCAAATAAAGGGAGAGGCCATGGGCATTACCCTGAGATCTTTCAAATTTTTGGAGGACGCAGCCTCCTTTTATCTTAATTTCCAGGCTGCATTTCTCTCTCTCTTTCCCCATTGACTGAGGTACTTGAGACTTTCTGGAATGCCTGATACCAAAGATTCCCCTCTAATGTATAACCCTCCCTTTTTATTTTTAATTCTTATGGAATTTATGTTTTTCCCCCATTGTTTCTTTCATCTTTCAATATAAAATTTTACTTATCATCGAACTTACAGTTTGTTTGTAAAGACACATATCTTTTTTTTTCCCCATTCATCAATCAGTGGAGTCCTTCCCATTGGTTCTTTTATCTCTCAGTGCTACCAGCAGACCCACAGCTCGTTTGTAAAGACAAGTCATTCCTCTCAAAAGCCATGAACAATAACTTGTTCTCAGACTTATGCACAGATCAGAACACCTCTCCACCCACAGGGGCATCACGAGCAGGGCAGGTATGAACAGCACTTTTACACCTGAGAGTGACCAAACCCTCCTGTGCCATCCAGCAGCTTTGCTTGGTGCCAGGGAGGGGTGGAATTCCACGGAGCTGCAACTTTGCAGGCCAGGGACAGGGACTGCATCCAGCATCCCCCACCTCCTGCAAGGAGAAACCAGAAATCACAGCTCTTCCCACACACCTGCACAGAGAAAGGCATTACACAATCCAGCTTAATAGAATCCCAGAGGAAGGACAGTGGGGTTTTCACAGTGTCGAGATTTTTGGTTGGTTCTGCTTAAAAAGTGACTTATAAATATTGAAAGAAAGGTGGCAGGGGAAAAGAAAGTTTTTATTTATTTTTGCTATTTGGTTTTGAACCAAATTAACATGAAGCTGGTGAAATGATCGTTTCTCTGTCGGCAGTGTTTAGCCAAGGAGCTGAGCACCTGCAAGGTCCTGGAAGCTTCTCTTCACCCAGTTGTTGTACAACCAGCTTTTCCAGAGCAGCAGCCCCAGTACCCCCAAGCAGCGGGGCCAGCTCTGTGCAGCCACCAGACCATCTGCAGGAACCCAGGAGGGACTCAATAAAAGTTCATCTGTTAAAAAACACCAAAACAGCCTCTTTTTTTGAATGTTTTTGGGATTAAACTGCTTTACCGGAAAAACTACGAGCAGGTTTACCTTATCTCACACTGTACCTGGCAGTTCCCTGCCTCCTCCCTCCACCTGGATGCCTTTCTCCCTTAAAATCCTCTTTTTCAAGTATCAGGAATCTGACCTGTCTTGTGTTTGTGCCCCGCTCCAGTCAATAATCACATTAGCACATCTGTGTGACAGAAATAATAGCTTTTGTCTCCCAAAGATGCAGAGTCTTGTTGCCAGGCAACTCCATCCTGAGGCACCAGCCCAGCGAGGAGCGGGTGTGTGGGAGGACCGAGCCCGGCTGCAGGAGCTGCTGCTTGTGCTGCGGGTAGCTATAATTGGGAGGAAACTTGGAATATACTGTTTTCACCAGAGAGCCGGGATAACACAGCCCTGACAGGCTCAGAAACTTTCAATTAGGTGGCTCCAGACTGTGGCTGGCTCGTCTCTTTTGTTCTTAATGTTACAAAAAACATGTAATTTTTCTGGGGATCGGGCTGGCTTCTATCAGAGCTGGGTCCGCTGCAGTGGAAAGGTAAACAAGGTCACCCTTTCCGAATCCACACAGAGCACAGACTAAAGATGCTTTGAGGGTCGGTCCTCCTCAGGGACCAGGCTCTTTCCATGCTCCACCATCAGGGGTTGCAGCAGCTCAGCTGCTCTGGCATTATTTGTGTGCCACTTCAGTCACAGCCTGGCAGCCTCAGCTTCTTGTGGTTAGAAACGAGCATTTCACTTGATAACCAAGCCTTGGTTTATGAAACATCAGCCTGTTCACCCAGAGACAAAGAGGAGTCCCTAAAATAATATGGTTGGCTGTTGACATAGATGGGATGGGAATTCTTGACAGAGTCTAGTTTTGTTCATCCCTGATTTACACTGGCTGCTCCTTTGTCTGAGCTTGATGCAGACAAACACTAAGGTACATATAGCTGCTGACAGCACCCAGCCTCCTGCCAGGGTGGGACTGTGCTGCCCAAATATATTTTGGATCCAGTGCATGAAATACAGCCTCTGCCCACTGAGAGCTTCTCTCACTCGTGCAGTTTTGCCCATAAAACAGATGCACATACAACATTCCTGAATCTGTTTCCTGAAGGAAACCTGGTGTTTTTTACAGCTGGGATATAATCCAGAACAGGAACTTAATCCCCACCATAATTTCTGACTCTTTAAACTGATACTTGGTAAATCCAGTTGCAGCCTCGGGATGTTCACAGCTCTGTGTTCCACATATGGGGTGCATTTGGTATCTCGAAATGCATCTCTTTGGTCTCAGTTTCACTGGGGGGAAGTGAAAGTTTTCCAATGACCTAAATCACCTAGAATCAATAGCAATCATGCTCTGAAATGTCATCATTGGATTCTCACTGCATGACAACAGCCAGGCACAACGATCCCTGTGTGCACAGACATTCATCTAATAAGGGCTGCAGGAAAAAACTTAAGAGATTCCTTGAATAAATTATTTAGTGTTTGTTATTCAACCTCCTCCATTTACACATAAGTCACTATATCCAACTGGGTAAAGAACCATCTTCATAACCTGTCTGGTACTATGAAGCATCTTTGATACTTCCCACAGAGACATTTGTAGAGTATTTAGGATGGCAAAAGTACACAACCCCACATCAGGACACTTTTGCTTCCACATGAATATTTGTTTAACTGGTGCTCAGTGGCTGAATTGCTGAATAGACCATATTTTTTACAAGCTGTCTCATCCTTTACAGCAGCATTTAAGTTTATTTCTTTTTCTAAGCCCCACATTTTAAGAGAGGTAACTATGCTGGGCTCAGCCAGAGCTTGAAAACCAAGCCTTGGATATTAGGCAAGTGTGAGCATGTTAGATCCACATCTTGGAAAGCACAGCTGTGGCTGGCCATAAATTAGACTTTTTTTCCCCTCTTTTGGCTTTCCTGGGAACTTTGGTTTATGATCTGAAATACAAGCAAGAAAGGATGTAATACTCTTTTAAAGGCACCGTATTTTAAAGGGTAAAGAGAAGTTATTTCCCATTTTATAAGGAGAGAGAAAAAAAAAGCAGGGATGGTGTCCAAGTCTCAAAGGAGGTGAGACAGATTTTACCTTAAAAAGTCAGATGGCATAGGTTATCTAGGCATTGCTTCCTGATGGGAAAACACAAATAAAGATGTGAAAAGGCAAGTGAAAACTGGGGAATGTAAAAGGAAGCACAGGGAGAGATCAATTCTCAGGCACACAATTTTGGGGGCCCTGAGAAATATCAACTTCTTAGTGCTTCAGAATTAGATGGAAAGGAAACCACAGGTATGGGTCGAGGAAACCACTCTGAAGACAGTCTTTGAAATACTACAAAATATTTTAAAACTGTTTAAGGGAACAACTCTGTCCATGTCAACCACTATTTGCTCTTTCATCAGCCTGGGAAAAAAAAATTTACATGCACCCAGAGAGCAAAGATGTGCAGTGAGTTGAAATCACATGCCTCTAGGTCTCGTTATAATAGTGCTGTAGTTATTTGTTAGAATGAAATGCCTCTCCACTGCAACGGGGGGGCTTTGCTGCAGTACCTAATTTAATCTTTCAATGAATGTATATTCCCTTGAATACAGTGTATTTTGTTTGACAGTTCTTAAACGCTTGGATGAGTCTAAACATTGAGCAACTGGAGTACACACATTATTTTTCTGCGGATTCATTTAGCAATCCAAGCTAACAGGCAGATTATTAATAACGAGCTAAATAATACACTTTTCAAAGGCTTGATGGGCATTTGAAATCTGGGGAAGAAAATACAACATTTGCTACTCAGCTTCCCTCTGGAATAGTATTGAAAATTACCCACATATCCCTTTAGGAAAGGTTGTTTTTTACTCAGGTTTTTACTTACATTGAGAAAACTAATTGCAAGGAGGAAATATGAAAGTGATGTTAGTAACTTTCCTAACATGTGTTTTGCAAAGGCACAGAGCTATTGTTACACCAGAATTTTGGCTGATAAAATGGGAAAAGCCTCCCAAGCTCTTGGCTGAATTCCTTCAAAACCAGCAGCAGCTCTGCAGTATTTTGCAGATGCAAGAACTGATGGCCAACCCATCAAGATGTACCTAAATTAGCTTTACAGATTAACTTTACATCCCAGCTGCTACTGACAGTGGGCTGCAGATGCAAATCCCTGTAGAAGTAAATTTTAAAGAATATATCATTGTCTCATGGCTCAACTTCTGTTGTTGACAGAAGTTGTTATTGGTCTGTCCTTTGTATACTCCAGTGGTTCTTTAGAGCTCTGTGGAGAATCGAAGCCTTTAGCACTACACCACAATCCAGAAAAAGATGGTTCCTTTCCCTGACCACTTCTGTGACTGCATCAATTAAAATAGATTGCAAACAGTGGACAAGACACTGAATTCACAAACCATTCTGCAAGAACCAAAGCACACTTCAAGATAAAGGCAGGAGCAATTGTTCTGAGTGACTCAGTTGTGTTTGAGGCTTGCAGGGACACAGCAGGAAGGGTCACTCAGGCATGTGCAGCATGGGGGGCTCAGGTTCAGACAGAGGCAGCACTCCTCAAATATTGAAAGGTGACAAGGATCTGGAGAGTGGAAGAAAATAATCGTACACAATGAACAGTTGTATCCAGCTGAGAATCCAGAATTATTAACATCCAGAGAGCTGCCAAGCTTAGAGGTGAGCCAATGAGCACAGTAGCTCAGCAGATCTGCTGCTGGTCCAAAAAGTCAGGTACAGCTGCTCTGCCAGGCAGAGAACCCAGAGATGCTCTGACTTAGCCCATTCTGCACAGCCGTGCCAGAGCGTCTGGGTTCCGTGGACACTTTCCTCTCCACCTAGAATTTCTCTCCAGCCTGAATTAGAAGATTTGTTACATTTGTGCAATAGCTTGGGCACTGAAGAGGCACTTCAGGGATTCCTGGCTAGGCCTATGGCATGTGCTGTGGGGAATGGGCACCAAGCCTGAAACCTCCTGGAGGTGTTGGGTGTGTGGCACGTGGAGACATCAGCTCTCTACCTGCCTCTTGTAGGTGAGAGCTTTCCATGGGATCTATGAACAGGAACAGCCCATACACAGGGACATGAATCGGGGAACGCATTTCTGTTCCTACTAAAACCTTTACATTCCTGGAAATTTAAGGCCCAGTTAATCTCCCAATTCCAGAATTAGGAAATTCTCTGTTTTCCCCAGAGATTCCAATACACACAGATCCCTTTACCTCTGTCTCTCCCATGCTGACGTGTAGAAGTGCATTTTTTACAACCACACTCATGCCAGTGTGATTCACAGGCACACTCTTCTCCAAAGAGCATCCTTTGCAGAGCAGCAAATCTTTTCCTCTTCCCTTCCCTGCCTTTTATTCTGTAGCTTTGTCAGAATGTTTGCACCTGTCCTCTCACACTTGGCTGCTCTCTATTTTTGCTGAAAATTTCTCCTTTTCAGTACAGGACCCAAAAAGCAGAGAGTTTCATTCAGTAGTGACTGTGAGAAGAATATTCCTGTCTAAAACAAAGCTACCAGCAAAGCAGGGAGATGAGGAGAGCAAGGGACAGAGTGTGCCTGCAGGGAAAGTAGCTTGGGGAGACTAGGAGGAATCGTAGGAGGAACACAATTCTAGACTTGCAGCAGGTCTATTTTTTCATAAAGGAAACAATGGTATGGTGTAATTAGGGCACAAAATCACACTAATTGCTGAGTGCTAGTCTGCAGGGCTCACTAGGAGAGAAAGAAACCAATGGGGCCGAATGGATCCTCCTGGGGTTGGCACTGAGACGAGTTTTCCCAAACCCAAAGGATCTCAGTTCTCAAAGTTACAAATGTATATTGCCATTTCAACCTTCCCCCAACCCCACCACTATGAATTCCCCTGGGCCAGGTGTGGGAGAACTGGTGAGGGTGTACTGGCCAGAGCAACACCACAGAAACAAACCCATCTGGGGTCCTGAAAAACAAGAATGCATAATCCATGTTGCTTCCAAAGCAAGACCGAACACGGAAAACTGGCATCTCTGCACCATGCCCTTGTAGTGATGTAATTTCTTGTCTTCTGCACTCAGTGCTGGGGAGACCCTTTACTTTTCCATTGCTATGGGCTTTGCTCCTTGCACCCTCCCAAAACCACATGAACGATGTCACAATATCTTCTGCAACCAGCATGGCACAAAAGCCAGTTCCTGTGTGCAAAGGGAGTAGGATCCAGCTCATAGAACCTTCTTATACTGAGATGAGTTCTCCTGATTCAGAGGGGTTGGTACTGGGCTGTGTATCTTTCCAGAGGGCCATAAAGCACAGAGCTGCTGTGATCTTATCCAGCTACTGAACCGGTTGTCTGAACCAATACTGAACCAATTTCTATTTATTCCTCATTGCTCCTTATCCCCTGTTGAAAATTACTTTTGCTTTAATTTTCTACACAGTTTCCTGAAGTAAGAACATCAGTATCCCTGAAACAAAAGTTCAAACTGCTGGTTTCTAGGCAGTGTATACCTGTATTTCTGCTCAGAAGATTTTTTCAGCGTTGTTTAACATAAACTGTATAAAAAATATCCACAGTTGAAGAACCTTCCTATCTGAATACACTGCCGGGTAATCCCCTCCCTAAGATTGTGGCTGTAGGCTTCATTCAACTTTAGGTGGTGATTTTCCAGAGATTTTAATCTTTTTAAGGGTTTGTGCTATAAAATCACTGCCAAGTGCTTATGAGTCACAGCTGAAAAGGGAATTTGAGTTACAGTCAGAGCAGTAGAAGCTGGAAAACCTACAGGCAATGGATGCAGACAAAAAGTAGCAGCACAGACTCCTAGAACTAAGTGTGATGTGTTGGAAGGAAAGAGACTGTCCTGGTGATCAGTCCTGGAGCAAAAAGCCTTTGTTTTAAACAGGAGAGGTTTTACTGTGAGATCTCCTGCTCCAGGCTTTCCTCATGTCCAGCCACAGTTGCATCTGAAGGATTTATTCCCTGGATAATACCTTTTCCCCAGCGTTGGACTGAAGGTGATGGTAGAGGTGTGTGTTAACACTCACAGATGTGTTGCCCCCCTGTATTGCTTAGATTTAGCTACCAACTCCCTGGGATGTTCTGGCATACCTACCCATTGCCCTGCAGTACACAGAAAGGCCAGCAATAAATCAGGTTTTAGTATCCAAACACCCAATTACTTGTCACTTGTCCTGAAGTCGCCTTACTGTAGACAATGCAAGTTCCGAGGCTCAGAGATAAAAGAAGAGGTAAAAACATAAGATGAATTTAAAAGATTTTTGTCACTGTGTGCCATCCATGGCACCTGCCAAGATGCTGCCTTGCAGCTGGGATACAGGCCACAAGCAAAACCTTCACCTTGAATACAGCTCTCCCCGGGGAGGAGGATGCTTTGTGCCTACCCTATTGTTATGTGCCCAAACTCCCGTTGGTGATTGTATCATTCTCAAGATCTCTCCCCAGTTTCTTGTGAGTCACCATTTAATCAAGGGTCTCTTTTTAACATGCCCCACACAGAAGGGATGACTG
Source organism: Cinclus cinclus (assembly GCF_963662255.1). NCBI lineage: Eukaryota > Metazoa > Chordata > Aves > Passeriformes > Cinclidae > Cinclus > Cinclus cinclus. The sequence continues at coordinate 15,526,478 of NC_085059.1, forward strand.
CTTCTGTCTCTTGATGACAGTGATGCTCTTTCAACATGACTGGGCAGAATTATATTCTAGCCAGAACATCCTAATGAATGTTTCAGTATTTAATTATAAGCAGACCTTTACCCACTGCAAATTAAATGTACTTTTCCAGCTGGGGGAGCAATATTTAAACCTCAGTGCACTGCTTTTTAATATTAAACTGTAATTGATGTAAAATAGCAATGATTTCTTGAGCAAGTTCAGAAAGAGGGATAAGGTAAGCTATTTATGCCATTTATTAAAGGTTTTGATTGTGATCAGACAGAACAATTTGGGGCTAGGTATGTTTGGGACAGAAAATTCTCTAACCATGCCTATTGAGAGGTACTGTGATGGAAGTTCACATTTTTGATAAAAAGAGCTAAGAGGTGTTTAAAACTTCAAATGTTGGTTACTAAAAGATAGTACATAAATAAATAAATAAATAAATACTATATAATGATATTTATATAGAGAAGCAAGGGAAATGTAATGGAATACTTGTTCTCAATGGTGATCCATCTTAGTTTGCTTTCATGTTTCCAGGAATCCACACAGAAGCACCAGGGGGAAAAGAAAAATAAAAAAAGAGGTATGAAAGTTGTTTGGTTTAAACAAATTGTTTGGTAATGACATCCTTCTTGCCAGCCAGTTGCTGCTGAAATTAAGTTGGTGTCTATGTTTTGAGGCAGTTTCAAACTTGATCGCACTCCCTGGTTTTAAATCAATAGTGTTACAATAGATCTCTAGGTCCTCACATCTTAACAACATCTGCATTATTACTGGCTGCTGAGTTTGAAAGTTTCAGAAGGTTCTTCTCAGCCTAAAATCTGCCTTGTGTATGGATTCTGTGCTGCAAGAAACTCTGCCAGGCAGATTTGTAGAAAAGAACCTTTTGCCATCACTTTTCAGATGATGAATGAAAGGAAGGAGAGATTAAGTGCCTTCCAGTGAGAGCAAATCTTTTGCAGAGCCAGCAGTGAACTTCTGTTATTTGATTCCCTGTGCAGCACCTGGGCCCTGAGCTCGTCCTGCTGCACTGGCATTAATGAAATAACCCTAAATGGGTCCACAGCAGAGCCACGAAAGTCTCCTGGTTCAAAGGTCACCTGCAGGTGAATGCAATGGCCTCACTTTGGTGCCCCCTCCTCGTTGTCCATTTTGGTAAGTGTCTAAGTATTAATCAATTAATCATTTGTGAAGTGTAATCAAGGACTGGAGTTGTAATCAAACGGCAGCCCAATAGAACACGGGGATGTTTGTCAGCCTGACTGCCTGGCTGCCCCTCGGAGCCACATTAACAATTATCTCTGCTGAGTGACCCCTTGATCCTGCACAGTTTAGCTGAAAGACATGCATCCAAGTAGCAATTTCACCTTTTGCCTTCATTGTGTGGTATTATTCTAACTGTTTATTAAATTCCCAGCCTCTCCAGAGCTTGCACAATGGGAAAATCATTACTTAAACCTGTAATTACTGTAATGAGAAGACATAATGAAGTTATCATTAAGGAAGATTAAATATTTTCTTATTTTCCCCTCCCCCTTTATTTACAATCATCTTTTTTTCTCCTTTTCCTCAAAATGAAAAGAACTGGCATTTCTAGTAGCACCCACCAAGAAGAATCTGTGGAAAAATCAATAGCAGAAAGACCCACAAGGAAAGAATCTCATACCAGTTCACCATGAAGTTTTCTGGAACAACCCAATTTTGTAAAGGCAGACCTCAAACTCTGTATCTTATTGTTATCTGTATCTTATGTTATCATATGATTATACTGCTGGTGAAAGGCAAGGGACATGGCTGTAAAATGAATTGTTCTGGTATCTTTATTGTATATTTATTTAATTAAAAATCCTTTTTTCTTCACTTCTCCCTGAAGTACCTCTATAGGCAGAAAATATACTCTCAAAAGCTGGAAGTGAATCACTGGAAAATCAGCCTTCGTTTGAGATGAACAATCTAGAGACAGTGAGAAAACACTGAACACTTTGTCAAATGTGGAGAACGCATTTCAGCACTGGATAAGTACTCTTATGCTTGTGTAAGTTGTTGCAAAGGCTATATAAACATGGCAAAAGGAACTATAAAAGCCCCTTGTTCCCAAAACATTGGCAGAATGTTGAAGAGCACGTTTTACAGCAGATGCTGAGTGCTCTTCCCAGACACTGACATCAGTTAACGAGATTTAGCAACCTCTGCACTTACACCTTCACAAACTCAGTCTACTTCTCCAGCTAAAAACAAATCCATTACATGCCCAGGTACTTGAGTAACTGTTGAGCCAATCCCAAATGTCCTCCCAAAGGCACTCTGCTAACACTGAGCAAGAGATTAGACTGTGTGGGATCTAGAGCACTCTATGGGAGCCAGACTAGCACTGTGGAAAATGTGTATAGGGTAGCAAAGACATCATCCAAACCATCTCAGCTCAGTTTCTAAATGGTGTTTGTGAAGATATTCTCCCCAGGGTCGTGGACTTGACCTTCTCCTCCCTCTCTATTCTACATTGTGGAGGTAGAGACCAAGAGCTCCAATTCATGAAAGGGCAACATGAGGACACAGCACCATCAGAGGGGTTTGAAGATAAATAGCAGTAATACTACAGCTGTATGAAACTGTCATAAGCAATATTCCCATTGGAAAAGCCACTAAAATACTGACTTTACACTGAGCAATATCCTGGGAGAAGGCCCCTAAATTATTCCTTGGGGTACCTTGCTGTTACAGAGGCATGATGGATGTCCAGGCATTAGTGGTGCCATCTCAAGCCATCAGAAGTGTTGACACAGATGGAGCAGTTTGATTAAATGCTCTTGCTCAGCTTTCTGTATAAAACACTATATTGGATAGAGAAGCAGAACTCTCACCTTTGCTCCATCTTTATTTGTATTCTCAAAATGTAACAAAAAAATATAATAAAACCTCTGGAAAGATGAGACTGATTGCAACACCATCCTCATGCTTGCTGGAGTCAGGACCTTCTTTTGCTGGCTGTAGATCCATCCAGTTCTAGGGGTCTGAATGTCTTTAAGTAACTGCCTGTTGATGTCCTCTCGATGTTTTAATTGCTCTTCCTACAACAGACCCTGTGTCTGTGCATCCCCAGCACAAAGGGGACTCATTCACATGTAGGTCTCCTAAATGAATGAATAGATTCTTCTTTGAGGCTCCTACTGATCAGGTGAGGATGATTCCTCTTTTCTCTCCTCTTCCCTTTCTGTGAGATATCCCAGGAGAAAATTCTGCTAATTAGGAGTGGCTGATGTTGATTCTTCATTTGCTTCAGACATTACCCTAATGAAGAGGTTCTGAGTGAAAGCTGATTTGCACAGTTTAGGGAACTGAACCACAGAGCATCACACAGGTCAGAGCTTTGGTATCTGCCACTATCTGTTGCCTCTCACAGGACTGTTGTGCCAGATTTGTAGAGGGCATTTGCTTCTAATAATGTTTTAACTTTCAACAAGAGCAAGTAAAGTCTCTCAAAACAGAACAAATTAATAGTCAGGGCAATAGCTATAATGAAGCTGTAAAATGAAACTCAACACCCTCAAACAGGGCTGCATTTTCTGGCTTCCCATGTTTAGAGATCTGATTATACTTTGTTTCGATATCACCTGAATTAGGGAAAATGATGAGAAATTGGAGGTACAGGAATTCTACAAGTGGATGTTCTCTTCACCTGGAGAAGAACAAAGGTGATATAAATGCTGGAAAGTTCTATAGAATAATCACACTCTTCTAAAATAGAAATAATAACATATATTACATGCATACAAATGGAAAGACTAAAGACTTATTCGGTAAAATAAATTAGCCATTAGCTCTGTTCCCTTGATCATAAATTACATGGTAAAGAAAAATCTCAATTTCGGTGAGAGTCTGAAAGTGCACTGAACATATTTCAGTAAAAATGCCAAAGAATTTGTTCTTTCACTGCCCAACAGACTGGAATGAAATCCAGCACCTGAGTGCGACTGACACAAGGCCTGCTTCATTTAATAAATCAGGAGAGCCCAGCCTGACTCCAGATCCCAATCCAACCCATAATGGACATCCTGAGGTATAGAGACTGACTGAAATACAGAGTATTTGTAGTGGGCCAAGGAGAGGATATTAATGACTTGTGGATGAGTTTGAGATCATGAATCGAGAAATGTGAGGTGGGGTTTGAAGGAGGATGGAAAGTTAAAATCAAATGAAAGACTGAGGTCTCTCAGTTGTTTTGAGGTCTTGTGAAGCTCGGTGCTGTGCTGTGTGACAGCTGCTGACCCACGTTTGTGGTCCCTCCAGTGCTGCTGTTTCTCTTTTCTGACCCCTCCATGCAGCCATGCCTCATGTTTGGGAGATTCAAGCTCTCTCTTCAAGGTGCACTGACATTGTTCTGCAAAGCTGCTCAGTCTCCTGCATCCATGTCTGCTTTACCTGACACAAGCCCCATGGCACTCCAGGGCTGTCACAGCTGAGAGAAGGTGTCACTTCTTCTCTTTGAGCTCTGCCTTCACAATGGTTACCACAAAACTAAAGCACTAATGAAAGGAGTGCAAACTTCTCCACTCTCTGTATTTCCAATGAAATGACTTCTGTGTCCCTAGAGGGGGGAAAAGATATTTGGATCTTTCTCTCAATTATTTTTCCAGTCTATTAAACTGTCTAAACTCCAGGTTCCCAAAAATATATAAATACATAAATAAAATAAAACCTAGAGAGAATAAATAAAAATGGAGGCCTCTGCTCATCTCACCCAGTATCCTGGTTGATCATCCCCAGGAGACATTTTTAGAAGCATGGCTTTATGACCACAAGAGAAAATAATGATGTGCTGGGTAAAATTACAAATGCACAACCCTGTTGCACAGAAAATGTATCCCCTACCTAATGATTCATCATTAGTATTTGTAAAATAAATAGTGTTGGGAGAAAGGGAAAGGATATCTCTGTTTAATTTGATGCCTTTACACAGTAAGAAGCTACCAATGAGGGTGGAGAAGGGAAGGGATAAAAGCAGGAGTGACAGAGAGGAAACAACTTCATGTCCCCACATAATTGAAAGGAAGTGTCCTCCCAAGATACAATGATACAAACATATGTCATGTGGAAGTTTAGCTATCCTGGCATAAATTCTCTTCAGCTTCCTGCCAGTGCTCTGAAAAAAAAAAAAAAAGTCCTTTTGTGTGTTTGAGGCTCTGAAGGCTCTGAGAGCAGACGGGATGGCACCCTGCAGGGCTCAGCCCATCTAAGACACTGCAGATCCTACACCTCAGTAAGGGACCTGCCCTTTAAAGGCAGGTACATGTACTTGTCCAAATCAGTGAGATTTGGTTTCCCAACTCTGGTTCTCAGTGACTTTTTAAGGAAAAGAAGGTCAGGGGACAAGGTACAGCTCATCACAGTTGTCTTAAATACCAAGACAATATTTATCCCATCTATTTAGACACCCAGCTCATTCACCTACCGGTCTTATAAGGCCCCAAAGTCAGTGAAGGTCCTTCACCCCATGTAGCTCTGTCACCTTTTTGAAATCCCCATTTGTCTCCACTGCCACTCTGTAGAATGACTCAGGTAATATTCCAGCTGATCCCTTCTACCTCTCCTTCCTGGAGTGTGCCTGGCTGGGAAGCTGACTCATTAAGTGAGGAGCAGCAAGCAGCAATTTGCTGTTCTGAGCTTGTCCCTGCCTTCCTGACAAAGACCTGTGCAGTCACAGCCTGCACCTTCTCCCACAGATGCCTGGCAGGGCAGCTCCCTCGTCTGCACAGTTTGACATCTCCATCACACGCTGAAATGACATGACTGGAAAACCTCATCTCAGCTGCTCTTTCCCGTGGGTTGGAAAATCAGATTATGTTTTCATAGCTTTGAAATAAAATAACACAGGCAGGTTTCAAAGCAAATAATGCTGAAATAATCAGGCATTTTTAGTCAATCGTTTCACTGAGAAGGCCTATGGCTTAGTTTAAGAATGTTGAAGAGGGACAAGGCATGAGCAAATGCATAGAAACAGTTCATTTGCTGTGGTTTTCTGTTCCTCTCACCATGTTGCTGTTTATGCTCCACACAAATCAATTTAAGACTCTCTGGGAAATCAGAAAGGCTCATATTCCCATCTGTTTCTGTGGGATTCATTGTATGGGTTGCACTTTGGATGAAGCTCTGCTCTTTGGGGAGGGATGGGGAAGCTTATTCCACTCTGATAGACAAGAGGAGCTCACAGTTTTCCTCTCCAGAAAACCTGCTGCTCAGCCCTGTCCCAAAACCAGATAAATGGGGTAAACAGGCTAATTTTAACCTATGTCTGATAATGTCAGTGGTAAGTGCTTAGGGGAAAGGGGACAACAAAGATCATTCTCTTGGTAAACTCTGCTAGCTCCTCACAATCTGTGATTTAGGAACTGCTAGAACTTGGGAGTGTGGTCCTAGAGGTACCAATGAAGTGCTTGAAAAAAGGTTTTTGTCTTCCTCTATTAAGGAAAGTGATTCAGTTTAGAAAACTGAAACCCTTGTAAGATTAATCAGCTATACTGAGAAACTGAATATTGTAAGAAACCAACATTTTGGGATGCCTTTCCATAGCACTGTTGAACAAATGCTCTTCCTCTTCCTAGAGCATTAATATTGACAACACAGCTGTGAGGAGATTCCTCTTTAGGATATACCAAGTGAATCCTCGGTCTTAGGTCATGAGGTTTTCTTGTCTGGGGAGATGATCCAAACTCAGAGAGGAAAAATATTGTAAAGAAATTTTTGGAAAGGTTTCAGTCATCCTACTAATCTGTCTCTGCAGAGTCGCACAGTCTCCTTACAACCAGAACCCCTTGGCACCTTCAATGGGTAGTGAAAACCACTTGCAAAAACTTTTCTAACAAACCCAGGGATTACCTCAGGACAGAACAAGCAGCACCCAGTCCTTTACAAGTTATGTGTTTAAAAATCTATATCTTTCTATTGGCCTGAACTATGAATGAGCACTTCAGATAACATTGCTGTTTTGGGACAGCTTCCTCCAGAAGCCAAGAGCTGCTTCAAGCTGGATATGCAGTTTGGAAGGCAGAAGATGTGAAAAGTTTCATTCTGGAATTGTCATGAGAAGTCATGAAGAGGTGTTCCCATGATCTGTTCCAGCAGACCTAGAGTGTCACTGAGGAGGGAACATGCAAGACAGAGCAGACTGAAAGCAGTGAGGGTGTTAAACCTTGGAACAGCAGCCCAGAGAGCCTGGGCTGTTTCTGCCCATGGAAATACCACAGAGTTGGCTATAAAGGGTCCTGAGCTGTCCTTTTCCCTGGCTGGAAAAAATCTATTAACTTTGAAGGTAGATTAAACCTTGAACTTGTCCCTGCTTTGGGTGAGGGCTTGATGAGATGACCTGTGGGTGGCTTTTTCAAGGTAAACTGTTCTATGATCCTATGAATCCAGGCAAGGTCATCAGCAAAGCAATTTCTATTTCCATGCTTCTATTTTCCTCCCTGGCTTAGCTTGGCTCTTCCATTTTGCTTGGTAAAGGAGGTTTGTCACTGGACAGCTCTCTCTTGTCCACCATGAGGAAGACCTTGACCAGCCCCTCAAGGAGCTATAACAGCACTTGTACCCCTATAGAAAACAAAGGAATTCCTCAGTCTGTGCACAGCTGATGTTATAAATCTGAACTGATCTAAACAAAGCAATGAAAACCAGTATCACAAGTGTATGCTCAGCTTCTCCCCTTTCTTAAGTTGCAGAAAAATGTCTCTGCTCATGCAGAAGGATGAAAAATGCATCAGCTCTGAAAACAGCATGCTGGTACCTACAGGAGCACATTAGGTATGAAAAGCCTGCACAGCATGAAGAGAAAACTCAGTTTCAGAGGCTGCAGCATGGGGAGCTCTGTTGAGGTTTCTTGTAACAGGTTTGGCACATGTTGCAAAATAGATCATGGCTCCAGCACTCCCCTAAAAGTGCATCTGTCACAATCCTCCCATGCCAGTAAAGCTTTTCACTGGGTGTTGGTTGGATCTGCATGCTTTCTGCAACAAGAAAAACAGTGTGTTTTAAGTAGATTTTCACTTTCTCAGCATTTCAAAGAACAATTGGAACAAAATAATGATGAGGGTAATAACAATTTAAAAAAAAAAAAGAGATTCAGAACTAGGTTGGCAAACAAGTATTTAATCACAAGGTATATTAAAAAGTTAAACATAGCTCAGTGCTTTGAAAATCAAGCACCATGGGAAGCTGAGGATGTGTTGTCCCCTTGGCTTGATGTCACTTTTTAAGAGGAAGGCCATAATTGAGTAATCAGCTTGCTGGTTGTCATGGAAATCGCTGCTGGCTGCTGCAGGGAACCAGCCCCAAGGCTTTGTGTTTGTGGTGCTGAGGGCAGCACCCACCCAGGACAGCACCCACTGATGCCCTCAGCACCCCTGCATCCAGCAGCAAAGGGGAATAAATATAACTTGGGCACAGCAGCAGGATTCAATTCACAAACCCAATGCCTCCTTTCACTGCCATTGCTGCCTTGGGTTGCACTGTTGATCTTTTAGCAGATGGCAGTGCCAGTGCGGTCTGGATCTCACATTAGTGGGGGGGTTGTGAGGTTAATTCTACATTTAAATGCAGTGTGGAAGGCAAAAGCAAGTACAGGGTCCATAGTGGGAAAGCTGTTTGTCAGTGGCCTTTGTGTGGTGATTAAAGTCAACTCCTGCTGATCAGCATTTAAACTTTTAACCGAGGGGCGGATCTGCGAGCCACGGGATGTGTGAGTGTGCATGAGGAAGGAAAACAGGTTAAGTTCAGGTTTCTGAAATGCACAAAGAAAATTACTTCAATTATCCATTGTCAGAACTTCACCTGCTGTTTCTCCCGAGGAATCCTCTCATTGGGAGCTAGAGAAGGCTTTTGAAAGATGAAATGAATGTATTTTACTGAAAGAAAGGCACAAGAGACTAAACCACACAATAAATAAGGGTCTGTTCAACTGAGAGTAACTCAAAATATTCCATTTCGCTGGCTGCCCTCATTCCCAGCTACTATGTTGGCATTCCCTCGCCACACCAACACGGAACCACCACAAGTGCAGTTCCAGACCTGTGGAAACATCTGACCTTCCCATCTGAAACATGTAATAACCTTGCTGGCTGCAGTCACAAATGAGAAGCTGCACGAGGCACCCAGAAATGAAGGACAGCATCAGCGGGCATCACCAGTCCAGCATCTTGTGCTTCCTGTGCACTCCTGCCAAGGAGTGCTGAGCCACTGGGAGCACGCTGATGTGATGTTCCCAGGGCTGGACCTCCTCAGGTCACTCCCAGATCCACATCACTAGGAAAATATTCCAGCTTCATTTCTCCATCCGAGCATCTGTTGAGATTTTGGCCTTAGGTCCCCAGTTGTAAGCTGAACATCTTGGTAGAAAACAGATAATTTATCTTGATAGGAAAACAGATAATGCATTTAGATTTATGCTTCTTTGGGCACTGGTATATGATGGCTATGACACAGAGAGAACCAAGGCAAAACCTGAAGTCCTTTAAACACAGATGAGCCAAACTGTGATTGTAATTACACAGCTATCACTCCACAAAACTGAAGTTTGTATTAAAAAGAACAAAGCACATATTACCTGACCAAGCAAAGAAACAAGTAGAGATCAGCATGTTCTTCCTCAAATTCAGGTTTTCAATATCCTTTTCAGTCATGCCACAGCTTAGAGTTTCATAAAGGAGGTCTAAAGTAAGCAACCAATGAAAGACTTTTGTCTCTCCAACAAATCAAGAGAATTCTCCCTAGTATGTCTGATAGCGTCTCAATATCGTTTCATTTCTTTTCTGCCTTCTGCATACTCAAAACATGTTATTCTGGAAATTTTTCTCATTATTTGGCTGCTTCTATAAGAATCAGAGGAGACTTCATGATGCACTGTTGCTCTGCAGAAGTCATGTAAACAGTATTTTTGTTCCTCCTCTTTTTAAATGGTAAAATGGTGTGTGGTTGAAAGCTCTCTGAACCCAGAGACATCTGCCAGCACAGCATAAGGGAATGAGCATTAAGGCTAATCAAATTTAAATTCATCGTAACTCTTCAAAATGTCCTTTAAAAATCAGTCTCTGCATACCGCAAAAATTGTTCCTCCATTTGTAATAATCACATTTCCCTTTGCTTCTTTAAGTTTAGCACACTTTGTTTTGCACTTCATAGCAGAATATGCCACACTCAAGCCTATCTACCAAGCTGGAAGAGTGAGAGCAATTTTAATTAATCACTGTAAGGTTCTATTTGGCATGAAGGCAGCTCAGCCTCTTTGACCCATTAATTAAATAGTGGAATTTACAGTTCCTTGAAAATGTTGAAGAAGCAAAAGATTAGTCAGATCTGAGCTGTATTTGAAATGGAAATTGAGACACATTGGACTGTGGATAAAGTGACATGTTAAAAATACTTTTAGTTCAACAGACATCCACTAAGCCAAAGCCAACTGGAAACGTGAATTCTTCCTGACAAAAATCATAGAGCAGCAAGAGGCAATAGAGTGCAGCTATAGGGGTGAATTGGCCAAGATCCTTTAATCCCAACAGAAACTCCAGCCTTCAGCAAGAGTTTGGTTTCCACATTTCTGTGAGGGAAACAATCTCTTCCTCTTTATTGGGAAATTAAATTCTGACATGTCTGGGCAATGCCCTGGAGAAAAGAAGGCAAGTGATTAACAGGAGAAAGCAAAGAATGTGAGTCCCAGTGGCCCCAGCTGAGCTGTAACACACAGAGTGCCTGCAGGAGAGTCACTGCACTCCTCCTGCTGCAAATGAACCTGCCCAGGTGGCTTAAGCACCAGGCTCTTATTCTAATTCAAAATACCTCTACATGCGGAGGTAGGAAAAGTAAATATTTTATTGGAAAAGTGCCTGCTTATAATGTTAAATTCATTGATAAGGAGGCTCAGATTCCTTTGCATTCTTTCTGTTAGTTACTAGCATACAAATCAGTTTAGTAAAGCCAGTAGTTATTTCTTCTGGGAAATTCTTGTACGGTGCAATAGAGAATTGTAGATATTCCTCTTGCTCTTGTTCTGTCTTGTAATACTGAATTAATTAACATGGACCTGCTGTGGATCCCCCTCAGACAAACAACTGGAACTCTGACTTGGGTAAAGCACCTTAACAGCAGCCATGCATGTTTCAAATCACCAGAGTTTGCATTTCCAGAGCATTAAACATCTCTGAAACAAGCGCATCATGAACAAGGAGTAAGATGCTGCTTCTCACAAAGCCTTGAGGCACTGACACCACTTTAGTCCAGGCTACCATTCGAGGTCTGAGCTAAATTCAGGTGTTTGGGTCTGTCTGGATTTGGGTGCTTGTGCCTGGCTGCAAAGTGGGGGGGGGAAGGAGGATCAAGCAGACGTGGGACATCAGGAAGAAATGTACACACAGGGTCTGCAAAACACACAATTCTGAGGGTGTGATTTTGTCTTTCAGTTGATTTCTTGAATCTTCAGGGCCTATATCAGTAAAAATATTCTTGATGAGAAAGTACAGTGGCAAGTTAATGACATTTTTTAATATACCAAGATTTTGCACTTTTCTTTTTCCCCAAAAGAAGCCAGGAGTATTCAAATGGTAGTTGAGAAACTTCATACCAGCAAAAGTAATTTCTTCACAAAATGTAAATCATTGCCTGTAATTAATATTAATCTACTTGCTTTCTGCTTCCAGAGACTGTCCATGCTTATTGAATTTATGTCTGTCCTAGCCCCAGGTATGTACCCTCCTACTCCTACTCCTGGTATTCCCTCTTGCCATCTTGTATGCAGAACAGCTGCTCCAGGGCATGCACAAAGCTAATTTGGGCCAGTGTCCAGGCAGATCAAATATTCAGTTTTGTAATACTTGGAGGCTCAAACTGCAGATGCATTCGGAAAATTCGCACAAGAAACTTGATTTTGTATCTGGATTAAAATGATTAGAGTGAAATTCTATTTTGCAAGACACTGTGACTAAATATAGTTTTAAAAAGTCTTTCTTAAATACAACTTCCCTAGACAGAGATGTTTCCAGGACTGCTTCATCCAGTAATTATGCCTAGGACAAGTCTTTGGCCTCCTAAATCTTGGCATGACAGTATTAACAATCCTTACAAAAAACATTTATCCACATCTTAAGCCTCCTTGGCAGCATTAAATCATCTCCCATCCCACGTATACAAGCCAGCTGATAGATGTATGCAAATGCCTGGCGGTAGAGAAAGACATTTTAATATCCAGCCCCAGTAAATTACTGAGATTATTACAAGGGAAAAGGCATGAGAAATTGTTCTGTTGTTGACCATATTTCCCAGGATACAGCGGTGATAGGCAGGGATATTTGGGATACCTATCCAGCTGGGAATCTCAGATATAAATATTGCCTATGTTACCCAGCTATCTGCTTTGTAGCTTCCCAAAGTCTGTCAGCACTGCCCTCTTCCCAGTTCTCCTATTTTCTAATTTAAGTGGATAAAGAAGTAAACCTTTCCATTTCTACTTGCTTCCTACAAACAGCTCCCACCATGGACTGTGGTGTGGAGCAGTGTGTATTTAATACCTGTGATTTCCCCTGGCTGCTTGGGCTCTGCCTGAAACCCCCTGCCTTGTGTGCCTGGGAATAACATCAGTGTCCAGTGTCACTGCAGTGCTGACAGGTCCAAGTCCCAGGGCTGCGAAGTCAGACTCTGCAGCTTTGCTGCCCGGCAGGTTTGCTCCTGCGTTCCCCAGGAATCACTTCCTTTGCAGTAATTGAAAAAAAAAAAAAAAAAGTAATAATTAAAAAAAAACCCAAACCAACCAACCAACCAACCAACCAACCAACCAACCAACCAACCAACCAACCAAAACCCAATAAATTAATTAAAATTGTTCCCTGCTGTAACTTTCCCAGTGGCAGCAGGTGGCGCTGAGGAATGCACAGATCTGTCCTGGGATGCACCTCCACCTGCCCCCAGCACTGCTGAAAGAACCGGACAGAGCAGGACAAACCTCAAATCCCACCTTGAAGAGCAGCGTCAGCTTCAGCTCCAGCTTGCTAAGACATTTGAGAAAAAACAAACAAACAAAAAAAAAACCCCGAAACACCAGCATTCCTACAAAAAGGATAGAATTTTGTAGTAGATTCTAGCAGGTTCTGGAAAACTATTAAAATTCTCCACTTGAATTCTCTGTAATTCTCTGCAGAGGAAATACTTCCATGATGGAGCTGAAAAAAACATTTCTATGTTTGGAGCAGAGAGAGACAGAATAAACTATAAATACCTTTATTTCTGTTTATTTTTATTATTTTTGAGCATTCAATGGAGATTTTTAATTTTATTTTTTTCAAATCACTCAGGTTATTTTTCTGCTTTTATTTTTATTTCATTGCCTGCTTCCTGAACATATATCTAAACACTCCTGGAAAAAGAGTTATGGATCAGGAAGCAGGACTGTTGCTAGTTGGACCTGCCTTGTAGATAGAGATCTGTGCCTGAGCAGGTCACAAGAATGGATTGAAAAAAAAAAAGATATTACTTCTGAAAATAAAAAGAAAAGGGAGATGGAAGGAGATTACATGCATATATTATTTACATAATTGACAGCTGGCTTTGCATTTTAAGCAGACTAAGGTCCTCCTCCTGCTCTTTACAAATAAATAAATAAATAAATAAATAAATAAATAAATAAATAAATTTAGTGGCGGTGTTAGATATTGTACTAAGACTCTGGGGTTTTATTGCACTTTTTGTCTCCAAGTGTGCTTTATAAAGTTGAATAAAATCTCTGAAGTAGGAGCTGGTTCTCTATCAGAACTTGGCCTCCTATGCACAATAATAAAAGTATTTTGCATTTCTGCTGGTTTTGACAAGTCAAAGCTTTCTGCAGACCTTAAGCACAACACCAGAGGAGAGCTTCCCATGCTGTGTGCGTTCAGAGCAGCAGAGCTGGCAGGCAGGACTTTGCCAGCACTCGTTTTTGGCTGCCAGGCTGTGTGCAGAGGGCAGGGGTGGCTGCTGTGAGAAGGGGCTCTCAGCAGATCACGGGCACAGCTGCTCGCCCTACTCCACCCCAGAGCAGATGGCATCACTGGCTGATCTCCCAAGCTTTGTCTACACAAACCTGAGCTCCTGGAGCTCTCTGAAATCTCCTGGGCTTGTATTTTTGACAAGTTGTATTTACCTCTTCACAACGGCACGTGTGGGTGATCTTGAACTGGCCTGGGGGGTTTGGCATCAGCCCGGAGATCCTGCCAAGGAGCAAAAACGGACAAGAAATGAAGCTTGTACCTGCAGCTCAGGCCATATGTGAGGTTTTCTTTGCCTGTACCAGCTGATGGCTCTACCTGTGGTGGCCCCAGCTGCAACTGGGACTCTCAGGGACGTGTTTGGCATCAATGCTGCTACTGAGCCCCTGCTGCCAGGGCTCACTGTCAATCTGAGAAACATCTGGGGGGAACAGGGAGCTAAAGTGTGTTAGATAATCAAAGGAAGGCTTAGATCAGTATGTGGGGAAGCCGTCTGTGCCCAGACAGCTGCCACTGAGACCAGGCAGTTGGGTGGAAGAGCGAGTGGCAAAATAGCTTTGTGCGTAGTGAGGAGATGTTATTGCTAAACACTCCCTGGTTTGGGTGACACCTTTCAGAAATGTGCAAGCAATTTTTCTGAAATTAGGGGTCCATAATACATCTTAGACTGGGGAAAATTTTTAAGTCGCTTTTCTTTGGGTAATCTTCCAAGGTCAAGCTCAAGACAATAGGTTTCAGTTTCTATATCCACTGATTCAAAGGGGGATTTCGAGCATGAGCTGCAATCCCTGTTGGCTCACACTAAAAGTCTCAAGAAAGGTTTTCCCAAAGTATCTCCTACAAAGTAGCCTGGAGTAGGATAGCTCTGTGGAAACCTTTTAAAATCTTTCTCTTTTCACTAGGGAATAGGGTTGACTTCACAGGACATTTGCCTCACCTTGCAATATTAGATCTGTGACTGTAACATCTATCAGTACCTTAGCACTCAATAGTCAGGGTAAAAATGCTGGTTTTGTACGTATGACAGTGCATTAAACAATGTTTTAACTAGCAGGTTTTTTGCCTCATTGACCTCCCTTCCTGTAAGGACAAGGAAGTCCAAGGTTGGAAACACATGGTTAAGGTTTCTGCTGTCAGTGTTAACAGGATCAGGCACAGAGCAGTATCTGCCTAAGAGCAGGAAGCAACAGACATGCAAAGCTTCTCATCCTTAAATTGGGGTGAAAGGGTTTTCCCTTGTCACCAGAAAACTTCGAATTTCTTATTCATTGACAATGTTTTCTGCAGTTCTGGCTCCTGGAAAGTCTCTTCCACATATCCAGTTTGATATCACCATCTCTGTGCTGCTCTCCAGCTTTTTCACACCTTTTGGTACTTTCATGTTGTGTCAGCCTGAGCTTTGGTAAGCAGCATCTTCTCCCCGAGCACTGCTTCTCACAGAAGAGGCTGAGAGAAAACATTTCAGAAGCATTTACATGAGTTACAAGCATCACAGGGTCAGGGTGTGTGCTGAAGGTCAGCTTCTGCATAGTGCAGAAACAACCAATAAACAGTTAAAGAAAAGATTAAGATCTTGAGCAGTGGGATCTACTGCAGGATGTAAGACACACAGAGCTGGTAGGTAAAGGTTTCTGGGATGAATCTTCCCGTGTGTTTTATGCACAGAACCCATAGCATGTGCTGGGGCAAGTACAAGCAGTCTGTGACACTGGCTTATGCCTGTCCCCATTGCACAGTGAGGGTGGCCGCAACAAAAGCTTTGGTTCAGAGTGTTGAGGATTTGAGATAAAGGAGTGGGAACAACGGAGTTGGCCAAAAACTAAAGAACTTCAGTAGAAAATAAAACAGGGACGATGCCAAGAAACTGAACACTGTATGGGGACAAACTCTAAGGACCCAAAAGAAAAAGGGAGTGACAATATGACAATATATGCACTCAGGGAAGAAGTTTCTGGAACTGTGACCATATAAGGGGAACGAGTAACCAATAGGGGAACAGAACAGGGATTAATTAACATAACAACACTAAGGACTGTGGGAAGAACACTTAGATTTGCCCTAAGTTAAATGCTTCCAAGAGCTAGAACTCAATGCCTGGGTCTTTCCTGGTGGAATCTGGCTGAGTCTGGGTCCCAGCCAGGCTGACTCCCACATCCCACACTCTGCAGGCAGCTCTGAGCAGGGGCACAGCCAGTGCTCAGGACAGTCTTTTCAAGAGAAATTCTGTCTGTGGTGGTTGAAAAAATTTCTGCAGCTCTACATTTACAGAATACACAGGGATGTTGTACGTGGTTCTGTTTCCTTTAGCATTATCTAATTTCCTTCACTTGGACTTGCCTCGTCTTTTTCCATTCATGTTCTTCATGTGCAATTTCCATTGACTTTTCATTTCCTGTGAGTTTAACTACAGAGTACCTGACTTGGAAATTCATCCTAGACTGAGACTTTATATTCCACTCTAGGTACTTTAATTTTTAAATAAAAACAATTCATAGTTGAAACTCTTAAACTCTTTCTTCCTTGATACTCCAGCCTCAAATTCAACCAAACGTCTGCCACATATATAAAAATTTATAATCTATTCCATTCCTATAACTTTCCATAGGTAGTTAAAAAAAAAAGGTTTTTCTACTATTTCATATTCAGGATTCTCTTGGGGTTTTTTTATTCTTAGAGGGATCTATTATATGAGTTCCATCATTAGTGAGCAGATAGATCAATTTACTTTGCCCATCATTTTCCATGTCAGTTGTTTGACTTCAAAAAACAAAACACAGCAGATGAACACCAATAATTTTTAAATTCTGACCTTGTGCCTTTTGCATCTAAAAGCTACCACCAGGTTTAATTGCAGGAATTTATCACTCTCCTGTTTTGTGTTACCATCTCAATCCTTACCTTTAATTTCAGTTTTTAAATTTTTTTTTTAGTTCTTAATTTTTTTTCTTTTCTCTTTCCCTTTTCATCTTCTTAAGTTACATTTTAAGACTTATGCTACATTTTTTTGCATAAATGCAATAAAACAGGTTTAAAAAAATATCTTTATCTACAAACACAATAATTTTATTTCCACTTATATTTCAAAAGAGCAAACTAATTTTCAGACAGAAAATATCTATGATGCAATTTTGTTTTAGACTGTGGGTAACATGCTTCAACCTGTGACAGCATTGTTAAAAAGATAAACCTATTCAGTAGCATTAATCTTTACCCTTCTCACACAAAATAGGTTGGATTTATAAGTGCCAAGACATGGATGAAAACTGGAGCAAGAATGGGAAGGAAGAGTGAAGAGAAACACTTGTCAGGTTAATCAAAACTCAAAAATTACTAACTTTTTTGAAGGATGGCTTCAATGTGAAAGAAAATACTGGACCTATTAACCCTCATCTGCAGCAAGATTTCTCTTCCTGGGCAGGATTTCCCTTCCTGAGCCTTTTTCCATCTCAGACCCCCTGGAGCTGCACCAGACCTGCTCCAGCCAGGGGGCTCAACCCCTTCACAGCAACGTGGGGATAAAAGAGAATCCCCTGGGTTGTGCTGTTATTGTGGAGTCACTGGATGGAACTTGGCCTTCTGCAAATCTCTGCCTTTTCCCTCATCCCAGGAGCTCATCTTCTTCCCTTCGGTCTTCCTCCAAATGTGTTCCAAAGCACAGAGGTGAGTGGCTGAGTTGAGGTGCTGGGGCTTGGGTTGGAAAGGAGGAATTCAGTCTGTCCCTTTTCTTTTGACAACAGAAAATTTCTCTGTGGTGCATTTGGGTCACCTGGACCCTCCAAGGAACCCACCACAGCTACCAAAAATGCTGCTGAGGTGGGAAAGGGGTACCATGGAACCAAGGTTGTGGCTCTACAGAAGCCTCTAAACTTTGCCCTTCCTGAGTTTTCAAAAACCTATTATAATGCTAAGAGCACCTCAATAAAATAATACCATAAAAGTTTAGTCATCTTAAAAATATAAAAGTTGATTCTTTCACTCCTGTTATTCTTCTCCCCTTACCCCCCACCAAAAAAAAAATAAAATACTGTATTTCATTTTTATTTGTACTTTTTGAAGAGTGATGCATTTCCAAGAAAAGGATTAAATCTCTCAAAGTGAGGTAATAAAACTGAAGTTATAATGAAACTCACTGGATATACAGGAAGATATTTCATTTAGACATTGAAATAAAATTCTAGTTACAGTCCTAGTCAGAATAATTCATGGCCAAAATGTGTCATACTATTTTTAATTGTCCTTGTTTCTCAAATAAAAGTTATAGATGGTCTGGTAAATCATTGCCTGCCAAGTTTAGGTAGTGAATGGCTCAGTGAATCCCAAGGGGCACTTTCAATTTTTAGGGAAATTCATTTATTTATTTGTCTATACTAATAAAGCATATATTTAGATATTTATATTCTTATTCTACTACTAAAAATGTATGAACTGTACATAGTGACAGCAAGGAACAACAAGAAGGAGTTTATACAGAAGCTCAGAACACTATTGCTATTTTTTTCCTACCAGGGTTTGAAAAATAAGAGGTTTTTCATAGAATTCTAGGGGAGAATAGTTACATAATTGAGATCTATTCCTGCTTTTTGAAAAAAAAAATACATGAAGTGCTTGATTAAACCAAGAACCAAAGAATCATGGCCCATTTAATCTGATTTGTTAGTAATAGTGGTAAATATGCTGTATTTAGTGACCTGACACAATACACTGGTTGGAAAACTGCAACAAGGAAAGAACACATCTTGTTCATTTCACCGAAACACTAAAATAAAATAACAGAGACATAAACCAGAATGCACTGGGAAAGCTATTGTGGCTTATAATGTACTTTTCAAACCAGCATTGTTACTTTCATTCTAGGAAATATTGTTCCCTCAGACCAGAAGGATTTGCAGCAGAAAGGGCGATAATTGTTTTGTTATCAAAAACCAAAGAGTGTTTTTTCTCTACACCCATGCTGAAAGAAACACCTTTCTACCAGAAACTAATGGAAGATCATATAGATTTTTTTTTCTCTCCCCAACACCCAGAAAAATACAATGGGTGATATTCTAGCAGCCTCATTAATTCTTTAAGTAACTTAACTGCATCTGCATTCCTCAAATTTTATAACTCTATGACTGACAAATAAACATCAATTTCCCAGATGTGCTTTAAGCATGACTCTCTTCCTCTACCATAGAACTACAGGGCAGAACAACCCAAGATTTGATCCAATTTGCTTTGCAGCTGCTCCTTCTACAGGAGGCTTCACGTCCCCAAACCTTCGTACGAACTGTTCATTGCTGTTCCTGTTTCTGGAATTAATTCTTTACTCATTAGCCAGTATTAATGCAAAGCACTCCCCAGCATTCATCCATCAGCCCTTGTTTTCCTGTGCCTGTTCCCACCAACAGCCACAGCTGAAGTCCAAATCTACCAGTCAGGTGAATTAGTTCAGTGACTAATGAGTTCAGATGTTCATTAGTGAATTAGTTCAAGACATCACCAGACATCCAGCAAGCAGGTACCAAACAAGCCATCAGTCCTTTCACAGACATATAATCAGTTTCTCAGATGTCAGATCATGCATTTTCCTGTTGATTATTCTGTCCTTTATCTATCAAATTCTGAATGAGTTAATTATCTATGCCACGTATGCACATAAACACTAATCACTACTACACTATTATTGTAGCTGCTATATTCCAGCCTGCATGTTCTCATTTCTATTGTCCTTTATCCAGTCCTTTCACAGACCAAAGGGATCCTGCTCCTTGGTTTACTTTCCAACTTATCCATCACACTTTTAAACATCCCATCAGTTTAACTGCAGAGTTAGAATAATGAGACTTAGTGCTCTGCATGGCATTGATTTCACCCACAGGCCAAACCAATGTGGGTGTTCCCCAGCACTAAACACGAATAATGCTAACTAATAAATTACAGACCTACTGCAACATGCCAAGCCAAATGAAGATGGGAAATCTGCCTCTGCAACTCAAGCATCTTTGAACCAGAAACACTGTTCACTCTGCAAGTACCAAAATATAGTGCATATCTAATAAAGACATCTAAAAAAAACCCCAAACCCCATGTTCTTGGTATTTGGTGTGACAGAGACCAGTGTTCACCTACACAAACATGAAGATTCTAGTGTAGCTACTGCAAGGAAAACGTGTACCATAGACCTTGGCATGTGGAACACATCAATTTATCTGACTAAATCTGAAAAAAAAAAAAAGAGAGAAAAAAAACATCAAAGAGACACTGCTGACGAATGAAAGCTTTCTATTTCTGCTCTTCCACAAGACTTCTCTTGCAGCTGGACTGTTGCAGAAGATTTGTCATAAAATCTTCGAGCATCTTCCATTGTACTTGTGATGAGGAGAGTACATTTGCTCTTCATTATCCAATTCAAATCTTGAATTGCTTCCTGCAGCTCTGATGGGCCATTGTTCCCTGCCCTATTGTTGGGCAGGAGCTGCAGCTTGAAGATGAGAAACTCACAATGGGACACTGAAGTTTTTCTCTTCATAACACAACTGGTAAAAACAAAAACAAACCAACCCCCAAACCCTCAAGTAATATAAAGTAAATAAATGCAAGAATCTGAGCAGACTAATCATTTCAGATACTAAACATCTCGCCAAACATCTGTTTGTCTCAGACTGTGAAAGAAAGTAGGGGGAGGTTTGCACAGGAGTGGTTCTACTACTGAGTGGGGAAAAGCAGCACATCAGTGGAAAGCAAATGCAAATCTGCTGCTGCTTGTCAAACTGAATCAAGCCCATGTAATCTTATTTCTCAGCTTCTCTGAAGTTAAGTTTGTCAAATGGACTAATCTTAGTGATGAAATAAAGATACAGGAACAATATCTGGTGTGCATAAGGTTGTACCCTAAATTAATGGGGTTAGAATAGGATTTCTCCAGAGGAAAACGAAAGCTATATCCCAATTTAATACACTCTGTAAAAGAAGAATGCCCTTTTCAAGTAATGCCAAACATAAAAATTTGAAAAGTAGGGAAAATCAAGGCACAGCTATCTGCTTGCCAACATTTACTGACTGCAAGTGTTTCAGTGTCTTTTTCTGGGTAAGCAATGTAAAACCAAAAAATCATAGAATCAAATAAAGGAAAATGCTTGATTTTCACTGCAGGTTCACACACACAAAACCCAAAAGTATCTGCAGTTTACTGCTTTCCAAAGTCATATGAATGACAAAGTAAAAAAAAATGGGTTTAGTTTATTCAGTTATACTTTTTCTTGTTTAGGAATAAGATGCTGAACTTAGCAAAGGGGAAAAGTAATAGTCCCTTAAAAAGAGCAGTGTTCAAAAACCAGCAAAATAGAAACCAAAGTGCAATATGTTTTCTAAGATAAAGGCAGTGAGAATATTTAAGACTATAAAAGAAAATAGAAATTCATGATGAAGAGGCTCACTGAGCTATCTCCAGCTCTATTATCATTGGTGAACGATCAGGCAGATGCACTCCATGGCATCTGTTGTTGCAAATGGATTCCAGTGAGTTTTATAAAAATAAAAGATTCAGCCTGCCTGCATAACCTGCCAGTACCTTGTCTGACCTCAGTCTGAGTGCATTTGGCTATAAAGCCAATTTAAACTTACAAGGTTTAAGTTGAGGCTAACTCACATTGCTATTCCTGAGCCTGGAGATGGATGAGTTATTTTGCTGTTTATGTTTAGAAGATGGTCAAATGCCAAAACAGAGCTTTTTACAGCTGCTGTATCTTCACCTCAATGCCATCCTACACAGGTTTCAGATATTCCTGTGATGCTCAGGCAATTCAGTTTGCAGTCCATGCAGATTGCATCAGGTCAGAGCATCTGCTCATTTGTCTTCTCACTTTGGTAACACAAAATCACACATGAACCTACCACAGCCTAAAAGTTCTTTGGGTTTTGCCTCAACAGAACTTACTTTCTGGTTAACCAAGTAAATCTTCAACTTCCCATGAAAAGCAACATGTTTCTAAGGAAAATATCACTTACTGGTTCTCCAAACCTACAAAGTGGGCCACCATCTCTGGGCAGTGAGAAAAGATGGGGAGAGAGGAAGTAATTGGAAAATTTAAGTGGTGACCTGGAAACGCCCGAAAGAGGCTCCCAAGATCCTACATTCCCTGTTTGTATATGTGAGTTGTTTTTATAGCTGTCAATGTCTTCCAAATGCCAAGCACCCTAAATATCTCTCCTACAGTATTAGGGACTGTGTTTGTACCTACTCTGGTGCCTTTGGAGTCCCTGCCCTCACTCTGAAGGCATGCCAGCAGTGAATCCATAGGGTCCGTTGTCCCCTGGGCCTCAAGTCACACTACAGCAGTCTATGTACCCTTTAGGAGATTTTCAGTAGACTTAAAGTTAAAGCAGAAAAAGCTGACCCAACTCCCTGAGAAATCAATGGCGTGCCAGGATGGCTGAGAAACTGATGGGGAGGCTGATGCCTTAGGATTTTAGCTTTTATATTTTTCATATATTTGCAATCCTCCAATTCTTTAGTGCATAACTCTAAACTCCATATAGACTGTTAGCTACTGCTTTCCCATTTTAGTCAGACAAAACAATTCCTCTCCAGGCCTGGGAATCAAGGACACCTGACTGTCTCAGGCCCTGAGAAATGTGAACAAAAGTGAGTTGGGGGGGAGCAAACTTGGGGTAAATGACTTCATTACCTGAAGCTGAAATTGGAAGATTAACCTCCAATATGCAAATGGACCAAACTTATAAAAGAGTGAAAACCCATTACCCACCATCCATTTTGGGGTGTAGCCCCTGGGGGGGGGGGGCTACGTGTGCCCTAAATGTACCTGAAGGCCTTTCAATAAATATAACTGCTTTTTAATTTTGTGTAGCCTCGGTTTTTAGGTGGCCCCAAAAAGGCATCAAGGTGACAATGGAGAACAGAGTGACCTGGGCAGCTCCAGCAGAAACCTCCGTGTGGGACTGAGCCCCCAGCACAGCTGAGCAGCCCCAGCAATACCTGCGAAGTTTGGCTCTGTTTGTGCTGCCTGCAGCTGGAATCCCAGGACCAAGGAATTAAAAACCAATCATCTTTATTGGCCTGCCAATGCCAGGGCAATTAGCATTCATTTGTGACAGCATATGCCCGTGCACTGCTCTGGCTCCACGTGAGCACATCTCCCCAGCCCAGGCTGCTGCTCTGCTCAGTGGCCGCCACTTCTTGGAGACCCTCTTTGAGCCCCCACTTCTACAGAAGCAGAGGAGTGATGGGGTTAGAGGCAACAACATCCTCCAGTACTGCAGAGGAATATTAAAACATCCTGGCAATTAGTCCCCTTCCGATCCATAAACCCAGCAGCACTAATAAGCTTGTTTTGTTACGTGGAGAACTAAGTTTCAAAGACAGAAAGGGGCATTTGGGGTGAAAAATGCAGAGGATCCTTGTTTGCACTCTTCAAGAGGTTTCCCTAATGCTTTAATTAAGTGTGTATATTTGGAAGCGCTTAATAGTTAAATTAAAGCCTAGATATTAGTTCTCTAGGAGGAGCTGTGTTTTTATATCGGAGTTCTGCATTTATAATTGAGTAGGTCACATCAAAATAACATGTGTTTAAATCAGAATATACTTCTAAATATACCTAACCTCCACACATAAAAACTCCCAGCAGGTGCCTTGTTAAACGATAAGGAACATAGGAGGTAGATTGCTGTTCTGAAGTCTCTGATGAAAACTAACTCTAATTGTGTGCTTACATTTTTTCTATTCAATTGTAAGAATAAATCCCTCTCTCTGGTACAAAAAGAGACTTTTGCACTTTAAGCCAGCAAGCTATGCAGTGTGATTTCAAGATATAATCTGTCTTAATATTTAGGACCTAAATCTCAGCGTATTAATATTTGATTCTGTGAGCACCAAAGTATCTTTGAAAGCATAAGCCTAGTCCCAGAGTCTTTAAATGCCTTTTTCCCCTCTTTATGCACCAAATTCAGACACATAGGACTCAGGCATTATTCAGAAAGAAATGTCCACTTTCACTCTCCTGGGAAAAAGAAAAAGATATAGTGGACACAGTCTAAACACTACTGGGACTGAAAAATAAAGCTTCTTTTCATACCTTATGGAAAAGATAACATTGTGATGTTAATTAAGAGCTTTTCTATTTAGTTTCACTTTTCTTCCTCGTTTTATTACAGAACTTAATGAATCTGCAAGGGTTTTTCAAATGCTAACTATATTTACAAGTAGGCTCTGACAAATACACAGCCCCTGAATCCTCAGCTAACCCAGACCATAATTTGATCAGCAGCCTGAGGCAAGAGAGGCACACACACTTGTTTGTAAGCAGCTTGGAGATTTGTCTCCTTGGAATGAGTGTTTTGCTGCTTGACTCCTTTGTGCCAAGGCCTAACTGTGAATTTTGCTACATTTCAAACCCTCTTCTACTGAACAATTGAAAATTTTGGTTATGCTAACCTAAAGCTTTAGTTTAAGATTACTTTCTTGCAAAGAAGAATAAGAATGTGTGAAAATAAAAGGCTAAATTATCAACCCAAGAAATAGGTAAAAAAAAAAAAAGAGAAAGCAGTAACTCACTTAAATTGATCTTTTACTCACCCAAGGAATAACAACAACCTATAAAAATGGCATCAGCACCCTCCCAAACCATCTGCAAAAAGTTGGCCACAAAGCCTTTTACAGAAGGAAATTTAGTGTGGAAATTTGTTCTGGGACCTGTGGCCTCTTGGGAAATGTGGTTTTGCAGCTGGGTACCCATCTGATCACACGCCCTGTTTTCATCACTGGGAATGGAAGGAGACACTTTTGCCAGGAGTTTACTTTTGTTTGCTTTCTAATCCTGCATGGCAGATCTGTAAGTGGTCTCTTTTCAGATGTGACTTGACTGAGCCTTTTTCTAAGGGAAAGAAAATTTGAATTCCTAGGGAGGGGTTTATGAGTAATCTGCTACTTAAAAAAGGGATGAGTGAGCATTTTTCTGGTTTAATTTAATCGGGATTGTATGCGGAGCTCTCCGGAGGAAGAAGTGCTGCTCCTGGCATTTAGACAGGAAAGACAGATATTCTTGTTCATCAAATGAGGGTTTAAAGATGAGATGTTTTGTAAGGGGGTCGGAGATGTTTTGTAAGTTGAGTTGGACAGCCTGTCGAAAAAAGAAATCCAGTTGTGAACAGCTTTTAGGTCCAAATAGAGGGAGTAGTAAAAAGGCTAACAAGAATTGAAAGAAGCTAGTAGGGTTTTGTTGAGTTAGGTTGGTTTGTTTGTTTTGTTTTGTTTTTATGGTTGTTTGGTTTCAGGCTTTTGTTTGTTTGAATATTTACTTTCTAAAAGTATTCAGAAATGTTCCTTGTCCCTCTTCTGAGCAGACCCTAAGCGTTATCTTTGCAAATGCTTTCTCTGGATGGACACAAATCTCTTGCAGGGCAGGGGAGTGATGGGACTGTTGTTGGGTTTCCTTCACTGTGCTGTTGACCCAGCTCCAACCTTCACCTTTCCCTTGCCAAAGCCCACCCAGCAAACCTCTCTGCTGAAGCTTGAGGGGTCCCCACACCTCTGCCTCACCTGGGAATGCTTTGAGTGTTTCTGATGTTAATAGCGTTGCATTAATTTGCCAAGTAACCTCAGGGTTATCAGCACAAGC
Organism: Cinclus cinclus; assembly: GCF_963662255.1. Classification (NCBI taxonomy): domain Eukaryota; kingdom Metazoa; phylum Chordata; class Aves; order Passeriformes; family Cinclidae; genus Cinclus; species Cinclus cinclus. Next base: position 15,552,102 of record NC_085059.1, read on the forward strand.
AAAAGATTATCACCTTTGGAAATGCTGTGCAGGGAAGATTTCTTTACTGAAATCTGGCTGTAGGGACTGTGCTGAAGAACAATTAAGGATGAGAAATCTTGCCTCATCAACTTCTCTTTTTGGGATGTCTGAAAGGTTTGAACTCTGGTTTTGTAGACTGGCAGACAGCTGGGCTTGCTCCCCTTGGCGTTTCAGTGTGGTGATGATGGGCTACACAGAGCCTGGAGCAGGTGTGGTGTAAGAACAACTCTCCTCTCAGCTGCTTCTCTGCTCTGTCAGAGATGTTGGCCTATGACACCACAGCTTTGAGGGTAAAACCCAGCATTCTGAAGGCCTGTGTGTCCCTGGGGCACGAGGGTGGCAGGAGGGCTCCCTGATGTTCCTGGGGCCTCTCCAGTTCAGCCCAGTTTTTTAGTGGGAACATCCTGGAGCTCTGAGTCTCTCAATTATTTTTCCTCAGTCTTTTCTCAGCTTTTTAATTGTTGCTGAATCATGAAAAAGAGCACAGGTATTGGGCATGCTTACATCAAATTGTTGTCCCAATTCCAGCCTCCCCTCCTGCAGCACTTTCCAGGAGGTGGGATGAGCAGCACCCCCCAGTAGTCTCATTTATTAGAAGGTACTAATGAGCACATTCAATCTGAATGTGAAGACCCTGTTGTGCATAGGTCAGCTTCATTTGAAATCTAAGGAGACCCAGGGAACTGATTAACTGCAAGATGTTAATTAGTTTTATTGAAAGCAGTGGCAGTTTAAAAACACAACGGAAATACTTTCTCTATGAGTGTTTTGTGGAGAAGATAAAATCAGAGCTAGTGACTGGGAGGGAGAGAGGAGACCAAGAAGATAACAATTTGATTGAAAAAGACTGAAAACTATTACCATGGGCTTTAACAGCTTATTATAATATCCAATGATATCATCTGGATTTCACAGTGAAACTCAATTTTATGTGTCAGCAAAGCAATCTCAAACTGCTGAGCAGATGTCAGGTGCAGATCTGCCATGTCAGTGATCAGGAAAGATGTTTTCCATGAGCAGTAGCAGAGTCAATAACCAGCAATGTTATTTTTTTCATATACCTTGCACTGAATGTGGAGGGTTGCAAAGCTTAAAAAAAATAATTCCTAATCTCTGCAAGTCATGGATTTTGTTCATTTATGTGGCTTTTATAAAAAGTGCTTTCTGCAGCGATCAGGAGACAAGTTAGAACCCTTATGGAAGCATTGGATAAGGGGCATTTGGAGAACACTTTAGATAGGGATGCTATTTCAGTTCATTATTTTCAAACTGAATTCCACTGCAAATCTTCGCAGCCTTGGTAGAGCCTGGGTAAATTCATAAAACTCTTCCCTGAAATACTTGCTCAGCCTTTTTAAAATTAATTTACTTCTGCACCTGAGCATCCCATTTCAGCTTCCTCTGGGCTGGTGCTGGTTATCAGTGTAATTTTTTACCAATACACAGAGTTCTTGGAAGCACAATTTGACTTCTTATGCATGATAAATGATACCAGAAAGGAGCTTCACCCACCTCTCACTGTTACTAGTGGAATATTGATGCTGGAAGTCAGGTAAGGCTTTGAAACAGGGAGCGTGAGATGGGAGAGGGTCACATTTTGAAAGAGGTAAAACCACTGGTGTTAAGAACCTGGGGGGTAATTGGGATTTAGAGGATGCTAAACACACAAACTGTCCACTGCCACATGACTGGGTCTGAACTGACTGCACACAGTCATGATACCAAGAGGGATTTCCAGGTGTGCAATATTTCACCAGACCTATTTTCTAGCTCTCTGTTTTCCCTGAATTAGGAGACTGGCTCAAGGACCTCACACATCACTTTTAGGGGTTTGTGGGGTTTTTTGGGTTTTCTGTTCAGAAATTGACTTTCAATTCCATTTGTTCCACAGGAGTCAAATATTTTGAAGATTTCAAAATCTATTAACCCCTCAAGGGTGCAAAGATGGGGATAGTGATTAGGGTGAGTTCAGTTATGCTATACCCTGGCTCAAGTCTTGACAGTGTCTAGAAATTTGAAGGCTGCTTGCCATGCTGTTCTTTGGGTTTCAAAGCATAAGGTTTTTTTCCCTTTTCCTATTTTCTTTTTTTTTAAAATTATTTTTTAAATTTGGGTTTAGCCCACCACTTGCTTTGCACAGCAGAGTGCCCAGCCTCAAAACACTGAAGCAGACAGAACATTTTGAGCTCTGCTTTTGCCCAATATCTCATCAAGAATAGTAATTTCACTCCCAGCACTGCCAAAGATTTCTCAGTGTTTTAAGTAGAGGTGAAATTAATCCCATTCTAAGGTTCTGACCAGTGATTCTTTCATTTTCTATATTCAGGTCTTCACCATGGAGAATGGAGACTAAAAGGAGAAATGTTGATCTTTAGATTCAATGCAGCCAATGAAGAGCTAGAGCAGCATTAATTCTGACAGGACAGTATGCTCAGTGAGAAGAGGGAAGAAGTCCCTGATATCTCATTAACCATAAATAATGCAAATGAATATTTGAATGGGAAGAGATGAAGCTACATGATTTATTCCTCCTTTTTCCCATTGGGATGGATTTATAGTGATTGCTAGGAAAGGATCTGTAAGTGCCTGGGCATGTCAAATGAAGGTCAACGGGGAGAGTCGAGGAGTGCAGCCACCTGTGGGATTATCTGGTCATGAGCAGTTGAAGAGGTAGAGCTGGAACCACTGAAACTCATCTTTATGTCTGAATTGTCACTGCACATTGAAGCCTGGTGCCCTTCACAGAGGTCATGAGCAGCAGAATCCTCAGGCTTTGCTCTCTTTGGCCAGAAGATGCAAGTTCTGCATATAAACTGTTCAGCACTTTCAGCACAGCAGAGCATGCTTTGAGCAGGGCTGGGCAAAATGGGAGGAGACTCTTTCCATTCACCCCTCTGGTCTTTGTTTACAGAGATGCACAGGAGCTGTGAGATCGAGCTCAAATCCTGAAATTCTGTTGTAGATACCCCGGGACCAGAGGCAGAGGAAATCAAAGGGCACCAATTCTCCAGCCTTGACTTGCAGCTGCCCCTGTCTAAAAGCACCATGTAACATCTGGGAAACGACCTCCCCAGTTCCTGATCTTTTTCCTGTTGGTTATCAAATCCTGCTGGCTACAGAGTTCAAGGGGGCTAACACTGATCTTATTCCAGTGCTCCAAATTTGGTGGATTTTGAGGTGAGTAGACATGCTGTGCTGAGGTTCTGCTGGCCATTACCTTTTCTGGGAGTCCTGCAGCTTTCTGTGCTGTTTTGTGACAGAAAGGAGGGCTGGAAGGGAAATGAAGAAGGTGGCACAATCCCATGTTCCTGCCCCAAGGCAGCAACAGCTCCTCCTGAAAAATTGCTGCAGGATGTGGGTCCAATCAGACCTTGTTAATCTCTACAAAGGTGACAAAGTCCCAAGCCAGCCTATGCCAGCAGTTTCCCTTGCAGTCATTAAATCATTAGCACCTTTACTTTAATACTTTAATTTGGATGAGTCAGGCTTTATCTTTCATGCAGTGGTTGTTATTGTGCTTTTATGATATACTGAATAGTCATTCACCCCTTGATATCTTCTCCCTCTGAATACATTTGTGCATTGTCGTTGAGTCACTTCTGGGTGGCCTAAATAGATTTTGATAAGGTAAACAAATCTTTCTGCTGATGCTAATGGCACAGATTGGATTTGAAGTATGATGGTATCACTCTAATCAGCCCACGAGGAAGAAAAAACAACTTTTTTTTTTCAAAGACAGAGTCAAACATAGGATTGCACCTCCAGTCCTTGCTCTATCATCAGGTATTCCAGGGAGGCTATGTGTGTCTAGACTTTTTATAGCTGCCCTTAAAAAAGCAGAAAACAAAAAATCAACCCAAAACTAAAAAGCAAAACCCTGTTTCCTGCGTCTTAACCTGAGACTGGGGAAAAAATTGCTTTTACTTGACCCTGATGACCTGTCTCACCCAACTCATCTGACAGGTTATTTCATGGCAGATGAACTGTCTTCATCCTTAAACGTTCCTGTGAAGGATCACGTGGCTTAATGCACTGGTTCAGTCAGATTTGTGTGTGTGTTTAGCAAATGCCCCCATCTCCTCCATTAGGAAGTTGATCTGTTCATGGCATCATGTCTACATTGCTGCACAGCCTGGAGAGTCTCTCAAGGTTTTTCCATTTGAAATGCCTGAAATCTGATTTGGGAAATTTGTAGCATTGCAGTTCTGGCTGGAAAGGTAATCTCTTATGAAGCTTGTGTAACCTCTCCTGGAATTTGTGTGCAACTGAACAAATACCTTCTGCTTTTCATAGAAGATGAAGAGGTGCTTAAGAAAATGTACTTCATTATTCTTTGCTGCTCACATTTGTTTGTGAGTTTTGTGAAAGGAAGGGGTCAATTAGAGCAGTTCTTATAACATTACAGCTTTATTTTCCAATTTGAAGAGATATCAGAAGACGGTTTCATGAGAAGCAGAATTCATCTGTGATGTTTGCAACACAGAGTCCCACCCTGGGTGATTTACAAATAAATGATGTCTTAAAAGAGAAAAGAAATTGCTTCCATGGGGTGTTGCTTTTCAATAGTTTTAAATAATTGCAGAGAGTGAGGGCACTGCGCTGATTGCTGCAATGGATCAGCACTCACGTTGCAATAACACTGAGAAACCAATCCTCAATTATGAATCCAATCTACAACCCACTTCAAATAATTGAAATATTTTGCTTGACTCGAGTGGACTTTACTGTGCAAACAAGCTCCATCCCGCTAACCCTCTGCAGGGGAGGCAGAGCAGCTGGGCTTTCCTGCACAGCTTTTTGCCTTGGCAGGTCACAGAGTGGGCTCCAGACCCGAGGGACAGGTGACAACAGGGGCCGCAGGCCTGGAGACCTGGGGGACTGCTGCAGGTGTGCTCATTTCTCTCAGTCCCAGAGCATCCCAAACTTTCCTCACCTGGCCGCCCGTGTGCTGGCACCTCATTCCAGTGGCAGTGTCAACATAAGATGGAGAGAGAGAGAGGAGGTAGAAGAAACATCTCTAGAGCTCATTAACATTTCCATGCCAGGAAAAAAGAATGAAGATGTATATCTGGCAATGTAAGAATTGCTCAATAATTTTGGGAATTGCATAGATTGAGTAGAAAGAAATTATTCCAGAGGGAATTCCCAAGTAGAATACTGAGTAAACTCTATGGCTGAAAGTGTAAGATCTGCAGCAAACTGCCCTATTCTTGTTTTCTCCTTGGTCCTTCACATGGATTTACTGTGGCTTCAAACATCATCTACCATTCCTTAGACTTCCAGTTAATGGAAAAATCTGTTTCACACCCTTGATGGGATGTCTGTTACTCCAGGAGAAGGCTGAGAACATGCAAGAAATCAATAGGGTTCTGTTTTGCTTAAAATTAACAGGAATTTAGGTGACTGCCTTCTGTACACAATTTAATTATTGGAAGCACAACCCCCTTTGAAACAGAGCCCAGGACTCGCATTTGTCTGTAAATGAACGAGGGTTTCATTACAGTGTAATGCACTGGAAAAGACTCCAATAAAATCAGCTTGCTCACCATAAATTCTTCTCTCTTGGAGGAGTTCCTGTAAGTGAGGAGCACTGGAAATCCTCTTCCAGTAAACTTTGAACTGAGTATTGTATACTGAGCATAAAGTACCATCAGGATATTCTTCTTTCTATTGCATCCCCCCTTCCCAATCACTCGAGGGACCTGGCAGTTTTTATTCACTTTGCAGAAGATTGGTGTTCTTTTTTTAGGAATGAAAAAACCCACAGAAAATAAGGAAATGTACCTGTACAGTCAGGAAAAAATGTCATTAGCTGTCATTATTTCAGTTTCTTTCCATTATTTCATTAGAGAAATTAATGTGCTATTTCAAGTAAATGTTCAAACAGGGAATCATGTTTCTGTTAACATAATCCAAAGAATGAGATTATTCTTTTATTCTTGGTCTGTGCCTTTTGTTTTTATTTTTTTTAAGAACTCCACTGGGGATTGGAGGTTCCCATAGGATTTTTTTTTGTTTCATTTGTTCTTAGGATTTAATAACCAAATTCTTGTTTTTCTCATCTCTTTGTTTTTACATACTAAGCCTATCAGTTTTTGCTATCTAATTGTATGCGCTTGAGTTATCCATGAAATTAAAAATTCAATAAAGAAACTACTCAGGCATTTTAGTAATATTAAAAAAAAAAAAATAGAAGGAAAATTCCAGCATAGAAAGTTGTTAATCTTGATAATCTTTAGTGTACTGGAGACATTTACTACATGGGTTGCTTTTAAAAATTCCATTAATGGTGCTGGAGCTTTGCCTCCCCCCAGCCTGTAATTCTATTTATACAGTCCCAGATGTTCTTAACACCTTAACACCTATTCTACTTTCCTGACATAATATAGGAAATAAAACATGGCTATTAAGGGATACCCCAGCCTGGAATTACGGTGTTGTTCCCCACTCACCTAAGAGCACACACATATATTTTAGGTGCTGATAGGTGCTGATCCTGATTAGAGATTTCCAGCAAAAAAAAAACTGTGGTCCAAGTGTGGATGATGCCTTTGTGATCCAGTGAATCACAATGCAGAACGTGTCTCCTTTTAGTGTTATAATTAAAGCTCAAAATATTCCAGAGACTCACAAATGAAGAACACCAAAAACAAATGCTACCCATTTTTAGCTGAATCATTGAATTCCCTTGGGTTTGCAGAAGCAGAATATAATTTTCTGAAATACTCTGCTCCTCTTCCATTAGCTTTTTTGCTTTTTCCTTTTTATCCAAATAGAAGAGGCGGAGGCATATGACAACTTTTAGAATATATGTTTAGAATATGTCTCTTGGAGCAATTTAGCTGAAGCCTGGACAGAAATGCATTTCCTCTGAAGGACTGAAATTATGAGTTAAGTGAAAGAATTTGGATCAATAAGAGATGAATGCTTGGTTTGTGCCTTTTTTTGCTGTGTTTTGTTTTTCTAATAAAAATAAACCAGAGCTCACAAAATGACTGACTGGTGCAGGAGCAAGGATGAGCTTAGGGTTTGGGGGAATGCCTCCAGTTCTCTGCTGTGATTTTACCCTTTTGAAAAATCTAAGCCCCAGCGTTTGCAGGTTTGGTTTTCTCATTTGCCAGGTGCCAGTAGCAATTTCCAGGTGTGGTGAGGATGTGCACAGTGTGGATTCTTGCATGCTTAGCTCTATGGGAGCTGGAAGGTGGCAGATATTCTAGTGCTGTGCTCATGTATTCTGTCTCCTGAGAGCATCCTTCATTTCCTGTCCTGCTCTCTCCAGTGGCTGAGTATCCCTGTGTTTTATTTCCTCTCTGCTCATGGAAATAAATAAAGCCTTGTTTTCCACACGAGGCTCTTGCTGATGCAGACACTCCAAAAGCTTTCTCTGCCCTGCAAAGGCAGCCCTGCTTTCCAGTGAGACTTCAAACAGCTTCAGAAACTGTTTGTTTCTCACCACAAGACCCTCTTCTCACTTTTGAAAGCTTCACTAAAGCATTTTATGTGCTTGCATTTCCAGATTCCTGACTTGATGGAAAGGGAGGAAGGTAAAGTGTTGCTGTAGCAAATTGTTTAAAGTGAACTTTTCAATTTCCCTGCAAATGTTTGCATTGGCTACCTCAAAGGAAGCTAAAAAGAATTTTAGAAAAAAATCCTTTTCCTTCATCCCCTTTCTTCCTTCTACAGTGAAGAATAGGAAAAAGAAAAAGGAAGTATATAAATTCTAATTTTCTTTCTCAAATTCACTGGGCCTGCCCAAATTGCTGGAAGTGTCTTTTCTGAGCCTTTTTGATATTCAGAAGTCCTCATCACAAATCTCAAAACCAAGACAGAGCTCAAGACTTTTGCCATGACCAGTGAATAGATACAAATAAAAATACTGGGGACATAATCATAACATACCTTGTGTGTAGGCAGGATTCTGAATTACTGGGCTTTGGGCAGACCCATCCACAGCTCTGAGGGCTCAGTGGAAAACTGAGGGAGAACCCAGAAGAACTTGTGCCTGAGTTATTGCATCTGGGTTACAGCCTAGCACTCTTCTGGGATGGAAATTCCTTTAGACTTGTAGTTCAGAAGTTAAAATAAAATAATCAAAGGTAACGTACAGAGAAAACAGGGGTTAAAGATTTTATTTTTAGTATAATATCACTTAATGCCAGAAAGTGCCTCATCCTTGTGAACAAACCTCTACCATTCATCTGCATTCTGTGGTAAGTTCAGCAATGATTTTTAATTGCATAGAACAAGAAAAACTGTTCCGGGACCAAAACTTAGAAAATACAAACATTTTCTTTCTCAAAGCACCTTTGCTGCAAACTCTGTTTTTGAGATCTTTTTTAAACAGAGGTCCCAGTCCTGGGACCAGATTGAATCTATCAGGGCAACTTCACTGGTTCTGCTGCCAGCTCCTCATGCTCTTCTCAGTCTGGAGTCTGGGAAACTGCTCTGGGTTCCCTTCTGTCTGCTCTTTTTTGGGGTTGGGAGAGGGTGGGGAGGGCTGGAGTGTCCTGTGAGATGGGAAACAACCCGGAACGTATTCACCTGCATTTCAGCTGTTCCCTGTGGCTCAGTGAGAGGTTAGAAGTTATCTATTATAGAAGTTATCTATTATTACCCAGCTGCACGCTCTCCTTGTATCAGAATTGTGAGCGCTGTTGGCTTGACAGTTTTCAGTTGCACTTTGTGCATTTTGGAGGTTTAATCCTTATGAGAAGCTTTGATTAGGGAGGGCATTTTAAATGTAAATACATCAGAAAAATGCTGCTGTTCTGGAGGCAGAAGTGCTCTGTCTTCAAACCTGGGATGATACCGGGTGACAGGGTGGTAAGATCCTTCCTTTGCATGATTTCATTGTAAATTCTGAGCAAACACATTTCATTCCCTAAACCTGCAAAAGCCTGCAGCTGGAGAACCAGTTTGGTCCTGCTGCTGTGATTGCAGCCTCTGAGGGGGCTGAGCAGGATGAGCCACTCTCCTTTTCTGCACCGGATCGCAGCTTTGCCCAGTTAATTATTTCTGCTACTGCTGCCCCAGAACATGCCTTAATGATGATGCTCCCAGCTGCTGCAGGATAACAAACAAATAAACAAAAGTCAGAACTAGTGAATCTGAAGGAGATGACTTGAGAAAAAAACCCCAACTTTTTAAACTTTGTGTTCGTGGTTGGTGGGATAACGTTTTACAATGTTTTCTCAGTTTTATGGTTATATGTATTTGGGGACTGGAGAAAGGCTTGATTTGTGTTTTCCCAGGATCCCTTATAATGGCTGTAATACCTCATCATCCCTTGGCCTTTGTAGGTTTTAGAGAACAGTTTCTGTAAGAAATGCCCTGGGCTTCTAGAAATGGCTCATGCAGTAAAGACTTGCTGGAAATGTGCTTGAAAGAGGCCCTTGCTGTGTAATGCCAGTGGATGAGGAACTATAGTCCTCTTCAGCAAATATCTCCTTGTGTGTGAAATCAGCTTAAATTCAGCCTGTCCTGACCCATCTGTGCATGGCATAGCCCATTACAGATGACATACAGCCAATAAATTTACTACTATGGGAAGAGTAGCTCCTACTATTTGTATAAAGCTGGAAGCTTGTGCTTGTTATCTTTTCCCCAAAATAAAAAAGAAGGAGAAAAATAAGAAAAAGTAAGAAAGAAGAAGATGGAGAAACCTCTATGGTGAATCACCACAGGACTGACACCGACTCTTGTTTTTCTTGAAAATGCATATTGTATATTGATTTTCTGTTCATTACAGGTATTAGTTAATACATTTAACAACCCGTGATTAATCATGCCTCTGATTAACAAAAGAGGTAAGATGCATGTTTTTACACCAAAACCTTGCTTCCTAAGATGGTGCACAGATAATCTCAGTCAGGGAGAGAGAATCCTAGAAGTGAGCTGCTTTAGCACTCTATGTCAGAAAGAACAAGCCAGAAGGAAGAAGAACTTTATTTTTGTGCAAATTGAATGGCCCTTAGGAGAAAGAAAAACAAAACACTTAACTCTTTCTTGAGGTGGAGGAAAAAATTCCCAGAACTAGAAAGTAAAATTGTTTTCTTTTTCATTTAGTACTTGGTACTGGTTTGGAATCTGGCCCCAAACCAGGTTAACTTCTCACCTGGGAGTATTTGAACTGCTGGACCTCAAATATTGAACTAAGGATGGACCTCAAATCTGTTTAGGTCCCCAGAGTAGGAAGGTTCTCCTTCTCACAGAATTGAAAAGGATTTGAATCCTCGACTACATCCTACATCATCCTGGCCTGGATACAGGATTTCCAAAACTGTTTCAGGAGATCAGTGGCTGCACAGCAGGAGTGAGACACTGGCCCCATGAGGAGTTAGGAGAAAGGTGGAGAAGGTAGGAGTAAATGCAGAATGTGGAGTAAGGCCACAACATTATTTTACTGCAGCCAATTGATTTCCTAAGATGCATTTCAGTTGTAAAAGGATTTTTGCAAGAGAAGGAATTACAAAAAGTGTTTTATTATATAGCCTCAAAAGAGATGGAGGCTGGAGAGTGGAATGGAAAGGAGGAGGTGGCACATTGCACCCACTTTAGGTAAGACTCTGTCTCCCCAGGAGAGAGGATGCAAGCACGGAGTCCTGTAATACATGTCTTGGCTGAACAGCTCTGAATAATGCACTAAAAATAGGAATCTGCCATAGCCTTCACTCTGAGACTTTAGTTCCTAATTCCCATGTAGAAGTCCACGCCTTTCATTCTGGGAACTGGTTGTTCAGTCACATGTGCCAAATGAAATACCAAGTGTTCATGTCACCAGCATCTGAGAGAAGACAAACTCATAGAGGTTGGTGGAATTAATTCTCCATTTTCCTCCAAGAAAATTGGTTTGAGTTTTTATTATGATTTTTTATAATACAAATGAAAATCTGAGTTAAAATGTTAAGTGCTAACTTTGCTTTGGATATCAAGGCATACTGAAGGCTCTGCTTAGCTTGAGAGCGTGTGTGTCAAAAGATTCTTCTGGGCTGCTTTTATAACTCTATCAAGGAAATTAAGCTTTGCTGGCCCACTAATTGCTGCATGTCTCTGAAGTCCAATAGGTGTGGGTTTCCTACCCTCCCTGGGAAATCCCTTTCCATGCTGAAAACTGCCAGGAGCTGCTGTGTGCAGGACACCACATTTGCCTTTTCCCTTCAAAATGTGCCCTCCCCAGCGCCTCTCACTCAGTCTGCAGTTGGAGTTTGGAAGAGGAAAAGGTTTTTTTTCACCCTGAAAGAGTTGAAGGCCATCAAACTCCTCTTGATCAGAGCAGCACTTTCAGTTTTTGTCCCAGATGTGTGATAAATCCCTGTGGACTTAACCCTGATTCCAAATTGCCATACAGAGAGCAAAGAGCACTTCCCAGACGTACTCTAAATCTATCCCCCTTGATCATTACTGATTTGAGAGTCTGATATTTCACTGTCATCTCTACTTGAGATGATTAAGTCTCTCAATCTTTAGTCTAAAGGAACTGATATGAACTACCCTGACAGGACAAAGTCTTCCCTCTTCATCTCTCCTGCTTTTCAAAAGATGCCTGAAATGAGCTGATAAATGGGATTTCAGATGATGGAAGAGGCCAGTCAGCAAAGCCTGTCATGCCAGACTCCCTCATTTTCAAGGGTTGCAAAGATTCTGACTTCTGGCAAAGTTTTCCAGACCTTGGATGACTAAGCAAGCTTCATTAACTCAGATTTGACTAATTGCTCGTTTAAGGAAAACAAATAGAAACAGAAGAACTCAGAGCCAGCAAGCCAAGTGCTGTGAAGTGGGTATGGAGAGAATTGCTTGAAAGCCAGCTTCAGGGCCTGTGTGCTACCCTGGTTTTATTTGCTGCTGTTCACATCTTTCCTGCTACTGCATTTTATTCACTCTGAATGCCATAAAGTCTATCAGCCATAATTTCCCATCTGCTGTCAGCAGCTATTCCTTTGTTATCCATTGATTGCACCCTTTTTGCTTTTCTTCATTCTCTTATTTAGACCATTTCAGTAAAAAGAAGGCAACAGAAAAATCTTATCCCCTCCTCTGAGCAACACCCTGCTGGAATTTGCAGAAAATCTGGAGAATAAAAATCAGATAGTCAGTATAATCTAGCTGTGACCTGATTTTTTCTTCACCAGTGGTCCTCAAATACTAGCAAAATCACCCATATATTCTTCACTCACCTCCCCTTTTTACCATTCCTAATTTGCTCCTAAACTGAAGTATTAGTTTAAGAGACCTGAATTTAATTTTGATTTAGTCACTGATTTAACCAAAAGTTTTCCTCATCATATAGTTACCTTCCCAACGTGGTTCTTTGTCTTGCAAATTTAATTGATAGGTTTAGTGGAGCTGGGGATTTGTTACTTTTCACTGCTCATAGTTTTCACACAGTCCTCTGCTGAGGTTGTTCCACACCTCAAGGGCTCCAGTAATACATCTCAAAAAAAGGGAGAATGTGTTCATCTGGTAATTTATTCATGATGAATAATTTGCCATTGTCTCACACACCAACTTGACTTTCAGGAGTACTCAGATGGTTTTGTAATGAGCTTGTTTGAAAGGTGCTTTATTTAAAGAAAGGCAATTCTTCACAGGCAAGCATTGCTTCGCAGTGGGAAAATAAAAAATAAACACAGCACTTAACATCATCAGTATCTCATTATTCATGATACCCTGGGCAGCAGAAGCCTCCCTGGTTTGCTCTTTGCCCTTGTGCCCTGCATGACCAATGATTTCACTTTTCTTTAGTGGTGGTACATTTTTTTATTACACTTTTCTTTAGTTAGTGGCACGCGTTGATGAGGGCCTGTTGGAGATGGTTCAAGTGTGTTTGTCAGCTGCCCAACACCCCAGCACCCTGATTCCTGCTGTTCCTGAAATACCCAGGTGGGACCTCAGTATCCATATCTGTAAGGGGAGAGGAATTTTTTTTCTAATGGCAATTTCCAGGCTGTAGATGTCTCAGTGGGTGTTTTTGGCTTGTTCTGAGATGGATGATTTGAGGAAGCCTCTCCCATCTTGCCTCATAATTGCCCCATGTGCAGCCATGTGTGACTCCCTCTCAAATGGAGATTTGCCAGGGTCCTCCAACCCCCCTTGGCACCTTCTCCAGACGCTGGGGAGCAGGCACCAAGGCAATGCTTGCCTTATCATTATGACACATCCTAAATAATTCCAGGTCCTCTCTTGCTTAACTCTTTAAGCCCCCTGATGAGCCTCACTTATAAGAATAAACCTGTTTTTTGTCTAGGCAATCCATGAGTGTTGTGTCTATCCCTCCATTTTCAAATGTGGGTTTTTTTGCACTTCCAAAAGTGTAACATAACAAGACGCTCTGAGATGAACTTTGGCCGTTTGATTTCAGTGGGAATTAGGTCTATTAATACATATTTAACATCAGGAAAACAGTCCTTACGCATTAAATAACAATCGCCAAATCTTTAATTTTCATTTTAAGCTGAGATATTGAGTTGTTGCTTTGCCAGCTCAAGACACAATTTCTTTTTAGACGTTCTCACAGGTTTGTGGGAGAAAAGAGGCACAAATCACTTTATGTAGTTTGGCAATTCCCTTATTTTTGGAGGCAGTTCTCATACTGTGTGAATTGTTAGTATTTTAATTTAGTGTTAGGGTTTTAAAGGGTTGGAATTTTTACCTTTTTTTTTAATTTTTATTTTTTAATGAATGCTCTCCCCGAATCACAGCTCTCCATGGATGTTCTTTTTCTGTCTCTGTTCTGTTACCAGCAGAGCGAAGCTGTTGCTCTGCCTTGTTTTGGAGCCCTTAATCTGCCGTGCACCTGTCTGCACACTTCTGTGTTTTGCTCCTCATAATGAAGTCCAACAGCTGCCAAGCCAGTCGAGGGGGGAAAATGCTTCCTTTTGACACCAACATGTCGAACCATTTGTTCAAAACTGCAGCTCCTTTAATCACGTATGCCGCATCCTAACAGAAAGCCTTGTTGAAATTATTTCTTCTGGCATACCCCAGCACTCAAGATGTTCCAGAGTGAATCATGACGGAACCTCTCCTAGGCTCAAGATAATTTATTAAAAGCTGCGTTCTTTTGGAGGTGAAACATTGGCAACAAGCTCTAATTTAAACTCTGTGATAATTTTGCCAGTTTTAAGCACTGTGTAGCGAAGGATAAAGGAAATAAATTGTAATTGTCATAGGAGGCACATCAGCAGGAACAGAGAGAAGTGGCCCTTATGGACTGGAATGGGAATCCAGTGCTGTTTATTGTGCCCATATCATCTGCCTCAAAAAGCTGAAAATTGCATACAGTCATCCCAAATTAATGCTAGAAATCTATAAACTCATTCATGGTAGAAAATTCTGGCAAAAGCAGATTTCTGAGTCACATGGTAGCAAGTGAAAACAGAGTTTGGTGAATGCAGGGCAATTTATATTAGACAGGACAATTTCTTAAGTAACAGTGGAAACAGTATGCAATTGTATAAAGCAGTGGTGGATTTAAGATGTATATTTTTATTGTATCCTATTATTCACAGAAAGAAGCAAAATAGCCCTCAGGAGGGAAGCAGAGGGGAAAAAAATTCAATTAAATGGTTCTATGGGGTTTTTTTACCTTGACTGCAACAGTGTATTTTACCTGTTTTTAACTTCTGGAAATTGTAAACAACCTGATATGAAACTTTATCATAAAGCTGAACTGCAGAAGAGAATTCATGTCCCAACTGTTGTTTGACAATTGAAAATGAAATTTTGTTAGGAATAATGCCAGTCAACCTTCTCTTTATGGGATGCTGATAAATTCCTCCATGCTCATATGATAAAAACAATTGCAGTGGTGTTTAATTGCAAAATACAAAAGTGCAAAAGGTTGCCTGAGGAAGTAAGTCTGCTGCACATAAAGAGAAGGTCAAGGAAATACTAACTTAGCTCAAAATTAAAATATTTGGCACTTCCCACTTAGCCAGTTCCCAGCTGGCTTGAAGTGAGTCACATTCCTTCTGATCAAACCCTCCAAGCTAACGGTGTTTCTTGGGATTTCATCTTCCCCTCCTCCAAACAAAAACAATCAAATATTGAAAAGAGTGAAAAGTTATACAAAAAGAAACAATGAAATGGCAAAGTGCCAGATAGGGAAAGGGCTTGGTTTCATTTTGCTTTTTTGTTCCCTTGAGACACATCAAATGACACTCCCACCATAACATACACCCCTAATAATGGCAATAATAGCAGCAATACATCTTACTGCATACACTACCTGTAAGCAGATGACATTCTTGGAGAACCTCAGTGATTTAAAAGCTCCTTCAAGATTAATACAAGGGGCAACTAAATGGAATTTGATGCAGAAATAGAATCAGCATACCATAGAGGAAATAATTTTGAAATGAAAAAAAAAAAATCCAACACATGTATAATAATAGTGATACATGATTCTATCAGGTTTTGTAGCTGTGGATTTGCCACCCGAATCAGTGATAATCATGCAACAAGTTGTATGTCAGCTCTGATCCTGCTTTCCACTTGAACATATAAACAAAAGGAAAATTGTTCCAGGTGTGTGGCTGTGCAAGTTAGGGAGAAAAATGTTAATTTTAAGAACCCTCATGCAATTACAACTGAGGGACTTTCCATAGCCCTGGTTCTGCAGACAGTACTGGGAGGAAAGGGAAAGGGTGGCAGCAGATTTCCACCTGATTTTTTCCAGCACTTGAAAATGAGGAGTTTCAGTCAACACCCAGGCTGGGAACAGGGACTGTCCAAGTCAACAACATCCAAAGGCCCTGAGATGCAAAGCAGCACCAAAATCCAGGTGGGTCTCTACTTGTTTCTTTCTAAGAGATGCCATCATCCTGGACAACTGCTGACTTCAGAAAATTTAGATATGCTGCTCTGGAGGCAGGGAGTCTGGAGAATTGTTTTAAACCCAGAGTAAAGTAAGGTAGTTGCTCTTAAAGCATTGAAAGGCTCAACAGTTAGTCTTACAGCATTTATAAAAAGCATAAAGCTCTTAGCTTTTTAGCTTACAGGCAAATTATTATCTTCCTTGTGCTGGAAGCTGATGATAATTGCAGGCATGGTTTAGAATTATTTTTCTCTTTTATTTTAAATGGAAGAGACTGTTTTTTAAAGGATTTTTTTTTTTTACACAAGTCATAGAAATTCTCTTTCTCTTGAGCGGACAGGTTAACTGGTCTAAGGTGACTTGTTTACAATTAGTGCAAATACCCATGCTTAATTGCACTTTTAGAACCTCACATTAGTAATTGGTTATGACATCTCTTCTAGTTCTTCCTACTAATTCTCAGGCTTTCATTAAAAAAATAAAATACTCATGCTTGGCTTTCAGCTTGGAAAATGTTTTTAAATGAGCACTGCAGGGATATCAGCTGGAGAAATCAGTATCTACAAAGTACTCATTTGTAGAGATCTGTGCTCTTTCAAAACTAAACAAAAACAAATAAAAAACCAACCTCTCTGGGAGCTGGCTGGGCTCCCGTGAGTTTGAAATACATGTGTTTCCCTGGGTTCTGGCTGCTTATTTTGGTGCAGGATCCCATGGGGAGGACCAGGAGATGTGCTTTGGGTGCACTCCCAGGCTGTGCTCTGGTGGATCCGTGAGCTGAGGAGCAGCAGAATTCCTCACAGTTGTGTGGCTGGGTCTGCAGCTCATTTGATCAGCTGTAAGATTAAACCCCACAATTTGCATTCAGGAAAACCTCCCATGTAGTTCAGCAGGTTTTCTCTTATTCAAGAGAGAGGAGTAAAGGCCTTGCTCCCTGGGAGCACCAAAAGGGAATCTTGCTTACATTTATTTTTCTTTTCCCTCCCCTTTGCCTGAATTTTTCTTGACTCCAGCCACCAAAACCAAGTCCAGGAGAAAGAAGCAATACAAAGCAAAGTCCTAGAAAAAAGAAGTTCTGGCAGATAAAGTGAAGAAAACATTAAAGCACCTGATGTTTTATCATATTTTTTTATCTCCTTTTCATTTATTACTAGGAAGAGTTACAATTGTCATCACATTGTGTTCCTTAAATTCCCTCACCCAATCATGCTATTCTATCAAAAGCCATTGAATCTCATAGTGGATGTAAGTCTGATTTCCCCCACGTCATGTAATGTCAGCAAATCTTTCTGTCATTGTCATACTGGTGATGAACTCAGTTCACCAGCTGAGGAAAGCACATCTGAATTTTGGATGTATCAAAGCTTCTTCCCTTGTTTCTTTTCTTCACGGATCATTTATTTCCCATGGAAATCACAAGCTCTTAACTATTTCATGGTAAGAGCAGCATCCAGACCAGCAGTCAGTGTAGCAGATCTCCAAAAATAGATTGCTCCATGTTCTTACATAGGCACAGTCTGCCACTGAGTGCAGCTGATGTTCGTGGGACATTCTGAGCTTTGCTGGGCTGGGGATGCACTGAAGTAGGTACAGAAGAGCCAGGCTCATTTTTGGTGGCAGTGTGATAATGGCAGGACAGAGCTCAGCACAGGTGAAACAGCTCTGTTAACCCGGCTTTGGGAACCATTTTGCAGCCTGTCCAATGTCTGTTTGTCTGCTGGAGTTTTGGGTCTGCTGTAGCTCTGAGAGCTGCAGGGGCTGCTCCCATCATAGAGCAGAACCCACTTTTCTGCTCTCTGTGCCATGCTCCACTAAGAGTGCCTCAGCAATTCCATTTTACCATAATGAGATGGGTACCGTGCATCTATCTGATGTCAATTGATTGCAGAAAGAGCATTCAGTGGAAGTTTAATTAGCATGTAACTGATAAGTCCAATTACTCTCTAATGATTTGGAAATTACATGAGCTATGTATTCTGTGATTGTGGCCTCATATAAAACATGAAACTTGTGAGGAAATTTTAGCTACTTAATGAACACTTAAAAAAACTTATTCTGAGTTTAATCAGATATCAATTAGTTGGAAAAAGGAAATCTTAAATTAACATGTATTAGCAGTGTTAATTGGCAGCAGCCTTTGCATTGAGCCAAGTGCAGCTTGGCAGCCCATTCCCACCATGGTGTGTGACACAGCACAGAGTGTGCAGCCCATACAGTGCCCCTTATTGAGCCATAACTTTGTAAGAAGCTCAATTATTCCCTTATACTGGGGGTGGATCTGATACATCATTAATTCTGGCTTGTTTTAGAAAATGCCTACACAATTAGCAATGCATTAAATACATGATCCCTGGCATATTTTTAAAACCTTGGTAGTTCCCCTTTGAAATTGGCCCTTGCTCTTTAATTAATAACCTATTGCAATATGAAATTTGTGATATTGCCATTTTGGCAGCGTTTGAAGTGATGTTGTTCATTATGGTTGCCATGGAGCACACTTCATTTCATTTATGATCACAATGTCCTTATTGATGGCAAGAACATCTTTGGGACAGCACCCACAATGTTACTTCAGAAATGCTGGTTTATATTTTAACATGTGCTCTGGGAACCAGAGTAATGTGTGCAGCAGGAGTAGTTTTGCTGCATGTCTCTGGGGTTGCATGGTTATTTCCCAATGAATGTGCAAGAACTTATCTAATCCTTCTGGTGCTAGAGGTTGGAATTTTTGGAAGGTGTGGGAGCCTGGCCTTCAAAATGAATTAGAGAAGAAAAGCTGTCTGAGAGAATGAAAGCTACAAAGGTTAGGTGCTTTCAATGAACTGGCATCTGAAGGAATATGACTCTTTTCCCTTTAAGCCCTACAGGGATCCTAGATGGCTTGGTCATTCAATTTAGATGCTTAATTGCCTGAATCTGGAGGCTGTTAATAATCATTAACATGCTCAGAATTGTGTCCAAATAGCAGTATAACCTGGATGTAAGACAGCCTAAAATGCCTTTTCTTAAATAAGTTGGTAAAACCCACAAAAAAAAAAACCAAACAAACAGAAGAAAATCATTATTATTGAATATTCTCATAAAAGTAATTTTAAAATTTATTTCATTTTGTTCTGCTTGATCTCTTGAAAATTATTTCATTTTGTTCTGCCTCTTAAAGTAACATATAACTCCTACTCTTTCTAGTCCACCAAAACACTACGAAAGTATAAACCTCCCCCCCACCTCCAAATATTCTGCATATATCCATGGCAGGAGGAGGGAAAGGAAGGGTTTACACACCTATGGTTTTTCTCTTTGCCCATAGCCAAAGGGCTTTTTATTCTCTAGATGTATTTGGGTACCAGATGGCAGATTGATTTCCAACTTTTCAAGCAGATTAACTGAAGTTGAGATCCTAAATCCATTTGGAGGCCTGATGATCCTGATCAACAAAGATGACAATGATCCCACCCAAAGTTAGGCATTTGGTACCTGAGAAAATGAAGTGGGCTTGTAAGCCCAGGTGTGAACTCAAATTTAAAGCTTAGTTCTGAGAAAGGGATGTTTGACTCTTCTGAATCAAAGGACACAAAACAACGACCCCTACTGAAATATTTAACTTGGTTTACTGTGACAAAGATTTTGTTCTGCATTCCAGGTATACCAAGTCCCTCCCTCTTTGCCTTCCCTCTCTGAGCTTCCCAGAGAAGTGTATTTGTATTGTTTCCCTGCTAATGTTCCTCCAAATTAATTTTTGACTGAGTGTTCACAGCTGTTGAATAGTGCTGGACACTTGGAAGGTGTTGGGCTAATATTGGGTGATATCAATAATGATATTGGAAGTGTCTAGAAAGCAAAGTAATTCCAGCTTGCTTTTCAGCTGCCTTTAGTACAGCAGGATCAGTCTTTGAAGGCAGCTGGGGTGCTGGGTGGCATTGGCCCTAATGGAGCAAGGCTGTGGTCACAAAATGCTGTCTAAAGGTGGCTGTAATAACCACTTTTGCTGAAAATAATTTAGAGCTATACAGAGGACTGGCATAAAAGAGCCCACTGGGAACATCAGGTTTACAGAGGAGGGGATTGTCTCATTGGTTTGTGTGTTGTGATAAGATCATTTTGCGGGGTTGCTTATTTTCAATTATTTCTATTTCTCCAGTAAAATTTACCAGGATGATGAAATGGAATAGAAACAAATGGAAAAGAAATCAGGTAAAAATCAGCTTTTTCCAAAGTGGAAAAAACTATAGGTATGTTGTAAGTAATCCTTAGCTCAGCACAGACTCCTTGACAAAAAAAAAAAAAAAAAAAGCCTCCAAGCAAGAAAGCAAGCAAGCAAGCAACCAAAAAATATTGAAATGGAATTTTGATGTATGTGTGTGTTTGTGCTCCAGCTCCAGACTCCTTGAGTTTGGTTGGACTACAAGAAACAGGACAGGGACTGAGCAGCCTAAGGAGGCTTTAAAGCCTCCGTGTCCCTCCCCAAGCCTGTCCCCAGAGTGGCAACCTGAGAGGCTGAGTAAGGGACCTTGCTTCACTTGCAGGGTGAGCTGTGAGGTGCCAGCCCAGCCTGCAGGGCTGACTTTTCCTGAAAGCCCTGTCACCTCAAGTCAAGTCACAGGGTACTGCAGAAGCCAGGAGAAAGCATCATTTCTACCCCTTGTCATCACAGAAACCAAGGCAAAGTGGTGAGAGATGTGAGCCTGGCTTTAATGAGTTGCAAACATGGCACAATGATTCAATGTGAGCCAGAAATTAGTCAGGCTGAGTAGCAAAATGACACTTTCTTTCAAAAACACCACAAAAGCATACTGTAATTTTGTATAATTACTGATCAGCTGCCATTGATTTATGCCTCTCATTTGCCATCAAAGGACCAAGTAGAATTTAGCCCAAGCGCCAAAGAGCAACTGGATGATGCCTTTCTTACAGAGTGTACCAAATTATCATGCCACATGCACCTGGGCTTCAGGATCACAGAGGCTTCTGCCATGAGACGTTCTAACCTAAGAGCACCATTTTCTCCTGAAAAGGAAAGACTTTTCTCCAGTGGAGCACAGATTGTCCTTTGCTAACACACATATTTGCCCTGTTGCGAGGACAAGGATTCAGATTAGTCCCACCTCAAACTGGCGCTTTTCCAAAGAGTCTCAGCTGGACCCCAGGTGTTGTGGGCTCCTTCTTTCACTAAAAATATGTGAGATATCTTCCCAGGTTGCCTAATGCATTATGAACATAAATCTGTTCATTCTGGCTGCCGTCACAGGCACTGACTTTTTAAAGCCAAACTTCTTGCTGCTTTTGTGACTGGTGGTTGAATCAGCACTGCCTGGACTGTATTTTGGGTGATGGAGATTTTGGTGCTGCAAGGAGCAGGATGAGGGTCCTGTCCAGCTGCTAACCAGTGCTGGCTCCTGCCCTGCCTGGGCTCCACTGCTGAGCTTCTGCATCCTCCAGCTGGAGCAGGACTGTGGGTCAGTGCAGAAATATCCATTCCCTGACCAAAATAAAACTTCTACCTGGCATTGCTGTGCTCAAATGCGTCTATTGATGAGGATTTGAGTAAGAGGTTCAGAGCCCAGCTTCCTAGTTGTTTTGTGGTGTAATTTAAATCAACATTGCTGTGTGACAAATTATAATTTCTGTCATCTGACGCGAACATTCTGTTGGGAAAATTCCCTGCTCTGAGGAGCATAAAATGAGAAATGAGAACAGCAAAATCCTGGCTTTCCTTTCTGCTTGCTGCCTTGACACTGAAAGGAGACCAAAATCTCAAAAGAGATGACTGTGATTTTTTTGATACACCCACCTGTATTTTCAGGTGCCACTGGGCTGTGCGTGTCTGGGTATGTACAGACACTGGAGTTCTGGGTGGGCCACTGTATGTGAACAAAGTTCTTGCATGCATTTTTTCTCCTTTCTGGCTGACATAGTGGAGTTTTGAATTGATTCGTATGAGGGCAGAACTTAAATAAAGTGGAAAAGGCAGCAATTCCACAGTGCAGGCTATTGATTTTTAGTTTCCCTTTTGAGCAGAAAGCGGTACGTTACAGGGCAGAGAAGTGCTAGGACAGAAGGCAAACGGATAAAAAAGGGTTGGGGAGAAAGGGGAGAAAGATGTTGAAAAGAACAGCTATAGAAAAAGGAGAGGCACCACAGACAATGGGGCTTGCAGGAAAAGGGCACCTCCAAGAATGCTTGGAACAAAAACAAGAGAATCATCAATTTAAGTAGAGGGTAGGCAAGGCAAGCAAGAGATGGGGTAAAAAATAGAGATGGATAACAGGAGCTGAACCACTTCTTCTCAGTGGTGAAATCTAATCCTCCTCTGCTTTCCTGGGCTGCTCTCCATATGGGTCTGGGGTTCTGCAGCACCGCTGGTAGAGGCTGCACTTGTTTATTTGGGTGCACTGGACTGCTCAGCTGGACCAGTCCAGGTCCATTTCCTGCTGAGTATTCCTAATAAGTGTTTTCCAGGGCCTGGAAAGGTAAAACTGTAAGGGCAATTAAAGAAAACAAACTTGTTACAGTATAGGCAAAATTGATTAATTAATAAATAAAAAGGACTGGAAGGTAAAAACAACAGCTCAACGTATGTATTTAGACCTTTAGTCCAGGGTCTCGTCTTTGGAAACACAGCACTCGTGGGATTCTTTTGGCTAAAAGACAGTGGGGGGCCAGAGTTAAGCCAAATGAACTTTCTCTCAAGGCGTATCGGAAGTTAGGGAGGCGGGGAATGATTCATCATTCCGAATTCTTGGAATAGATTTGCTAAATTTACAAATTCCATGTTACTTCTGTTTCTCTTTTCCAGCCTTGACTGGCAACAGCCGTTCCCTTTGTTCTACTTTACTCCTTGGCTTCATCATTTTCCCATCAAAATGTACCTGTTTGTGTGCTGGGGGATCCTGCATTGGTTTGGGAGATGATTATAGGAAGATCAATCTTTGCAGAATGAAGGAAAGGAAGGAATTATTTTTTGCTTAGTTTCATTTTCCACTGCCCATTTTCTGTAATTATTCCAGCAAAGATTGTTTGTAGGCCTAATTCTGGAAAAAACAAAGTTTTGATGACTGCAGGATATTTGGACAAAGCAAACTTGCATCTCTTTGAGAAGTTTCTTTAAGAATTCTTTGCCCTCCTTCAAACACAAAGCCACAGAGTTCTGTGACCTTGTTGGTCAATCAAGCAAAGCAAATTGAATTTAAAGTAATTAATACTTGCCACAATGTGCTTGGGAATATGCTAACAACCAAAAGCTTTTTGCAACAAATTAGTTGAATTGATTAAACAGACAAAGATGAAACTATTGAGATAAATTATTCCTTTTGTCCAGGTCTAATAATAAATGTCAGTGACAGGGTATTTTTTGGCTGTTGCACTGCTGATGCCTTAATTGATAAGTCTTGACTCTTCAAGAAAGCAAAAAAATCCCCATAAAATGTAAAATTATCACAGGATTTGTATTCTGGTTTGATATGGAATTTTAAGAACAATCTCCTGCCATGAACTTCTATGTTTTACAAAGAATGAGAATTAACTAGTGTTAAGTGATTGGAGTTCTAGCAACCAGAAAGATGAGAAGAACTGAGGCTGCCCAGCTTCTAGAGAAAGAGAATGCACAAAGATGACAAAAGAAAAAAAAAAAAACAAAAGCAAAAACATGAAGGAGGATAAACTCTTCTGTATATTTTACAAGTTACCATGGAATAAAAGACATTGAGAAGTTCTAAAAAAAAAAAAAAAAAAAAATTATAACTGGAAGATCAATTAAACCTATGGGGGATCATATGTATTCCCCAGCCCTGGAATGTTTTAAGAAGAGTCGAGGCATGATTTTTAGTCTAATAATATGCTTCACCTTGAGACATGGGGAATAAACACCGTGACCTTCATCCATGCCGCTGATATGTCTGTGGTTCTGGTACAAGATGTGTGAGAAAATTCAAATGTAAGCAGGGAGTTACATTTGTTTTCACTCATAAAATCTAAGGATTAAATGTTGTCTGAGCATCCCCTACTTAAAATTGATATAATCAAAATAAGTGAGGTCTGGGAAGGAGGAAAAAGTGGCTGCACTGCTTTGTACATATTTTGAATGAAGTTTTTTCTGGTTTAGGGGGTTGCATGTTTTCTATCTGTAAGCCAGGTTTAGCATCTTAAAATCCCCCTGTGTTAATGCATCCCATCTGTTGTAAGTGGAGACAGAGATTAAGAATGTTCCTTCCTTTACCAGGAGCTGCACTCTGATGAGAACTGGAAAACAGAAGTGGGAGGGTTTGGTGGTGAGATCTGCCACGTTTCCTCATGGTGGATTTCAGGCTACTCCATCAGTGTCTTTGAAAGGTCACTGCCAGTGGTGCATGGCTCTCCTCTGTGCACTGAGTGCTCCTGGCTGGAAGTAAATTCCCCTCTGGATCACCCTTCTCACCTTGAACCACCTTGACCCTTACCCAGGAGCCTCTTTTGCTACTTGTGATTCTTCAGGGACTCCTGCAGAGGAGCCTGGGGACGTCTCAGGAGCCATTCTTAGGCTGCAAGACAGTGACACAAAGCTGAAAGTACCAGGATGTGCCCGTGACAAGTTTTGACACGCCACGTTATCACAACCAGAACTAACTCACGGACCATTATATGCATTTATCATACAGTACTGAAGTAAGAAAGACTCAATTAAAGTTTATTTGATATAAAATTAACGCTCCTTTCTTCCTCCTTACTGTGCTGATTACATGAAAACAGAACAATGAGGCAGCTGCAGTGGAACAGTATCAGAGAAATTTCTGTCAGCATTTACTATAGGCAAAATTACCAGGCTGGGTTTTTTCAGCTAGCTCCTCCAGCCAACTGGCTGCACATGCTGCAAAGGCTTTTTCATACTATCATGGGCTGCAAAAAGAATGCATTGAAATTTTCCTCCTTTTTAAAAAGTGAGAGAATGGTGCAAACACGGGAAAAAAAATTCCATATTCAGCTCCTGCATTGTGCCTCTCCTCCAGGGCTTCCCAGGGCTTGGGTTCAGTGAAGCCTCTCAGGGCCTGGGAAGTCACCATGGGTCTCTTTTAAAAAGTGCAGTTAAACACAAGTCCCACTTGAATTTTAGTTGGATTTGAATGATGTTGGAGTTTTCCGAAGGAAAATACTGTGTTTTATGATTAATTGTATTTGTGTGATTTTAGCATAGAGGGAAAACTGGGTGGTAATGATCACCTTTGAAAACCAGTCAATAAAAATCAATCACTCAGACTCTGTTGATTTTACTATTTTTTTTTTTTTTTATAGTGGAACAAAACTTCTCTAAACAAGGTTACTTTTACAACGTCTTTAGTAGAATTTCTCTAGAAGCTTTTTTGATCTACTCCTATTAAATTTTATGAACTTCTGTTCCATGAGAGTGAAAAGCAATATTTCAAAGGATAAGTCCATTGAAACTGTCATTTTTTTTGTCTTAAGGATTTTTTTTTTAAACAAGTTCTTCAATTTATTTTTTCATCTATGATGGAGTTGGAATAAGAATAGTAATTTGACAATGCAAATTTGCATGGAAATATGCTGCCTAAAACCCCATTTATTACACCAGTTATAACTCAAGCAGATATGAAATGGCCCAAAGGTAAAGCAGAGTTGATGGCAGAATAAAAACGTGCATGCAACTTTTTATGAGCTGAAGTTTGTTGACTTTGTGGTTATTTTCATTTAATATGTCTCCAGATGAATATTAACTTTTTTTTGCTGGATGTTTCCTTCTGGTTCTGTAGTACTGAAATAAGAATAATGGGTGAGCTGATTAATATTTGGTTTAATTTCAGTCTTTGTACTCCTTGCTGAAATAGAACTTTATTTTTTTTTTTAAGGGTGATTGGATTGTTTTTTTCCAGTGACTCAGAAGGGATATTCCTACCCCAAAAGCAGTCACAGACTGTAGTTAGCTACTAAAATTTTTCTCTTCTGCAGTAGTGGATATGCTTTCCTTACATTCAGATTCATTGAACATGATGTCAAAAAAACAGAGTTATATTCCAGTTCTGCTTTGGGAGTTTTTTTCCTAATATCCATCCCTATTGATGCCTGACTTACAGCTGAGAAAATTAATTAATGATGAATTTTATGAAAAAAAGTGGAGTGATTTAGGGTTTAATAACAGAGAACAGGAAGGGTACCTCTTTCAAAGAATCCAAGCCTGCTCCCACCCTGCTAAAATGCACTGAAAAGTGTGTGGGTTCTCAGCTGGTTTGTGAGCTTGTGTTTTCTGGGCAAAGTGAGACTTCCTGGAGCGAAGACAGAAGGAACCTTAAGAAAATAAAAGCAAAAAATGTATGAGATTTTATGTATTTTTTCCATTTATGTTGTAGTATTTTTTCTCTCTGATGACATAGCCAGACTCTGAGCCATGGCTCTGCAGGCTGAAGCCAATTTAATATTGATTTTATGCATCTTGCAGCTGCCAGTCAAGGCAGATATTGCATGTTTCAGCAAAGTCTTGGTATCCTTCTGAAGAGTTACCCAGCCATAAAATCCAACTTTGAAGCTGCAAATGAAGCTGAAATGTCATATAATATTACAAGGGTTAATTTGGCAATAATTACTTTTCTGGTCTCTTACTCTCTGCTAATGACAAATTAAAAAAGAACAAAAAGAAGGCAAATTTGCTCATGTTTCAATACTGCAGACAATAATGACCATCACATGGGTTGTTATAATCATCACAGGCTGTGGTATTGTTCAGCTGAAATAGTTTACTGGTTTTTATCACTGACTAGTAATGTCTGCTGCTTTAGAAATTAGCTCTGTTAATTTTAAATATCTCTTTCTCCCATGTATTATGAACATATAAATAGGGTAGTATTTTTCTCTTGTTGCTTTTGTTTGGTTTTCTGACTCCTTCCATATTGATTTGTCTCAGTGCTCTGTGAAATTGATTACATTTGCTTGTTTAGAAATGAGGCTTCTGGAATTCTGCATTATATTTACCACTCAAGAAGAAAATGACAGCAAAGAAACTACTTTCTTTTAGAAATTAAACAAAAGACTTATTCTGATGAGAGTTAATTTAATGAAAGTATTTAATCATCCCCTCTTCCCCATACTGAAGCAAGAAGTTATGGTACTTCTTTATTTTCAGATCTCCTTGCCATGTTTATTCTGAGCCATTCTCAGTGTACTGGCAGAAATGAATTTTTATTCTGTTAGGCCTGCTGAGATGATCTTGCTCTGTAGAAGCAGCTTTAGATCTTCTGGTTTGAGTATTGTCAACAGACAGAACTAAAGGTCTTGTAGTGTAATCACTTAAATTTAGTATTCCTTGTCACGTGAATTTCTATTTTTTTTTTTTTGCATGACCAGAAAAAACCCCATAGAATAATTTTTGATTTAGAAGACCTCTAAGGCCAGTGAGTCCATCTGGAATGAAATGGAAGATGGCAATTGCTTCTGCAGCAAGTTCACATTCTGCCAGGTTCCACAGAATCCTAGAAAGATTTGTCTTGGAAGGGATCTCAAAGAGCATCTGTTTCCAACCCCCTGCCATGCACAGGGACACCTTCCACCATCCCAGGGTGCTCCAAGCTCCATCCAGCCTGGCCTTGGGCACTGCCAGGGATGGAGCAGCCACAGCTTCTCTGGGCACCCTGTGCCAGGGCCTCCCCACCCTCACAGGGAAGGATTTCTTCCTAATACCTAATCTAAATCTGCTCTCCTCCTTCCCAAACCCATTTCCTTTTGTCTTCTCACTGCATGCCCCTGTAAAAAGTCTCTGTCCAGACTCTTTTAGGCCCCCTTTAGGTGCTCTAAGGTTTAAGCTCTAAGACATCTCTGTTTGCTCCAAAGGATTTCACCCATCCCATCCCATCCCCTCCCATTATCCCATCCCATCCCATCCCATCCCATCCCATCCCATCCCATCCCATCCCATCCCATCCCATCCCATCCCATCCCATCCCATCCCATTATCCCATCCCATCCCATTATCCCATCCCATCCCATCCCATCCCCTCCCATTATCCCATCCCATCCCATCCCATCCCATCCCATCCCATCCCATCCCATCCCATCCCATCCCATCCCATCCCATCCCATCCCATCCCATCCCATCCCATCCCATCCCCAGCCTACAGAAGATTGCAGTGCAGCACCACTCTCAGCAAACAAACCTCTCCACCAGCTTGGCAATGTGGTTTGACAGGTCATGCTCAGCAAAACCCCAGCTGGGGAGTTCTGTCTGTGCTTATGGCAGTCAGCCCACAGGAAAACTGGACTCCAGGGGAAGTTGTGGCAGTCAGCCTGGCACTGTGCCCACATCTGGAGAGCTCTGTGTGGTTGGGGATGCCCAGAGCTCTGCACGGGTGGTGGGAGACCCTGAGGAGGAGCAACCTCTCCTGTTCACAGAGGAGGCAGATAAAGCTGGGTATTGCTGGTTGCATAACGTCAGCCTGGTGTCTCTTTGGAGATAAACGGGCCCATCTTCAATTCTCTTGGGAGCTGTAGCCTTTTGCAGACAAGCTGATGCCTAATTTTAAAGACAAGAGGCAAGGCAGCTGCAGCCCAGCTGTGTGGAAATATTTTAGCAGTATCGGGACAGAGAGGTGGATATAAAAAAAATAATTTACAGCCTAGAATATCTGCTGGAAAGGTCTCTTTATGTCTTTTCTGCTTTTATTTTGTGTCTGGGGCAGCTACAATAGCAGAGGGCAATACAGGAAGGCTGTGCTTTGTGGAGGTGTCGCTCTCAGATCCAGGAAAGCTGCTTCTCCTCCAGGTGTAACCATGCAAATGGGAACAGCGGCCCTGACCTGAGCTTCTCTTGTTATCAGTCTTCATCTTTATATACCTGTGACAGTGAACATTAAACTCAACCTCACTTTCTGGAGATCCAGGAGAGCTGGGCACATTCATTTCCCAATGCTTGATGTCCCACCTGGATCCCTGCCAGCAGGTTTGGTTCCTCTGGCACTCCAGGACCTGTACCTAGCCAGGGTGCTGACAAATGCAGAACATGATAAAGATCTTTGGAAAGAGAAATAGCTTTGTAGCTATGCATTTCAGTTCCATCTAACTTTCAAATTTGCTGCTGTGTTAAAAAAAAAAATATGGAAACTTTTCGTGGAAAAGTTCTGCAGCTTCATAACATATGCTGTGAGTTTTTCCCCCATTATAACCACATTATGTCCTTCAGACACTGAGAGAAGGAGTGGGGAGAGGTGGGAGCAAGAGAGAAGAAAGAAACACCAGCTCCCAGTGCTACCTATGTGTTTAGAGACCCGAAGTTTGAAGTGGAAACTAAATCATCCCTCAGTGGAAAATGTATCTTTTAGTGGAATTAAGAAGTTCCGCAGAAGAAAAATGACCACAAGTTAGGCTATTCTTTCACTTTCTCCCACTTCCTTCCATGTTTTTATAGCTATTATTGAACAAAATCTGTGTCACAACAGATTAATCTCTTGAATGATTCTCCCTTGAGTAGAAGAATGTCTTGGGTGAGCGTGTGAACAAGATGTTACAACACCCTGTTCATGGGAGTCTGCTGGGAAAGGAGCAGAAACAGGGGCTGCTTTGAAGGGGCTTTGCCCTTTTCCAGGGAATCACTGAAAGAAGCAGGAATTAAGAGACAAGTTCTGTGTGGTGTGGTGTGGTCAGTCAGAGGGCTCGGACACCCCTTTACTGTGGGACAGAGGTCAGGGAGCCAGGGGAAAGAAGATTCAGCAACATCATCCTGGCAAAAGGGGGGTGGCTGGCACATCCTCACACCTCAGCTTGGAGAGCTGGAACGCAGTGCCTGCTGCAGAGACACGGAACTGCAAGGGCAGGAGCTGAGTGGAGACAGATGGAAATGTCTCACAAAGTGATCTGCTTGTGCCAGAGATGGATAATGCATGGTGGGCTGGGCAGAGGTCATCAGTCAATTCTTGTTGAATTTCCACCGGCTGGACTGCCTTTCAACCAGGGATGAGATCCAGAAGTGGTTTTTAAGACCCTGGAATATCTTAACCCTTTGTCTCTGTTCTGTTGCTTAGATTCAGCTGCAGGGGCCTGGGGGAAGCACCCCAGACCTTGTCACCAGCTCACTGCTGCTGGGGGCTGCGAGTCATTAATGACTGGAATACTCACTTTGCACTACCTGTGACTCACACCACAGACTGTTTCAGATAATAAATAACAGCCTGAAAATACCTGGTTAAAGAAAATATTAATTTGTCTGTAGGGAGAGCTTTTGTAATCCTTGGTCCTTAGGAACAAATCATTACAGTTGGAGCATTAAAGAAATGGAGGCAATCTCTTCAGGTCAAGCAATGAAATTACTTTGTCTAGTGCTTCAGTATCTTTAAAATTCTGTATTAACAAATATAAACAAATCACCAAGGGATTTTTTCAGCGTAATATTAGTGACAAGAGAGTCCAGAAAGTGTGTGCTCTCAATCCATTACTAAGATGTAAATCCTTAATGATACCACATATGTCAGGCCTGTATATTACTTAGACAGCTATAATAGTTCTGATGTTCCAATGAAAACATGCTCTGAAGAGAAGTCACTGCACTCTTCACTGCATACTTAATCAGATTTTCAGTCAATGCATTGTGAGCATGATTTTAAAACTCCCAAAACTACAGTTTATATCAAATTATAATGTTTGACAGGGTGAAAACGCACTCCTCTTCAAGTCTCTGTCTTCAGCTGAACTACACCTTCAGAATATTTTTAGGAAGCAGGGAGAATTCATAAATGCTGTTTTGCAGATGAGGCAAAGTGGCTGCAGAGAGCATCACCGATGTTCTCAAGGTTGTGTCAGATTTCCTCCTGTTTGCTCCCCTCTGTGGTTGTAGGTATGGCAACATAATCTCATTACACTGTCTTTTCCCTCCTTCAGCTTGGTGACAGTGGGAGTGTTGTCTTCAGAGAGGACCAGAGTTAGGTTGATCCTCAGCCTCACATTTTTGCCTCCTGCAGAAGGGAGAAGGTTGTTGGAATAGCTTTAGAGTAAATCAGCCCAGAGTAGCACTCACAAAAAGAGAGTCCAGTTAACAGAGACAGAGCATTTTAAGAGAGACAAAACCAGGATTAAGCGTGGTTACTTCTTGACTTTTTGCATTTCCTTGCCTGCCTCTCTTCTTTGGTCTCATGGTAACTGTATGTTTTGTATCCCTACATGAAGTCAATATCCCAGAAAATCATCCTCCAACGATTCTTGTCTTTTGGATGTTTGTAAAAGAGGTCCCTCAGCTCGCTCATGTGAAGGATTTCGATAGTTTCACTGGGGAAGAAGCAATTACAAACACAGCAAACTGAATTTTATATTCCCAAACCTTAAGTTTCACTGGGCTGTGCGTTCTCCTCATTTCCCTTCCCTCTCCAAAATAATTCTCTCTTCATTGATACTGGGTCTTTCTGGTTCATCTTCCCGCTCATCTCACATGTGCTTAAATATCTCTCTTCTAGGAACACTGCCTCCTGCATCCCTCCATCTGATTTCCTCTTGGAAATCAGCCAGTCTCAAATTAATCTTCTGGATAGAAAGCTGGCCCTTCCTGCCTGGTGTGATGGGTGACTCATGTCTGTGCTTCTGCCTGTGCCCCAAATATGGCAGCCTGAGTCACTGTCCTCCACCACATCCCTCTCTCATCTTGCTTCCCTGCCCCAGTCAGAAATTCCCAGCCGATGTGTGCATGAGCTGCCAGAGCTGTCAGACATCCCCAGGGCACTGCTGTGACCTGCAGGCTCCCGGGGACCCTTGGGTGCTGCTGTCACCTGCACTGCTGCCCTGGTGAGCTCAGGGACAGCACTGCCACCCTCCACATCATCTCCAGGCTTGGTTTGCTGCTGGAAGTCAAAGACCAAACCCCATTTCAGAGTTTTGTTCTTCAGGCACTTCTAGACATTATCGCTATCACGTAGTTAATTAAACTCTCTTAAATATATGCCAATATTGGACCTTGGCCCAGACCTTTTGTTTATGTTTTTGACCAGCCCCGATTCTTCATTTGGCAACATATCAAAATGTACAGATGGATCAAAATAGATCATCATTTCCCAGTAAAATATGATTCTTTGCAAATAGTTACCCAGCCTGTCACAGCTGATATTCACAGGGCTTGAATTATACATGTGCAAGCTGGAAATGCTGTGAAGGCTCAGCCATCCAGAACAGTGTTCACAGAAATCACTTCCCAACCCCATCCTACCTGCTGCTCCAAAGGAGTCCCCTGTGGATGTGGTGGGAAGACTTTTGTCCTTCAGCCAAGCTGTGTTGGCCTCGTACAGAATTCAACCAGTGAAAGCTGCTTCTGTCAGAGAGCTGCTCCCCGTCAGCTCATGGGCACCCCACACTCGGAGGAGTTGTCTGACATTCAAACACTAAAATACAATATTTTACAGGGATTGTTGGTCTTCAGCAAGCAGAAAACATCTCATTTAGTCAGATAAATTATTCATTGGATATAATTTGTTCAGCTCCAGTACCCAGCAACAAAAGGGTTTGCTTTTCCTTCCTGCCATATCATGAGGAATCTTCTGTCAACATTAGTGGAGGATATCCAGAACAATCACGGTAATATTGGGTTTTTTGCTTACCTACATGTTCTTCAGAAATGGATGCAATACAAAGCTGTGCATGTATTGGTGTTAGATTCCAGCACAGGGAGCTGTGCCAACAAATCTCTCCTGGGCATATACAGAGGTGCACGTTCCAGTGAGAATGCATTTCCCAGTTCAGCGGCTACTAAAAATTACATTTTTTGGTTATAATATTTTGGTGTAA
This sequence comes from Cinclus cinclus, assembly GCF_963662255.1. NCBI lineage: Eukaryota > Metazoa > Chordata > Aves > Passeriformes > Cinclidae > Cinclus > Cinclus cinclus. Next base: position 15,584,665 of record NC_085059.1, read on the forward strand.
GTGACACATTTATCTGTGTTATGAAGTCTCTTCTCTATTCGCCTGATTAAAATCAACATAATGTAAGAAGTGGGTGAGACTGAAGCTCCAACTGGTCAAGTCCAACTGTCCAGCAGCGAGGGAACCTGGTCAGGAAAGAATGGAAGAGCAAGGCAAGCACAGAACTGTGCTTCCCTCAGTTCCAGAAATCTATAACTTGGGGTCGTAATAAGTTTATGTTTAAACATCTCTGGATATTTCTTCTAGGAGTTGGTCAAATGTGTGTGTACGATTTCATCTGGGGTTTTGGTCAATTCTTCCCTTTCTCATTCTTTAGCTTTACAAATGTCCCTTACTCCTGCCAAAAAACAGAGTTAGATTTTTTTTATTTATCTACTTTAACATGCCACTACTCTGAATTTCCCTTCTAGCTTCTCCAATATACTTGCAGAGTTTCCAAAAGAATGTAATGTGTAGCTCCACGTATGTAGCTCCATATGTAGCTGTCCTGACTCTTTCAGGTATTTGAAAAACAACCTGTGATTTGTTATGTACAAGACAATATATAATCAATTTCAAGGCCCAATAACTTATCTTTATTGGTTTTATTTCTCTTGGTGTCTGCTTATCTCAGTGACCCTCCAGCTAGAAACGTACTTTGTCTTGTGAATCAATTATTAAACCTTTGATGAATATTTTTGCAGTCTATATTCCTCTGCCACCATTACCTTCCTCTTTTCCTTGTTCTTCTTCTTTTCCTTGTAATCTCAGCATTACTATTCTTCTGGCAGTCCCATCCCTAAGGTAGGCAGGACTTCAGAAGCTTCCTGGATGATTTCAGAGGAGATGTTGATAAATAATACTGTATTTAGGCTGTGTAAACCAAGCTGACCTTTGGTCTGTTCGTACTTTGCTGCGTCCCAACAAAACAAGCAGAGAAGAAAAGACTGTATACTCAGCCACCTCAGGCTATCCCTTACTGAAAGCTTTGCTCCAAAGGTTACTTGGAACGGGAGAGAAGCAAATCTGTACCTGTAAATAAGGAACAGACAAATCAAAAAGATAAATAGCAGAGGATGTTCATCAAGGGTGAACAGCAGAGCAGTTAGCAAGAAAGACAGATAATTTCTCACACACTTAAAAAAATCCCCAGGGTACCCATATATATTTTGTCTGTGGCAAAAAAGAATAATGAACAAATTCCATGGATTCAAGTACAAAAGGCCCCAGTGCTCAGTTCAGCCTGTGGGTGAGTTTCACTAAAGAGCTGGCAGCAGTGTTTTCCAGGATCCAGTGTGTCCAGATATTCAACCTTTGAGTTTTCCATTTGGTTTGGGAATCTCAGCAAACTGGAATCAATACATTCACCATCCCAAGTCACCTGAGTGTTGAGACTGAGGAAACAAATAAGGATGGAATGGCTCCCTTTGGTGATGTGGATAAGGAATTCACCCATAATTCTGGATTGTTAGAACCAGATACTAAAAATACTGGGTCAAGAGGTGCAGTTAGTGGTCTATAGTTGAGCCAGGTAGATTCATGGATAAAGAAAAGAAAATTCAAAAACTGTTAATGTGGTGGGTATTTTCATTGTACTGGACCCTTCATGGCCAAATATTTCACCAGTTCAGATGGGATATGAATCCTCAGAGATGGTTTTAACCTGGTTCTCTGGTCCTTAACTGCTACTGAAAAGGAGAAAAAAAAAATCTAGTTCCTATTCATTTATCCCCTCCTTCCCTGCCACTGACTTTGAGCTAGGCTTAAAGTTTCCCCAACATTTTAATCTACACAGAATCCTAATACTTACTGAAATCAGAATTTCTGCAAAGATTTTTGCATTTCCTGTGTGCTCACTGATGTCACCCCTGTGGCAGTTTTGCTTTATTTTCCATAAAGCAGTTGAGATTTATGGTGCATGTCACTCCTTCTTATGAGCTTATTTTATGGTGTGGTTGATCTTATGGCAAACAAAGCTTTTGCTCATATTTCCAGGGTTTTGTTTTATTTTGTTTTTCTTCTTCCTCATTCTGTATTCAAGAAAAACACAGGAAATGGGGTAGTTTGGAACTGTAACTCTTCAAGAGTTAATATTTTTAAGAGCCTTAAAGTATAGAATTTGCCCAAAAACATTTTGTGGCAGCAAACTTTTTATTATGTTATGATTCCTGTATGAGCTGACACCCATTCAGCTGTTGAAAAGTGCCTTCATGGAAGCAATGTCCAGGCATTTGCATTCTAAAAGGAGTGGAAATCATAAAAACAAACAAAACAAAACTAAAAATTGGAAAAACCCCAGCCAAAACCCAAAACATCAACAACAACAGCCACCAAACCAACAAAATTTACTCTCTGAACTGGTTTAACCACTTCTGTGGGAAGTGTCATCTAAGAAACAAGATCACAAACTGTTTCCCCATGAGAATGGCAGACACAAAACCCTTTTGAAGGGAGGGAAGGATAGAAGGCTGGGACTTGAACTGCAAAAATACTTTGTGTTTCCAGCCTGGTCTGGTAAATGTAATGGTAATGGCTGGTACTTCAAGACCTCAAAAAATGTATATTTATTACTCAAAACTTTTAATTGAAACACTGCAAAATAGCAAAACCTTTACTGTCCCGCTTTCCAGAAGAAAGGCTGTTTTCTTCCTTTAAGCCACATTTTTACCATGAGTAGCTATTAGTTTATGTTTTAATGCTGCAGAGGACATAAAATGAGGAAATCTTTGCCCTAAAGTATTGAACAAAAAATGGATATATGAAAAGAATTCAGAAAGACAAGCAGTGTTAGCTCTACTGTATAGACAGGAAATGGAGAGCAAAGGATGAGTTGTTTTGTTAAATATTTCCAGAGAAAAATGCTGATGCCAACTTTGTGTCAATATAACAGAGTATCACCAGAGACAGCAAGGGAAAGATGAGGATATTGGGTTCTGCAAGAGTCTAACCAAAGCTACTTTGAAATAAAAGGGAACCTTCGGATTGGCTCATAAGAATCTGGTTTTATTTGTAGTGATTTAGTCAGTGACTGGGGCTGAGCATTTTACCTTTCACAGGCTTCTGTCTCATTTTGATAGACTCATATCCATCCTGCCTTTCAGCATTCTTAACTGTGGCACAGCAAAGAGCATTTCTTTATGAATTTGTGTGCACAGACTGTCTCAGTGCAGTATCCATGTGAATGATAGCAACAAATTACATGTTCAAAATCATATAATCGATCTGTAGTGCGTCTTCAAGATCAGTCCTTTCCACCCCAATTTTCCCCAGCTGATTATCCCAGTGTTCTGCTGTGCAAACAGCTTTGTTGGAGCTGTTACTGCTTTTTCAAGTCACTCTCTGTGTGTGGCAGTGGCAGGGGTGCATGACACTGAAATTTCACTTCCTCATATGGCTTTTGAAACTCTGAGTTCAGACCTTGCCCAGATGGACCCTCTATGTCTGAATCCATCAAGAATTTTCTTTTCCATCACTTATGAACAGGATCTGGGGACTTGGGCACATGGTATCATCAGAATAAAAGCAAATGCCAAACAAGGAAATATGTTTCTTTCCCCTTTCCCTTTCCCTTTCCCTTTCCCTTTCCCTTTCCCTTGCCCTTTCCCTTTCCCTTTCCCTTGCCCTTTCCCTTTCCCTTGCCCTTTCCCTTTCCCTTTCCCTTTCCCCTTTCCCTTTCCCTTTCCCTTTCCCTTTCCCTCTCCTGATGGCTGCAGGTATTGGTCTCAGAGAGTGGTCATGTGGGTGGTTCAGAAGTGACCATATATTCAAAACTTTTCTTTCAAATAGCTGGAATCCAATAAAAGCCCCTATTTATATTCAGGGCATTTCAACACTGAGCAGCATGAAGGGAAGAGATCAATAATCACATTGCATGATTACATAACTTCTTGCTGTGCCAGGCTAACTTAAACTAACTCACTCTAATGTTGAATCCAGCCCTCCCTGATCTCCCTTCAAGTAGAGTATCCCACCTTCTTCCCTCTTACTTAGCTATCCTCTAGGGATACTTCCCAACTCAACTATGATAACCTTTTTTTACTTCTTCACAGTTCAGTCCATATCTATCTTACATGCCCTGATGTATTATTTAGGAATTACTGCTGGATGGCCTCATGTTCACAGTTATCTCTGTTTAGCCTTTTTTTTCAATGCCATCGTCACTCATGCTGGCCCTACAAACTTGCTCCACTCCTTCAGTAACAGGTGTGTGGCAGCTGGAAGGAAAACCCTGATTAAACAGCAGATGTGTATCAGGAAGGAAAAGACGACAGGAAAACTGTGGTGAGTGTTGTGAGCTGACAATATGGCCAAATTAGGCATTGTTTCCTAAAGCAAAAGTGAAAATGATAGCTAGGAGTGGCTTTTGATTTTCTCTGGTCTTCAGTGTTTTCACAACTTAAATAATTCTTCACTCAAGATTTATCATCATTAGCTCAGGTCCTACTTCTACTCTGCTCTGCCTGTTACTTATCCCCAGGCTTTAATAGCACTGACAAATTTCCAAAGTTGTCTGAAAGTATTTAAGGTGCATTTCAGCAATTTGTTGTTTTTAGAAACCAATTACATTTCCCTCCAAAATAGTTTTTACTGATACCCACTAATAACCACTGGTATCTCCTACTCAGTAATGCTCCAAGATGGGAGAAGTAGGGGAGGCAGGCCTGTGTCCAAAACTCAGAGTTGCACAAAGTCAATATACTGTGGGAGGATGGAGGGGGAGAGAAAAACTGAGGGGGAGAGAAAAACTGAGTGGGAGATTGATGCCAAAATCTGGTGTTTGCAGCAAATGCACCAAATGGCCAAAGTGAGGTGTCCTTCTGGGTGACCACGAGCCAAGCCAGGGAGAGAAGGATGTGCTGATGTTTGATTCAATGCTGGTTTTGTGTCATGAGGAACCTGGCAGCCACACAGTTTCTGCTGTGCATCAAAAAACTCCTGTAGTAAGAAACCATATTAAAAAAATTATGGAGGGCAAAAACATTGGCACGAGTATTTCAGGTTGTCAGTCCCTGTAATGAAACCTTGCTTTTAGTATAGTATCAAATCCCTCTAGTCTATCGTTACTTCGACATTATTTATGACCCAGTCTTATTTTCCACTGTTTCCAAGTGCACAGACTTAAAAAAAAACAAAACAAAAAAAAAAAACAAAAACCAAAACCTTTGAATAATGCCCCACGAATGGAAAAGTTCTGGTTTTGCAGCATATCATGCTTAAATGTCTCTTGGCCCATGTGAATTCATAAGTCAGGCTTATGCCAAAAGGTACAACAGTGTGTTTGTTAAAGCTGGGGGAAAGTCTTTAGAGATCCAGGCTTATGTAAGGGCTGGAATCTCCAGGGTTTGACGTACTGGAAATGTTGGATCAAGTTGTCTGTCCGAGTTTGTACAATATGGAACAATTTGGAGGCTTGAGCCATCTTACTCCTATGGGCAGCAACACTGAGTGAGGGCACCTGTAACTCACTGTGTTCTCAGAAATAACCATCAAGTGGTGCAGGGTTTCCAATCTTTTTTTATAAACAGGCTGTCTAAGGAAGTGGGGATAATCTGGGACACGATTTCAAAATTTGTAAGACCCTGAGAGAAACTGTCACCCCTTTCTGTGGAACAAGGGTTCCCCCATCATTTTCAGCATAGACCGAACTCTGCAAGAGTTACCAAAGAAAATGGAGTATTTTCTTCTTACACTGTTTGTTTTCTCTCTCACTTGCTGGCTTTAAGTAGAGGAAGAAAAATGCTGGTGTGGGAGAAGAGTTGTTGCAGTGCAGTTTGAAGGTTAGACATCAAGGTATCTTTGAAACAACAGAAGCAGGTGGCAGGATGCTCTCCTGAGATTCGTAAGCTCATTTTTCTCTTTTAGCACAATAGAATCCACACCCAGACTTCCCTTGGCTTATTCTCCAACTCAGCACTGACCCTTTTGGGTTTCACTCATGCTTTGTTTTTCAACAATCTTCAAATTTGACATTGACTCTTAATCCACAAAAGGCAAAAAACTTGGATGCTACAGGTGTTTTCAAGACAGATAATAAATAGCCAGAATTCCACGTTGCTTTTCTCATCATCCACTTGAACATCCAAGGGCAGAGAACTGAATATTGCAAGTAATTACCAGTGTGTTCTACAGTGAAATTTCCATCAGTTAAAATATCTATTTTTTTTTGGTAGCGAAATGGGAAATTCACTTGCTCTGAGCAAACTGAACATATGTTTATCCCATGTGAGAATCTGCTATTAGCGCCCACAAAGCTCTAGTTTACACAACATCTATTTTCTTTTTCAGTGGGTAATGAAAGAAGTGTCAGAGACACCCAGGCTCTTCTTTAGTCTCACAGACAGTTATTTCAAGAACCTGAGAGCAAAGGCCAAGGCATCCATTCCTCTTGACAGATTCACAATGTCGTGCACAAAAAATAATCAAACTTTTACATATTTATTTTAAAATTGGTGTTAAATCCTCTTCAAAAAGCCAAAAATAATACAGAAGGGAAGAGCTTACTTATTTTTTTTTCGTTTTGTTTATTGAATGCCACATTATAAGAAGAGGAAAATCTTCTGTTGGATTTTGCAGCAAGGTTTTGGCTGGCATTGTTAATTGTTGCTTTTAATAAAACAAATTGCCTTGGGCTGGAGCTGAATCTCATAAGCCACATGAGTGAATATTAACTTTTTGTCCTTCCTCTTTTGTGAAGTAGTCAGGAAAGTGTCGCTTTTGTTTTTTACTGTTTTTCCCCTTAAAATGTTGCACATATCCCTGCTCAGCATCTTTCAGAGCTGCTTCCCAACTCCATTTCCCTGTTCCAGTGCAAAGGGTGAGGGCTTTCCATCTGCCTGTGAAGCAAATTACTCTCAAGATTCACACGCCAAGTACAAAATCCTTTGTCATTTCCAAACCTGAGACAGCAGTGTTTGATGAGCTGATATTAGGAACTGCTAACAGCTCAACAGGCTGATGCCACTGTAGTACAGCCTGTGAAATCTTCTCACATGCCAGCATTTGCTTTTTTAAAGGTCCTTCCTACACAGTGGCAGAGACTCCTTCAGGCTTTTCACTCAGTGCTCTGTTATAAGCTAATAGGAGCAAAACAACGTTGGGAAGTCGTGCAGCAGAGGTGCAGAGAGGCTCACAGAGAGGGCAGCTGTCAGAGGGGCTACAGACACTGTTGCTTACAGGGAAACTTCCCCAGAGTGATCAGATTTGGATCATTGAACAACTGTGACATCCAAGAGAGTGCTGCTAAAATCCCACTGCTCTCGTCATGCCTAATATCGTGGAGGTGATGACCCAACACTGCTCTTACATTGAATTTTTTTGCCCAGGGAAAAAGATGCTCTAAGAAATTAGAGTCTTTTTTATCTGCATGTTTGCAGTGATGAGTCCCTCAATTTAAATCACAATTAATGAATCTTAAGACATTAATCTGTAGAATTGGAATATCATGTTATTTAATAGAGCAAGAAGAGAGCATTTCTAACCCTTGTGAGTTTTAAAGATTCAAAATCCAGGAACACAATTTAGAAGTCCAAATGGTATAGGGCAGGAGGTTCTGAGGGCAAGCTGAGGATGCTTTTTTCCAGAACATGTTAAAACTGAATGAAACTAAACACTGGGAAAATAATCAAAGAAAAAAAAATTCTTTCAGAACTCAGGTAGAATGGTTGGGTTTGAAATTTGGCTGCAATTTCTAGAATGTTGTGCATGTTTTTCCATGTGACTCAGCAGCGTTTCAAGCATAAAACATTTCAAATTGAGAGAAAAATGCTGCTGAAAGGAGGGGACATGAAAGAAGATTGGATTTGGAGATTTTTTTTCCCTATTTTTTTCCAAACCAAATTATTTATTTTGTTCTTGAAAACGTGTCTTTTCTTTTTAGAGAGGCATATTCAGAAGGGAAGAGTAATCCCTCCCCAGCTAGTATTTAGCACTGTTCCTACCTGCTAATTAAGTGAAGGGATTGTCAGGGAGTCTGACAGGCACATCCATAATCCCTACTTGAGAGCGTTTCAGCAGCACTTTGTCCCTCATCCCATCACACACTCACATAACAAAATGGCTCAGTGGCATAATGACAGCCGTGTGTCAGCGGAGTCTGCGAGGAAGGAGATGGAGAAGGAAGATATTCCAGGCTTTCATGTTGGCACCCTCCTGATGAGTAATTCAGACAGTTTGGAGCCTCCTCATGGTCCTCTCTGTCACCCCCACCCCTCTGTTCCCAGCAGCACATTTTGTCTCCTTCAGGAGTCACACCAGCCTCTCAAAGCTAAATGGTACATGATGTTAGATTAATTGGCTGAAAAAGCATCCCCAGAATGAAGGGAGGTGGGGAGGTTGCTTGTCAGAAGTGTCTTTCTGTCACAATGAAAATCATAGAAATGGGGAAAGGAAGGATCTGAGTGAAAATGAAGAATCCAGATGAAAAGGGGTTGTAAATGAAAACAAAATTATTGTTTGGAAGTGCTTGGCAGTGATGAGGGAAGAAAGGAGTGACCAGGGAAGGGAGGGAAAAGTAAGACACGGAGTCCTGGAGGGGTGTGATATCTGTCACCAGTGCACACAGCGATCTGAGCAGACATCCCCAGACACTTCTGCCTCACACCAGTGGAGAGGAGCCCTCCCCTACTACGGATGGACCTGGCCAGGAATCAAATGGGGCCCTGGAAGTGCAGGATCCTTCAGTGGGAACTGTGCTGGAGAGGAGAAATGCAGTGCTACAGCAGCCTAGGCTGCTGGTGCTCCAGCACCAGGCACCCATCATGTGGAGAATTTGCCCTGGCTAAACCATCCATTGGTGCCCTGAATAAACCATTTGTGTCCTGAATAAACCATCCATTGGTGCCCTGGATAAACCATTGATGCCCTGAAGAAACCATCCGTTGGTACCCCTGGAGAAACCATCCGTTTGTGTCCTGAATAAACCATACATTGGTGTCCTGGATAAACCATTTGTGCCCTGGATAAACCATCCATTGGTGCCCTGGATAAACCATTGGTGTCCTGGATAAACCATTTGTGCCCTGGATAAACCATTTGTGCCCTGGATAAACCATCCATTGGTGTTCCTGGATAAACCATTTGTGCTCTGGATAAACCATTGGTGTCCTGGATAAATCATCCATTGGTGCCCTGGATAAACCATTGATGCCCTGGATAAACCATTGGTGTCCTGGATAAACCATCCATTTTTGTCCTGGATAAACCATCCATTTGTATCCTGGATAAACCATCCATTGGTGTTCCTGGATAAACCATTTGTGTCCTGGATAAACCATTCCTTGGTGCCCTGGATAAACCATCCATTGGTAGCAGCTGATCACTGCAGCTCCTTCTGTAGCAGTGGCTGCATTCAGAGGGGTCTCCTGCTGCTTCTCATGGTTGGCCACAGTAGAACCCACAAAAAATCCTCTCCTCTTTGTTGCTCTTCCATGGATGTTGTCAAAAGAGCTCTGCTCTCCTTGAAGCTGAGTTGAAAATGTCTAACTGCTGCCCTACAATAGCTGCTCACAGAATGATTTGATGGTCTCCTTGCTAACTCAGTCCAAACTCTTCCATAAACTTTAAGTTCATTTCTTTCTCACTAAGGTTTGGTAGCCCAAAATATTCCCGATGTCTATTTTTCCTTTCTTATTTTTTCTTATTTTTTTCCTGTTAAACCCTTCCTATCACCATATTCTCCATGTGTTGGGGCCTCCCCTGTGTTGCCAAATTTCTTCTTCCTCTGCTTTCCCTGCTTTCCCTGCTTTCCACACATGCAATTTTCTTCTCAGTGTCCACAAGGAATCCACAGAGCTGTTGTTTTAATTTTTTCTTATTGTTGTTTTAATTTTATTTTTTTCTATGCTTAACACATGCAGAATGGTTTTGGTGTATCCCACTGCAAGGACTATTTTGGTTACTGCTTTTCAAGAGAGACTTAAATACCTGTGGTAACAAAAATCTGAGATTCCCTTCATGGTAATTCTGCGCTTGTTTTGCTACTTGCTGTCTTGATGGTCTATAGAAATGTGTTGTCTCATTCATTTTGACTGACACTGGCAGACGTGAGGCTCCTATGCAATAATTAGGACTATTTCTAGATGCAAGCTAATTCTTCTTGTAGCCTACATTTGGTGTTCAGAAAGAAATATTTTTTAAAAAAATCCTAATTTCATGCCAAATATTTCATGCTGAAATATAACAGATGAAGCAAAATTACTTCTTTCATTCAACTCTGCTGCTGATTTTCCTCCCTATATAGGGACCAGGTGCTGACTTCCTAGGTAATAACATTCAATAATGTCAACAAATAGGAGCTGCCTATTGGAAAGGAAAAATAAAAGCAAAAATATTCCAGTGGGAAGGACAAAGACAGACTGAGAGCTTGGGGGAAGTATTGAAAATGCTTCTCTGGAGGGTCTCAAATAGAGGTTAAACTAATGTTTCATTTTAGCTTCATTAGAGTTTGTGTTGGGACTAAAGGAGAAATTACTGGCTTCATGCTCACGTTTTTTGCATTGCTAAGATAAACAGATCACAGTGGCAGGAGAAAGAGAAATTAGCTTCTCCCAGGATGTGAGATCAAGGTGAAGCTCCCTTCCTACCTCAGTGCCAAGTCACAGATGCCTCTTTGTTCTGTCACACTACCACAACACCTCACAAGGAGATCTGTCATTTAAAAAAACCCGAAAAAAGACAAACAAGCAGCAGTGTTTGCAAACGGAGATGGGCACAATAAAGCATCTTTGAGATGGATTTCTCCCTGTGCTTTTTGTTGACCATTTGTTCCCTTTAATTGGAGCATGAAAGTACTGAGCATGTCCAATGCAACTTCCCTATGCTAAGTACCACCTGTCAGGGAAATAAAGACACACTATCAGTCACTTTTCCTTGGAGACTGTAAGTTTTTCAGAAAGACATGCTGGCACGCACCCACGCTGCTCCCCCCCACTGCAATCCCTTCCCATCCAGACTGCAGTGTGACTAGGAGCAGGAACAACACAGAAAATCCATCCATCTAAATGGTATTTCAAATTTAAGACCTAACCCAGAAATAAGTGACTTACCCCCGGCACCTTGCCAGTAATTGGACTCAATTTTAGAACATTCTCAGCAGTAATGCCTGAATTAAGGGGCAGTAGCTATAAATAAATCCAGATCAAAGATATTATTAGACCATGTTATTAGAAAGACAAAGGTAGATTAAGTGGAAGGGATAAAAAAATACCAACCTAGCCACTCCAGCATAAACAAAATAGTGTAAAATTAGAGCTGGCTGTAGGCAGAGCTTTGGATGACTGGGGAGTGCATTTGCAGCCTGCTGAGCAAAGGCAATTCTGCCCCCACACTGACACACGCAAGATTTGGATTAATTTCAGTCCAGACAGGTAGTGCAGCTGCAGTTTGGGGCTGATAGCTTGGTGGAAAGGCAAACCTGAGGGCTGATGCAGACCTGAGTATTCTGCACCTGCTGGGTAACAGAGATATAAATGCTGGAAAAGGGGCAGCCAAAATGCATCTCTTAAGCAACACACAGCGTCGGAGCAGTTTTAGCACAGCTTCCACAACGAGGGGTGTGATGTGGAGCTGCTGTGAGGACCAAGGCAGCAATCAGTTTTTCCTGTCTTTGAGCTTCAAAGGGAAGCAAAAGGATTTCTTGGGGTGGCTCCAGGATCACCTCTGGGTGGGTGTGTTTGGGGGTGTCCTCCCCCGGCCGTGGTTGGAGTGACATTTTCAAAGATGCCTTCTGGATTTGTGCGGTGTCTGTGCTGGGACAGGGCTGCTGGACACCCCGAGCCCTTCCCTGGGGAGGGAGGGAGGGCAGGCACCATGGCCTGTGGAGGCTGCCAGGAGGTTTTGGGACTCCCAGCCATGCACAGGTTGGAGTAAATCCAACATCCACCCACCCGGGGAGGTTGGTGTCATCTCCTGCCTACAAACTGCTGCTGGGGTCTCCTGTCACCCCAGCTCCCCAGGGCCTGCAGCACATTTGCAACTTGTGCCCAGGCAGTACCGGGAAATGAGCTCTTTGTCTTCCCCACTTTGTGCCAGCATTATTTTTTCTTATGATTAAGGTCCAGCCGCAAACCTGTTCAGAGCCTCCTTGTATTTGCAGTTGCCATTGTTCAACAGTTTTACTTCATTTTAAGATTTAAAGACATAGAAATCCTTATGGTCAATGTCCCTTGACTAAAGAATTTTTTTCTGTGAAAAAAGCAAGTCTCTTCAAAATGTGTTTGTTTGACTTTCCAGAAGATTTCCTATGTGAAGAGCAGAGAATGGGAATAAATATGGTAATGCAGAAATATGTAGGGTGGTAAGACAAAAGGAACAGGAATTTCTCTGACTGAAGAGTTTCCTCCACCAAGGAAGTGAGAAGAGCTGTTACACATTATTTTAAGGAGATTTTCTTTTTAAACAAAGAAAAACTTTTCTTTAAAGTCTATTGCCACAAAAATGAATTTTGGCCAGCACTGACCATATAGGTCAGCTGCTAAAAATATGTATCTTAAAGGTGAACTTTCCTTTTGGTTTTATAAAGTGGCACAACCAATCACAGCAAATGTTAACCACAAGATACTGAATCCCACAAAACCCAGACAGCTCAATGCTTTGTGAAGCAAAAGGAAGAAAATTCCTCAAGTACATTGGCAACAAAACTTTTTTTAACCTTTCTTACCCATTTTTCTTAGGTTGTAGGCATTGTTCCATGTCTTTCTGACCTTTCAAATCTGTAGGGAGTACAAAAGAAGGAGGAGGGACAGCTGACACTGTGACCAGTGCTTCCTACTCTGTCACCGCTTTGCTCTCCTTATTTATGTCCCTGTCAGAAATAGTGGTGCAAAGTCCTTCCAAAGAGCTCTTTTGTTGAAAGATTTTTAAATATTTTAAAAGAAAAGCTGAATTACCAGAGCTCTGAGAATATATGCATCTTCATGGAAAACACCTTTAATTAGGTCTATGAATTTTTCTTTATGGCATCATTCAGGTGGCTTATATCACAACAAATGAGGTACCAGTTTGAGAACATATATATTTAATTGTAAAATTGATTTCTTAATCTGCATTTCTGATTGTAAAGATGCTACTCTTTGCCTTTTATTTGTATTGCCTTTTGACAAACACCAGCTTCTGTGGGCTGTTCTCACCAATGGTCTCATTAGTTCATCCAATAATTTGCAATGTAATCCATGGGTTCCCATCAGAAGCCAGGAAACTCTGCAGGAATAGAATCAAAATCATGAGTAGGGGAAATAGAGCTATGGGTGAGGTGTTGCCCTTTAGCCACTGGGCAGGTTTTTTCTGTTGCTTTTGCTCAATGCCTCTCTGGGATGGGATTTGCCCTCAGCAGTCAGACTGACTGTAACCCTGTGTTTTCAGAGCAGCATTCGTGCAAGGTGCTGCTGAGCCAGCTTTCGTTTAACCTGGCATAAACCAGGCCTGTTAGAGAAAGCTGTGGCAGGCTTAAATCAAGAGAAAAGCAGGCAGGATAGAGCTGTAAATGAGCCTGGGTCACAGGCTAGTAGCGGTAAGGAAATTTTTACAGTGTTGCTAAAAATCCATTATACACAGTCATGCAGAGAAGTGGCTGCATTTACATGCAGGTGCAGCCTCTGCCAGGAATATCTAAATGTTCTCTGTACAGGGGCTAAGAGCTGTTGGACATGGGAAAAAAGAACTCTTTCTCACTCAACCTCTTTTTAAAATCTCTTCTATTAATCTTGAACTTATTCTCAAAGCTCTCACTCTCTCATATAGAGACCAAAAGAATGATAAATAGGTTCATACAACATTCATATCAAGTGAAATATTTGTATGAATCTATATATGGATTTATTTATCTAAGTAAAATAAATAGATATTTGTTTATTTTCCAGGCAGGAGAAAATAAAACATGAAGATGTTCAGTTATCTGAGTTCAGGAAGGAGTCACCTATGGTCTTTTTTAAACTACTGTGAAGAAAAGAGCTTCAAATAAAAGATTCCTGTCTTTTGATTGTAAAGGTACCCCAGCAACAAGGGAGGTAACAGAACATGATAAACTCAACCATGTTTAGCGAATGGTTTAAAATTTGTGTGAATCTGTGTGATTATGAAATTTAGAGCTAAAATCAACCTATGGACATTGTGTCTTTGAAAGCACAATCTTGGGCACCAGATATTTATCCTGAGAGAATTAGGATTATTCCATTAGTGTTATTGGCATTAACTGGAGTAGTGGGTTGAAATGCTTACAAACTGCTGTGCAGGTTGAACATTTGAGGAGCCTGAAGGTTTTATGGGGATAAATGAGGAAGGGGGAGATGTAACAGTTGTGGCATGTGTGTAGGTGGCCAGTGAAAAGTTACTCTGTTTAACTCTTTGCTTTTAGCAAAGCAGATCTATCTGGTTACTCCCATTCTCCAAACTTAAACCCTTTCCTGCCATATGGAATACGTTGTTTTCCTACTATAATAGTGCAAGAGTGGATCAAATCCAAAGAGTAATGTTGCTCCCTCAACACTGAGGACACCAATGTTCTCCATAATTCCCTTATATATGTTATTGTTCTGGAATGTATATGGGATTCCAGTTGCCAAAACTATGGTAATTCAATTAATTTAATTAATTGAAGGGCATTTCAGCAAGTATGGTATAACACTGTTAAATGAATACATTTCTTTCACACAAAAGCTGTGTTTGTTTTGAGCCACTCAATTTGAGCACTGCACAATTAACACCTGAAATATTTTTGGGTCATCTCAGCTGAGAACAAAATTGACCAAGAGAAAGTTTTTGGCCTCATTGGTAGCTGTTAGCATTAGAATTTCAGCAACTTGGAGCACCAGTGTTTGGGCTGGGATGAAAGGGTTGAAAAGGCTACAGATTTTTGTCATTCTCTGGAAGGTTTAAACATAATCACATTGTGCTCCTCTGAGACTTTGGCTGCAAAAGAACAGTTGAGGAATCCTTTTGTTCCATCCTGTTCGTGCTGTGTAAGGAAGGGCTCTCTAGCTGTGCTGGGAAATGGCTCTGAAGGGAGCACTGGGAAGTGTCCAGAAGAGCCAGAGGGGAAAGCACAGCTCGTCTGCTGAAAGGCACCACACACAGGTGATGAGAGGAGTCTTGTTTGCTGAATTGGTTTGATACAACTCTGAATCTGTGCTGGGGGAAATAAACATGAACACCACTTCCCACCAAGTGTTATGTGACTGTGTCACACATCTTTTGGATTTTTGCAAGGTTTGCTGATGTCCTTGAACTCCACACCCATCCATCCTTCTTACCCCATCTAAAAGACATTGTAGCCCTTGGTGCAGCAGAGGTTCTTGGTGTACTCTATACATTTCAGAGCAGACAATCCCACCAGAAATTTCAATGATACCATGACAGCAGTTTTCTGATCTCATTTAAATTACAGAATTACTTCCTGTTTTGAAAGAGAACTGGAAAGGACGTTGTTCTGGAGGTGGATTGGTCTGGTTCAGCTTGTTAAAGAGATAGTTTTTGGAGTGGGCTGTTCAAAACCACTTCCAGAAAGCTTCATTGGACTACAGAGTAATCTGGGCCCAAGTTCTGACTCATGGGAAGATGATTTTCCCTAATCCTGCCAGGTCTTGAATTGAAAATACGAATGACCCCAGAGCCTGTCCCAGACCTTAATTATGATTGATGTAGTAACAGGTGGGTCCCTACACAGTAAAGCAGAGAGGTCTGAATTAAGAATTGGACAATGGAGGGAAACTTTGGCCAAGCTCTCACAGTTAGTCACAGGATGAGTACATAAACTGCTAGATTCAACTCAGGAGAAAACAGGATATGAATGACTAGACAAAAATGTTACACCCACTCCCTGTCAAGACCATAAATCTGGTCCTAGAAATTGGAATGAAAATCTACCAGTCCAGGCTCAAAATCCACTCAAGCATTCTTCCAATGGAGTGATGAGTGTCTGTTGTTTAATATAATGAGCTGAGAAATATTGCCTGTGCTGGTAAGTGGAATATTGAAGGTTGGAATAAGGATTTAGAACCTGTCTGAATGTTTTTAGAAGATTTGAGTCTATGAAAAGGTGGTTTGGTGTTTATCCAAGGATAAGAACATACAAGAGCTCTTTCCACATTGTATCTACCTTGAGGCAAATTATTCACTGACACAAAATATGAGATCTCTAGTTCTGTTTTCACTCTTGCATAATATAGTGAAATCCATCAGCTTTTCAATGAACATAGAAGTGCTGCAGAAGTCCTTGATTTCAGCCTGGCCCTACCAAACTCATACTCTGCAGCTTAAACTCAAGGTCCACACATTAACAGCATTAGAGAGACTCAGCTCATCATTTCACAGGAGCAGGTCTGTTCACAGTCTTTGATTTTGTCCATTTGTCTTTTGCAAATGAGTTCTTCAACCCCACATTGCACAAACCTGTACACACAAACTATACCTGGATATCAATATCAGCAATCAACACCCTGATGAAAAGGATTAAAACTCTAACTGTGTGAGCAAGGCTCCCTTGATGGACAAAAAATACCCCCAAAAAACTAAAAACTCAAACTAAATAAAAGAGGATAAGTTAGTTGAATAATTTAATTTCAGTGTTGTTTTATCTTCTCCCTAACTGAAACGGGTTCAAGTTCAGCTCTTGGAGGATTTTCAGTGTTTTATTCATCTTTCTCATTGGTCACCTAAGGGAACGTAGCACCCCATGTTCACCCCAAAGCAAAAGATATTGCTTTGTAGGGTCAGTCTTTAAAATCTTCCTTGGAATCTTTGTGTGATAACCGAAAAGAGAACAGAGAAGGGATCAGTGTCTTTCTGACTAGGGGTGGTAGATGACTCCAGGTGCCATCACATCACTGCGACACAAAGTCAGGAAGCAGCTGAAGAAGTGATGTTCTTTTGGGTTGTGTTGTCACAACACCACAGGCAAGAGTTGGTCACTGATGTGAGGCTGCTTATGCCAGCCCTGTATTGCTGTCTTGGGAAATAACATGACAGAATAATATAACACAGCCATTCTGCAACCAGCAAGGTAGAAACAATGCAGCAGCGAGGGCTGAGGAGAGATGAGAGCTAAAGTGTTTCAGATTATCCTATAGAGAACAAGTGTGTTTGATATACTATTCACACTATCTCATATGAAAATTTAATGCCTTGGAGGTGCCAGCTCTGCACAGATATGTGACTGTAATCAAGCCACAAGCAATGGCTGTGTGAAAGATCTTGGAAAAGTTTCTTGGCATCTCGAATGGATGTGTTGCAAAGCTATCACCCATTTTTCAGTCACTGGTTTATATTTGATAACCATGAAGCCCTACAGAGTAGAGAGGGAAAAGAAATGAAGTTGCCTGAGCTGAGAGAAATGGCTGTGTGAACCAAACCATTGTGAGGTTTTATATCTTGATTTCTTCTCTCTGGAAAACTCTGCCAAGTCTAAAATAATTTCCATAATAGGATGCGTTGCTGATATAAAACAGATAGAAATTGCAGCATTTCTTTCAACTTTTCAACTTGCAACTTCTTTCAACTTCTACAATACATCAAATTCCTTTCAGGATATAATTTCAACCTATTTATCAGTGACAAAATATGCCCTTTTGGGGTTCTTCCTATCAGCACCCAAAGCAGAGATAAGTTTTCCAATGAACCATTCAGTACAAGCACTTTGAAACTACCTGTTAGCTGACAGATTTTGCCTGCAACAGACCTGAGTATATCCTCAGCTGGTTTTTTGTTTGTTTGGTTTGGTTTGTTCTGTTTTTCCATTCTAAATGGATTTTAGTGCCATTTCTTGACTTTTGTTGGCAGGAATGGAGATATTTACCATCCATTCAAATGCACATTGGCCATGGTGAACAATTCAGACAATTCCCCAAGAAATGGACATGGGGAGGCAACCAATTCTGGCTCTTCCTGCAGCTCAGGTGGAGGCAGAGGACAACACTGTCAAGTGAGATGTTGACACTCAACTCATGAACAGAACACCTCTCCAGGGTGGATCCAGCAGAAATGAAGTTATGAAAGCATTAATGATCAGATCAGATCAGATCAGATCAGATCAGATCAGAAGATACTTGGTTTTTTGCTTAAACAGCTTTATTTTGTTTATTTTGATATGTGTGGTGCCCAGCACAGTTTTCTGGGGAGGTATAGGAAGAGTGAAAATGAAAGGAGATTGCTGCATGAAAATGAGCTTCAGAAGCTGTAAGACCATGGCAGAGCAGCACATGGTGCTGCTATTAAGATGCATTGCTCAGGGAGAGCTGTATGAAAACACAGTAACCCTTTGGAGTGCTTAGCTGAACATCCTGCTCCTTGCTGCAGTCTTCCAGCTGTTGACTTTGTCCATGAAGGGAGGTTGTGTTTTGGTTGGGCTCCCAGCAAGCAATTTCCAGACAAACCCATCACAGTCAGTGGACCTGAGTCGGGATTTGCTCGTAAAGATGCCCACGCTGTTAAGAGCTGTATTTGCAAGTGCAGGTAGGGAATTTAGGAGGTTGCTGCTGGGAGGAGTGAGTGTCTCCCAGTGGTGTCCCTGCTCCAGAAACAACGGCTGCTGGCTGTGCCTTTTGTGTAGCAGCATCTCAGATTAAGTCTCTGCCACTCAGACACATTTGCTTTGTGTTTCACAGAACTTTCCATCTGGAGTCACACAGTACGTTTGTCCCCCATAGCATGAAAGCATGGCAGCTTACTGCTTTTCCCTGGAGCAGAGTAACACATTCATTTTTAATTGTTGACCACTCTATCAGAAATCCTATTTCCCAGAGTTTAATTCTTTGCATGATGTTTAATTCATGGCTTCCCTACAGAAATCAGCTGTTAACCTTTTTAAAAAAATAAATGTATTATTTAGTATTTATTTATTATTTAGCAATAACATTTTTAATTGTACAGGATGATATAATTTATTTATATTTTCACTATAAAATTCCATGTCTCAGTGGTCCCTCTTCTTCCCCCCCCTTTTTTTTTTGACTTACAATTATGAAGAACAATAAAAGCTGAAGAAATGTTACCATTCAGGTTTCAAGCACCAGTTTTTGATATAGGATGTTCTTATACAGGGCAACACTGAACATACATGAATCCTCCTGGAAATGCTAAGCCAATGTTTAAGAGATTTTGAAAATCAGGGCAGAGGTGAATATATTCTTCTTTCTTTCTGAATATGTTTTCTTACATATTCTTACAAATCAGCTGCCCTACAGAAAAAAATTCAGCAACAAAACTGAAGCCAAAGTTTCAGAGGATTCACAGAAACAAGAATTCAGAGTTTCTGCCAGAGACCTGATGCAACTGGTGATATTCATCCAGCCAGGGGACCGTGCCATGCAGAACGTGTCTAGTTGAGTTTCACACACAGAAAAGTGCCTTTGGAAACGTTCCAGGACAATAATTATTGGATACCAGGGAGCTGCAAATAAGTGCTAAGAAATGAGGAAGCCCAGCACCAGCACAGATCACATCCCCCCTTCTGGCTGCATGGAATGCCCTTTCCTTTGGCTTCCTTTCCATGCCAAAATCTCCATCTTTTCTTTCACACTCTCAACAAATGCGGAGCAAGATGAAAGGATTGGGTGCTGGGGGATATTTTGTAGTGTGCCCAGGTCCTAAAGCTCCTTCCAAACCCAGAGACGAGGCAGGGGCTGCAGGAGTCCCACTTTCAGCAGAACAAAGCTCTCCCATGATGTACAGCCTGAATTCAGCTGCCCACACAGAGTCTGGCCACTCAGGTGCAGATCCAGGGATGGATTTCAGGACATGGGGTGTGCTTGGAAGGTTCATCAGCAAATTATTCTTTACCTTCTGTGTTCAGACTTTTATATACATGGAAATATATATTTTTTTGTTGATAGGGCTGAAAGGCTGGCATTTATTTTCCTTCTTTCCAAGGCAAGTGTTGGACCCAAGAAAGCAAGCCAGGATGGATGTTTGTAACCACTGGACTTCCCCTGTGGCTGAACCTCTGTCATTCCATCTCTTTGATTTACAAATTATCCCCCCTGCTATCCTCACCCACACATGGAGATGTCATTGTTTCCCTGCTCCGAGCGGGTGCTGCAGTGTCAGTGCATCACTGAGGAGGAAGTGCTACATCTGGGCAAAAATCAGTTTATAGTGGAAGCATCACAAAGCTTTTAATGATGAAACTAGAAAGCAGTGTGAAGCTTTTTGCTGAACGTGTTTGGTTTAAAAACAAAGTTTCCATCAAATCCGGAGGGAGCAGAGCAGCACTTTGTTTCCTAACTTTTAATATAAACCTTGGCAGTGATGAAGACTGAATGGATAAGGCAATTATAGGAAAACTCCAATTCAGTAGGAAACAGGAAAAGACAAAACCAACTACAGCAAAAACTCATGTCATTTCTAAGAGATAGGATATCTGATACAGCTGCTCCTCTTTCAAGGACAACTTAAAAGCAATTTTTTACTATTTTTCTCTAGAAAATACTTTAATCAGTATATATAAGAAAAATGCCTTTCTTCTCTCTTTCACTTTCTTCCTTCTTTCTTGCTTCTACTGCAATGTAAATTCTACTGCAAAGGAGGAAGAAAAAAAAATAGTGTAGCATAAATGACTCTCACTTCAACCAAATATTGCCATAAATAATTATGCTTCTCTCTGTTCTTGTTTCAGACATACTGATGTTACGAATGAATTAACCAAGGAACAAAATGCTTCTCTGCCAACTGAGAGCTAATCCTTGAAGTTTAGTGCTATTGCTCTTAACGTATTTCAGTTGGATCTCAAACCACAACATGAAGAGGAACTGATAGCAGTGAAGGAGACACATTTCTTGTCCAGACAGTCTCACAATTCCTTTGCTCCAAGGAAATTTGAATAAAAGAACATGTTTGGAAATATGCCTATTCAACTTGGACAGAGTTAAAAAATGGGTTGAGAAAAGCAAAGAGAGCTAGAAAATGTAGCAGAGAAAACTATAATTTTTGAGCTAAAATTACAAGGTTTTAAATTTTTCCATGGGACCTTTTGGCCATCCATCTTTATTGGAACATTACTTCGGCACTTTACTCCTGAAACTCTTGAAGGAAAAGGAATTTGTTGTGCTTGAATGTCTGGATCTTCTTGTGGTTTCCAGTGGCTCCCTTGGTGATTATTGAGATATTTGTGCCTTGGGGATGGGGCAGCTGCACGACAGTGACCCTCTTCTAATCTGGAACTCAGTAAGGTGCTGGCCCTGCCATAGATTTTGGGTATGGCAGGGACCCCAGATCCCTGGGTCGGTGCCAGTTCTCAGCCCAGGGGCTCTTGGGTTGTGCTTATGGTCCCTGTGGAGTTCTGTGGGTAACTTGTTTTGTTTTAAAGATGAGGACAGGAACAGTTTCACATAGCAAGGAGCTGCAGAACAGATCAGGATCCTCTGACAACGATTTGTGTTGGTGTTTGCTGCATGAGCTGTCTGTGGTCGCTGCTCTCTCCTTCTGTTATTGCAGGTAGGTGCATGTCAGGATGTACCTTCAACACCCCCAGCCTGCCCGAGCTGTGCTTGTACACTTATTAAATGACGGCGTGCATTTGTACTCAGACTATTATAAATCCATTACTTCCCTGAGGCCAGAGGAAATGGTTTTAAAATGTAAGGTTTTCTACAGGGAATTGAGAGATAAAAATACTAAAGCTCTGTGCTTGGCTTGTGCGGATCAATGTGGTACAGTAACTGTGAAGACAAACCAAGCTTAAAATATTACAAATGTGATTGCATGAAAGCTTAACTTGACATTGAGTAATTATCTCTACAAAAGTCTCCTAAACCACCCAAAGAAAAAACAAAACCAAAACCAAGCAAAGAGCCTGGCAATAAATCATAAAAGAGAAATAACAATATGTGTTCTTGGAACCAAAGTCTGAGTAATATAATTGCACAGGAGTGAGTGAAACTTCAAATTTGTCCTTCACTTTTTCAACACAATGGTGAAGTGTACATGAAGTCTTGGGATGGGAGATATCAAGAGGTATTGAAAATTATTTTTCCACCAGAAGTTTCAAAAAGGTTTTTTTCCTTCATCCATAATTTGTTTCTCCACCAAAAGTTTCACAGAGATTTTCTTCTTTATCACTAACTTTGTTTCTCTGTCAGGAGGAACTAATTGTTTGGAACAATTAGCTCCAAACCTGACAATTTCTATTTGTGATGAGAACAATGAAGAAAAGGAGAACAAGTCAATCTTTCAAACAAGACTCAAAACCAGTAATTAAAGTTCCTACCAAGTTCAGAAGCTGGTGCTAGGTTGAACTAAGGCGCAATCATTATCCAGTGAGCAATAAGGTTTACCTGCATTTTCAGGACAATGAGATAATATTTCATCCCACAACAGTCATGATGTACCGGTTAATGAATCTTCCCATTTTTTTGTCATGAATTTATATTAAGCAGAAAATAAATACTAATGAAATGTTCCCTTTTCTGAAGCACTGAACCACTTATAGGAATAATTTTTTTGGGGGAGGAGTAGGAAGTAAGGTTGTATCTTAGACTTCTGTCATTATTTCACTTGAACAGATGGAAGCTCAGCCACTTGTGATTGAATCACTAAAATTAAAGGACGTCACTGAAATGATGGTCACTCATTTGCTCAATTCCATGTGAAGAAAATGAACAGTGGATAGTGATGGCTGTGAGTTTCCTGAAAAGAAAGAAAGGCAGCCTTTCTCAATAATTCCAGTTGTGTCCTCACATTGCATGTGTTCATGGCCAGGGGGTTATGATTCTCCATTTCCACTTGTGATACATTCCTGAGCTGTCTGGTATCCAGAAATATGCAAATCCCTTGGAATCTAAATTGTGGCCCAGTTTATGCATTAAGAATTTTTTTCTCTAAATATTGCAGATACCTAGATATATAGATACTAACCCAGAATTCTACAGCAAGAAAAGTCAAGCAGAGATTACTCTAAATGATTCTAGCATGTGGTACCATCAGCAACGGGACCCTGAACACTTTTGTATTCTCAGCATGGAAAGTATGTTCCTGGTTTTGGAACACATTAGTAGCTGCAGAAATCCATTTGGTATCTACAAGTGTTGGATTCAGGTCCCTGTCTTAGAGCGGGGTGAAACTCAGAGTCTGAAAGTGTCCAGTTCTCTTTGTTATTAACCAATGTCAGCTATTTCAGGTGCTGCCTGAGAAGGTGGCCAATACCTCCACTATTCATGGGTGTTGAAGAATGCAGCTATTTCACAAAGCACAAAAATGTAGTTTAAAAAAAAAATAAATCTGCCAAACCCCTGAAATACTATTCACTTAGATCTTCAATCAGCTTCTCAGTGCTCCACTTCTAATTATTTGCCATCTGGTGCAGCCCCTTCTCTTCCAAAGCAATGTGGAATATTCTTCTGGAGCAGGCACACGCAGCAGTGCTGCCCCAACATTAACTGCTTCTGACTGGTGATCCTGGGGAGCCTGATTGTTTGAGGCAAATCTCCTCCCCAGGGACAGCAGGATTTATTCCCTGCATCTGGGCTGCAAGTTTGTTTTGTTGGGGAAAAAAAATGCTTCCGTGTCATTTATAATGGATTTCATTCCAATAAACAGCCATCTTCTGGCATATTATGACCATGGCTTATCAAATAATAAACCCCTGTCACTCTGAATCGCTGGGAGTGGGACCAATCCAGCCAGCATTGATTTCAGTGTGCACTTTGTCATGCCAGGAAATCTGCAGTGGTTTGGAGCTTGTGGGAGTCACGGCTGTCAGCAGGGAAGGACCTCCCTGTGCCCCAGGGGAGCTGCAAGGAGAAGGGGATGTGGTTCCTCAGGTTCTGGCCCTTTGTACAGCATCCCACTTCAGTGCTACCCAATGTTCATTAGGGACGATCACAAAGCCATATGGCCAAACAAATGCAACACATATCTTGGCATGTTGGCAGAATGAGTCCTTGTTAATTCTGTCTCCTTTTCCACCCTCTGCCTGGGAGAGAGGATAGTGAGGAGGCTGGTTTTACTGTGCTGAAGAGATGACAGACTTGATAACTTTAGTATGGAGCAGTTCCAGAGCTCAACAATGAATGGCACAAGCTTTCTGAGGGGAGAAAAAAATAGGCACAGATTTTCAAATGCATCAGCAGGTTGCAAAAAAATGTGCTGATTAGCCATTTTTATATTTGACTTGGGATGGTTGGGACATGGGAGATCTCAATTTAATTTCCATCCCTGCAACATTTTCTCTGTGTGACCTTACTGTACCTTTTGATTTCTCTGTGCTTGGATTCTCCCACTTTCTCCCTGGGACAGGAAGTGGGTCTTGGTGTACATATATTTATTTATATGACACATGCTGGTTTTGGTTGGGATGGAGTGGATTTTGTTCATAGATGCTGGAGTGGGGCTGCATTTTGGATCTGTGCTGGAAGCAGTGCTGATAATTCAGGGATGTTTCCAGGGCTTACACAGAGCCAAGACCTTTCCTGCTCCTCACCCCAAGGTTCAGGAGGCTGGGGGTGCACGGGAAGCTGGGAGGGGACACAGCCAGGACAGCTGATCCCAAATGACCCAAGGGATACCCCAGGCCACGGGGTGTCATGCTCAGCGTATAAAGCTGGGGGAAAAAAAGCAGAAAAGAGAGGGCATTCAGAGTGATGGCTTTTGTCTTCCCATGTTACAGTGCTATGTGATGGAGCCCAGCTTTCCTGGGAATGCTGAACCCCTGCCTTGCCAAGGGAAGTGGTGAATGGATTCCTTGTTTTGCTTTGCATGTGTGCACATCTTTTGCTTTACCTATTTAACTTCAGAAAATTTAGGTATTATTTCAAAGTGGATGCTTTCTCAGACACCCACCCAGAGTTAATGACAGCAGGTTCTCTATTGACTTGGAAGGGACTGGTGGTGCTGGACTTGGTCTGGCCTTGCTTCTGGCTTCCTCCCATGGCAGAGTTTGTCCAGCAGCACCCCTGTCACCACTCCCTGTTATCCATGGCAAGGCACAGCCTGGAACCCCAGGGACAGTGTTTCTTTCTGTGACCAAAAGTGATGGAGTGCTCATAAATATTTTTCTGTGGTATTTTTGAAAATCCAGCTTCTGGATATATTGGTAAATTTGAGGAATTATTTTCTTCAAGACTTTTTTTTTTCCTGCTGTTATTCTCAATGTATTAAATGAATCAGCTCTAAATTTATGGTGATTATTAATCTGCTGAAACCACTGTGCTCATCTCTGTTGTCAGGTCCAAGGCTCGAATGTGCTCTTTCAGTAGACTCCAAGTGCCTGCAGGAGTACACTTCTTACACCACTGCATGTCCTGTGTAGTAGAGCAGATGACTAAATTTGAGCAAACCTCCTATCTGAAAGAGACCCCACAGAAAGGAATAAAAAATGTCATCATCAGAAGGAGTAAACTACTCTCACAAATAACAGCAAAAGAGTTTTAAAGCAAAGGTTGGCTGTGTCTATATAGAGAAAATACTTAGTGTCTCTGTGATATACAAGGCAGCTTATCTCTTTGAGAGCAGGAGACTATAAAAACACAATTGCCAGAACGAAAGAAAATTGAAGCTGATTGCCATAGCAACAAAAGAATTACATTGATGAAACAGAAGCACATAAAATCCTTGTATGCTACATTAAAGACAAAGCAATCAAAAGTAAACAAGAAAGAATTGAAATTTGCTTGGCTAAAGCTGGAAATGACAAATGTTACCAGGTGATAGAGGCAGAAATGAGCCCACAAGAAAGAAAAGAGCATCCCTGAGGAGCTGGGGATTTACTCCCTGTTTCCTCCATGAGCAGGACAACAGGGACCTGGGAATGCAGCTACAGGCACTTCCCAGGCTTTGAAGGCAGTTTGTGGAAGCAAATTCCCCATCAGATAGTCACGAACAGCAGTTTTGATCTGTGCCTTTTGCACTGATCTCCATGCACTTTCTTCCCAACACTGCCTTGTTTCTCTCTCCTGCTCAAATTCTCCTGTGGAGCTGGGTGAAACAAGCTGCTGTTGGAAAAAGGAAGTTTTCTTTTTCCAGATGCATCTATTGAAACATCTTGCTTGGACTGACACCTGCTTGTCCATGAAAATACACTTTTGTCCTTTCAGGTCTGCATGTCATGGTAACACTGCATACACTGCAGCAGACCCAGAAGCCTTCCAGAACACACTGGAGAAGCCACAGTTTCAACCCCTCAACATAAAGCTGGCAGTTTTCTGATGTGAGGGGTGAAGGGGTTTGAGGACCCAGCCCTCAGCACCTCCAACAGCATCCAAAGTGTCGTGGCAGATGCAGAGCTCAGTGCCCCTGTTTGGGGATGGATTATTGTAAACCTGAGGGCTGCTCTCACCTCCTGAATCACTCCCACAGGCAGCTGGTTGGATGAATTTACCTGGAGCATAAGCATGATAAATCTCAGCGGTGTCACCCCAGAACAGGAGGATGGTCCTATGTGCATCCCTGTCCACACAAGAACAGCCATCCTCATTCTTTGGAGAAGGACCCAGTGTTATCCAAGGTGAAACCATTTGGAGGGAATGTCTATTTATCATGGCTTGGTCTGGAAGAGTTAAAAAAATAGCAGGCATTAAATGAAAGATCTTTCCTGAATGCAGCCGTAATTAAAATGTTACTATTCCTCATCATAACGAAGCCTTGAAATAAGTCCAAACATTGTACTTGAGCACAATGAAAGCATTCCAAGTGGTGGACTGACATGTCCTTAAGATACAGCAACATTTAATCTACTAGATTTTAGTCTGCAATAATGACCAAACTTTTCAAAGTTACCACAAATATTCTTAAGACTAGAATAAAGTTGATTGTTCCTTTAATTACACTCATCTTCCTTTCAAAGGAAGTGACAAGAAGAGCTAAGGAAGATTAACTAAGACTTAAATGCACAGAAATGACTCAAGGCATATTTAAGCAAGACTTAAATTAGTCTTTCATTTGGACATAGGAGATTTCAATAACAAAAATGAAATTAGGAAAGCCATATCTTAAAGCCTTTGCTCTGAGCTCTGCTTGGAGGCTGTTTCCCAAGTCCTACCCCTCTCCCAGTCTTAGCTCAATCTGGATTATTTTTATTTAATATTTCCATCATCCTTTTTTTTAAAGTTATGGTTTTTTATTTTTTGCCCTCTTTGAGGTTACATGTTTCCATACAGGACCACCTATCTGTGCAGATCTCGACTCTGGTTCTCCCTAAAACCTGGTGTTTAATGGATAACTACATGGTGCAGCATCAGCAGCTCCTGCACAGAGGTGGCTCTGAGTTGTGAGGAGGAAAACAGAGAACCATTCTCCTGGATTGCACTGAAGTAAAGGTTTGCAGAATCCTGCCATGCCCAGATGGGCATGAGAGTCATCCTGGTCACCATGGCAATAAGATAATCAAAACCAGCCCTTGAATTTTTAACTCTGGATGATGAATGGCAGAGACAGAAAGTGTGAGGGCACAGGCAGAAAGAGTGGCATAGGAAGAGGTGTATGAAGGAGGGTGTAGATGCATCTGTGGGGAACAGGAAGCCTCAGAGATGCTTCTTTCCCCCAAGGAGACAAAACATTGATCATTTCAGTAAGAGATTCCTATCAAAGCAGGAGGATAATGTTAGGAGTTTCCCCCAGCCCAACATGAGATCTTTCCCATGCCTGGCAAGTGTGTGAACTTGTGTCCAGGGTGGCCATGGTGGCATCTCTCTGCCTTCCCCAGGGTGGTCTCCAGGCTTCTCTCATTGCTATCTTCACCTCTGCAGACCCTGATCTCCAAAGCTCTGTCTTAAATCTGCCTTGCTCCAGTGTTAGCCCATCAATTCCAGCTGCTCCTGGTGTCAATGTTGGGAGAGGACTGCTCCCTATATCTTGAAAGGACAGTTGCTGTTGTGATGTTCCAATGTTCCTCTATATCTCTTCTTCAGGTCAAAAATCTCAGTTTATTCAGTCATTCCTTAGGGTCATGTTACATAGACATTTCATTGCTCTTGTCATTCTCATTTATTTTCCTTAACTCACAAGAAATGTATCCTACTTCCCAGGTTTACTTTTGCAATAAAAGGACTCCTCTGGCATTTTTCCTCTGTACACTGTATCTTCTGACTTTCATTGATTTTTTTAAATTCTTTTTTTTTAATCTCCACCAAACGAGACTGTAAAACCAGGGCGGGGCAGGGGGAGAATGAATTTCTATTCAGTTTGGTTGGGGTTGCAAATTGGATCCATCCCTTTCTCCAAGCAGGAAAACAAACAAAATGACAATACTCTGGGGAGCACACAATGCAAAACTATGCAACAAGGAAATCTGTAAACCTGCTTTCTCTCTGTGGGTGGCTAAATGGCTGTTTGAAGACATTTAGCATCACACATGCAATTGAAGGAACAGAATAATAAAAGAAATAAAACTGCATCTTCCTATTAAAGAAGCCCTTTGTTTTATCAAAAATTACTGGATGGCTGATTTAGGATGGCAGGGCTGGAACTCTTTGTGAGGGGGAAACAAGCTTCATTTGGGCTTGTAATTGCATTAACATGCACTCGTGAATACACTCTTAAGGCAGTGCTGTGTGTCCATGGAATTGCTGCTCCCGTTGGCTGGAGTCCAAATGTACTTGGGGCACTGTGGAGAAGGAGACAAATGGGTGCCATTTTCATGGGTAATGATCACAGGCTTTAGCAGGCACAGCAGCAGGGGTGGGGAAGGAAAGATGATGGAAAACTTGCTCAGGAAATAAAGTCAGCTGCCCTCCTTTGTGCACAGCAAACAAAGCAGTGAGTTTGCCCACACTGCTTGCGCTGGGAATCAGAGTCCTTTCCATCCTAGACATTGCTAAATGTAAGGAACAGATGTACTGCAGGTGTCTGGGAAGGCCTGGGGGACTCCTAGGGGTTGCTGTGTTTTTAAAAACTTGGGCAGGGGGAATGTCAGGTCACAGCAGTAGAGAGGGATCATTTACACTGCTAAACTCCTTCCTGCCTTAATTGCTCTCTCCTACTAAATCCCAGACCAGTTAGTCGAAAACTAATTTAGCTATTGCTGCAGTAAACTGCTGTGACAGCAGTGACTACAGATCTGCATGCCCCTTATCTTCCAACACCTGAAGCCAGAACACCTTCCCTCTTGGTGACTTCTAGGTCCCAAAAGAGCAGCTGAGATGTGCACTTCAGACAGCTCACTGATGAGTCTGTCATGAAATACCCCCAGTAAAAAAGTCATAATCTGCCATGCAGCTGGGGAAGAAGAAGAAATTAAGAGTTGCTTTTTGTTATTGATGTCCTGCCCCACCATTAAGGGATGGAGGCTTGGATACTCTGTTTTGCTTTTTAATCCCCTCTACTGAAACCTGGGAGAGTAAGTGCCCTGCACAGGGACAAGGACCTGTTTTCCCTAGCTGGAATACACACTTCTTTGGGGATTTAATCTGATTTTTACAAAGACAGGATGAAGAAAACACACTGGATGAAAGCCTCCAGACAATGCAGTCCTGATGCGTAATCTAGCAAAAAATGAAATATCTGTAGACATGTCCAGCTTCCAGGACACAGCCACACTCTGCTTTTAAGCCTGGCACACTCCAGTGCCCCTCTGCAGCTTTGGGAGCGCTGGCCCTGCTTCCCTGGGACTGCCCTTGGCTTGCAGTGAACCCCTGCCCCAAGGAAAGAACCTGCGTCCAAAGCAGTTTATATTCAAAGAGCAGCACGGTTCAGGCTCAGGTCTGCAATTACAGGAGTTGTAGTCACTGATTTAGAGCTGTCTGGGTTGACACATCCTTTGTCAAGATGGAGCACCAGGCCACATCTTCTAGTTAAAACCTACCCAGACCAGCTCCATTCAGTTTGGCTGTCACATCTGAAAGGTCTTTGGTGTTCAAACTGGAACTAAACAAAACCTCCAGTTTTTTCATCAAATAGAATCAACATGCAGTCAACTCAATATATCCCATTGTACACCTGTGGGCTTTTAATTCTTCCTCCTCTCCAGCATCTCAGGAATTCCCTGTTGAAGTCTGAAATAGAAATCAAATCTCTACACGATATTGGCAGCATGCCATAAAAACAAAACAAAACAAACAAACAAAAAGAACCCAAACAACAACAAAAAAGAAACCACCATATTGAAGGGTTAAGAGGAGGGAATCAGGATGGATGCTGTGTTTGGATTGGAAATAAAAGTAATGTGCCTGTTTGTTGACAGTCCTCCATGCCTATCAGCACCGCTGCAAAAACTGGCAGTACAGACTGTTTAAATTCAAACACTGTGGATCAAGTTTTACACTTGCACACAAGGTGTAAAGGCAATGAGCCGACCAACCTAAAATTAATCTGTGTGGGAATGTGAGATATTGTAGGTGTGCTGGGTAATGGATTCCAGCTCTTCAGTGCAGCAGACTGGAAAAGGCAGGGGATGCCCTCAATTCCTTTCTAAACTCTTGCATCTTAGCTCCCTTATCGTGTTGCAGAGAAGTGACAACTTAGTTTTTCACAAATTAAGGGGACAAGCACACCTCCTGTGATGCTCCTACGTTGCTCGTGGTCTTGGGATTGTGGAGGGGATTTGGAAAACACAATAAGCTAAACTGACAGAGGAGCCAATTAGGGGAAGGGGATGAATGATGGGGCCCTGGGAGACTTCTGCTGCCTCAGGAAACCCTTGGATTTCTAAATTAATCTTAAATCCCCAAACTTTCTAAATGAGCCCCTTAAAGCCACACTGCAGTGTTGTGGCAGGGTTGAGCTAAAGGGCTGACACACAGAGGCTCTAATGATTGAGGCACATTTTATTTTTAATCCCTAGATGTAACAAAAACCCAGTGGCAGCCACCTTCACTTTCCCATTGCTTCCTCTCCTCTCCTCTCCTCTCCTCTCCTCTCCTCTCCTCTCCTCTCCTCTCCTCTCCTCTCCTCTCCTCTCCTCTCCTCTCCTCTCCTCTCCTCTCCTCTCCTCTCCTCTCCTCTCCTCTCCTCTCCTCTCCTCTCCTCTCCTCTCCTCTCCTCTCCTCTCCTCTCCTCTCCTCTCCTCTCCTCTCCTCTCCTCTCCTCTCCTCTCCTCTCCTCTCCTCTCCTCTCCTCTCCTCTCCTCTCCTCTCCTCTCCCTACTGTTCTAGGATAGCTGCCATCAGTTCCAGCTCTCCAGTTCAGCACCACAACAACCACCACTGCTGCTTTTGTGGGTGAGATATTCCAGGAGCCTCATCAGTACCCTCAGCTGGCCAGGTCCCTGCAGGGAGCCCACAGGACCAGCCTGGGCTCTGCTCCCAGTGGGGATCCATTGCAGACACGGAGCTCCATGACACACGGACGCACCCACAGCCCTCTGGGACCAGCCTTGTCTTCACACATGGCTCCTTGGTGCACAAAAAAGCTGAAGTTCCTCCATCCTTTATTTAGGTTTTAGTCCCTAAAGCGATGCAGATACCCCAGTTCTAACAGGGCCTTGTGTGCAGCTTCCTTCTGTTGACGGAGAGAATCTCCTGGAGTTTTGCATGTTTGGCGTTGTTGTGCTAAGACCATATGGCACCAAGGTTATGGATCAGCCTTGGAGAAGCCGAGGGGGTGATTCCCTCAGCCTGGGGGAGACCAGGAAAGGTGTACAGATCCCTGATCTCACAGAGAAGGAGGAGGCTGGACACCCTGCAGATGGCTCTTTTTCTCTGAGCACAGCCTGCAGCCAGGATTTCCAGGGCACAGAATTTACACTGCAGGAAGCAAATTGTCACAGTGATGACACAAACTTGATGTACTGTTAAGCACAGTTCAGAGGAGAAAGGCAGGGCTGAGACAGCTTTTGGTGAAGCTTCTCTGCTTCATGGCATTTTCTGGGATGGATGGATACACTCCACATAGGCCATAGGATTTGTTTATGACCACAGACAGGTGAGCCATGAACAACTTGAACCTAATGAAGATAACATCCAAGGTGTATTTTCCTGCTCAGTGTTTATTTGTCAGTGTTCCAGCACAGAAAGTGAGCCCCAGGTTTCAGTGCCCTGACAGAGGAGTGGGCTCCACCAGGGCCCAGCACGGCCATTCCCAGTTTAGTCCTCGCTCCCTCCTGTCTGCCTCCCATTCTCACAGGAGATTTGACAGGCAATTTATTAACTCCACAAGCCTTCACTCAGTCAAGACTAAATTTAGAATTATTATTCATGGAGATGAAAGCTAGCATAGTGTCTCCATTACCTCTTGAAATAAGGGGTCCATTAAGGACCAGTGAGGTAACTGCTTCCACAAGGTGCCATCTGTTCATAGGCACATGTAATCTTTCAGTTCCAATTATCCTCAGAGATCTCATTTGTTTCTCAAAACCATGAGTTGGTTCAAATATGAGGCTATTCATTTTTTCACCAACTCCAGTAACTCGTTGGATCATACTCTTTCTGCAATTTCTTTATTTAGTGCATCTGCCTTCTGAGCTTTGAAATTCTCCCTGAGAGACCCCAGTCCTGGATGTTAGCTGGTGGAAAACTAGGCTAAATCTAACTCTTAATGTCTAAAAAAGCATGAGTTATTGCCAAATTGAATAATGGCCACAGTATTTATTTATGGAGTTGCTATGCCACTGCTACCTTTTTCTAACTTATTACTTTGTAAAGCTCTTTGGGATATCCAGAATTTGAAAGGTGATATATTAAACTGGGTTCTATTATATTTCCTGTTGCTATCAGCAACTTCTCTTTTTAGCCTGGTTTAAGGCATCTATGTGTGTTTTGTGAAATGCATTCCTATTCCTATGCTCCAGGCTCCCAGATGTCCATTTTCAGTAGTACAGACCAAATACTAGGAGGTGCTACAACCAACATTCTTTCAGAGAACAAGTCTTTAATCCTGTCAGAAGGACTAAGAAAGGAGTTTGAAATGAGAAGGCAGAGACAGGAGCAATGCATTCCTCATTTGTCATTTCACTGCTTGGGTAAAATAGTATTAAACTCAGTAAAATAACATTAAACTCTGCAAAATAATCAGTCTCCTCACCCTGAAGAAAGATTTTATTTTTTCTGTTTCTCAGAAGACATTTCTTTACCACCAGCCACAAATTCTGATACTGTCTTCTCCCCAGAAATTCATGAAACAAGGTACTCCCTTTTTAATTCCAGCATAATAATGTGGAATGTTATTTCTAACACAGCCCATCAAAAATGGTAACAACTATTGACAGGCTAGTGTGACGAACTAACAGCTGCATTTTACTGTGCTCAGAAATTGGTGGAATTTTTTTGGCCTGAAGGAGCAAGAGTCTAGTGATGGCAATGGCACCGAAATGGGGAAATGTTAGAAACCTGCCTTAATCATGAAACCCCATGTAGAGAACACAAGTTTACCAAGAGTCACCTACTGAACCGAAATTTCTGAGCACACACATCGTGGTGTAAAGAGTTACAGAGACCCTTAGGACAATTAGCATTTCCCCAGGAGTAAAGATGTCCTTGCTAGAAGCTGAGATCAACCTTCTCTCCCTTTCTCACTTCTGGAAAATAAGCATTTCATTTCATAAATATTTCTTTTGTTCCCTTTGTTCTAGGAGATTATCTTCTTAACAGTCTAGGCACTTAGATCAAAGTGTCTGATTTCAGAGGGATTTTATGGTTGTTGTTGCTGTTTTGTGTTTGCTTTTCAAATCATTCCTGATGTATCCTTACAGCAAGAAAAAAGAAACTCTCTACGGGTGGGTAAGCTGAACCTAAACTTCCAATCCCACATGGAAGATGCTGCAATCAGGCACATCCCATCAGCTCCAACACAGTGATGAATCCAGCTGAGTTACTTATAATAATGTCTAAGAAAACAGATGAGCAGTTGAATCCAGATTTTCTAAATAATAAGTTTCCACTGGGAAGCTGCATAATTCTTTTTGCAGATGGACATCCCTGTAGACTTTCAGTACACTTGACTATTATTAGAATGAGGAAAATGGGAAGAGAATATTTTAATATTTTAATATTTGAGATTTTGCCTTTCCCTTACTACACTGATCTCAGAATTATAGCTCTAGGACTTCTTTTTTTTTTCTTTCTTTTTATTTTTTAAATGAAGATTTTAATGCTTATGGACACTTTTAATTAAAAATACACATTCTCCACCCCCTCTTCTTTGCAGCTTTCATTCTTCTTAAGTTGCTGGGATTCAAAAGGAGCAGTGGGGCTAGAGCAGAACAAGGAAGTGGGTGGATGGCAGTGCTTCTATTAAGTCAGAGACATTAAAAATCAAAGGCTACTGAGACACTGATTTATCCTACTCAATCCTGAACCTAAACCCCATGCTCTGGCAGTAGGCAATTGGGCTGCTACCTTCAAAAAGCTATTTAGATCAAAGATGAATGAAATGTTTCCAATTAGACATAGTTAATACTAAGGATTGCTGAGTCTGGTGAATTCTGAACATTCCTCCGTCTCTCCCCATGCACACACATGTGTGATCCCACACAGAGTGAACTCCAGAGGGTTTTTGCAGTGGTCATTGGTTAGTCTGAAATTTCTACTTTGGAGACAAAAGTCAGGTGATTTAAGGATAAATAAGGCAGGCAGAGAGAACAGGAAAGGGTCCATTGTGTTCATCCTGAAACCAACCCTGCCTTCTGCAAAAGAATACCCCCAGATCTGCTGCTGAGGATCAGCATTCAGATTTAGACGTTACCATGGCTATCAGAATGGACATTGCACTAATGTTTAGAGCCTTAAAATTTTGGGTGGGTTATAAGGAACATGTTATTGCTGGTTCTTTTTCAATTTCTAGCTGATATATACATGCATACAGATTATGTACTCAATCAATACTGAATAAATGAAGACCCCGAATTACTTGCAAAATTAGTTTGGATTTCAAAATAAGATCATTTTGGATTAATTCCCTTTCCACTTTGTGCTTTTGCCAAATGACAAAATAATTATTTTAACTGTCTGGCATTCTCTGCTCTGCAACAACATGGAGATTTATTTAAGAATAGATGCAGGAAGAAAAACTTCAGCTGCGATGCTTGCCTAGTGCAGGTATACAGTTCAGAGCAGTGACTGTCACCTTGTGGAGCAGAACCAGACCGTGAATTTTACTAAGTGTTAAACTTCAAGTGTTCTCTTCTTAGGAGAAACTCCCCTTCAAGCTAAAATTCGTGCAGTACAGAAGATGCATCTGATCCAAGGAAGTTTAGTTTTAGACGCAGCATGTTGCAGAACTCATTGCTGTGAAAGCAGCACGGTCTGCAGAGACACAGGGGCTGCTCCTCTGGTAGTAAATCAGTGGGAAAGTCTCAGAGGCAGCAGGGCAAAGGATGGGAAGAAAAGTCTCACAAAGCCGCAGTGATTCCAGAGTCTCTTCCTCTGAATAAGGATACAGTCACATCTCAGCAGGTCTGGAATCAAGTGCTGGTATCCTCCCACGAATCACTGAAACACCTCCAGCCTTTCAAAACGTGAATTCTGGGGCACAAGCTGATGCTGCTGCTCCTTGTCATGGGGACTTGGTACCGACATGGGTGTGAACCTGGCTTGCTTTGCACCTGAGGTGCATCATTTGCATGAAAGAAGTTGTGTATCTCTGAGGATCATTGCATCATCTCAGCAGACCTTCGACAGTCTTAGGGAAAGGAAGACTTTAGGGCTATCAAAATGTTCTCTGGCAACAAAAATTAAACTGTCTCTTGGATTTTAATTTAATTTTAGTGTTATATTTATCTCCTGATTGATAATATACATCGTATTTGTAAACTGAAATGTCATTTCAAATTCCCAAAGATCAAAACAGTCATATGAAAAAAAAATTGAATAATTTGACACTGTTGAAGTGCTAAAGTTCTTTATTTTTCCCTTGGAAATTCTGATAAAAATCAACATAAGTGCACACAAATGTACAATTTCATTAAAGTAGGATTTTTCTAGCAGGAACATGTTTTGCCAAAAGAAAGAATTATTTAGGTATCTTCAACATTGACTCTCTTGGTGAAAAGATTAACTTAATTATTGTTTTGTTGGCTAAGGAAGTCATTCGATTGAATAGTGCTATTCTCTTAGTGTAATGGCAATATTTAAAACCTGTATTTACAAACAGGGGACTTGAGAAGAGGTTCCTCCAACTGTGCCATCGGCTTCCCCAAGACTAATAAGACAAGCTGATAGAAAGAGCTTAAGAAAAGGGGAAGGAGAGAGCCTTCACTTTGCCCTCCTCCCTCCTTGTGACAATTTTGAAGATCATGAACTTTCTTATTCTGGCACCCAGAGTGATGCATGTAAAGATACTTACATATTAAATTTTCATGTATTTATGTAATCCTTTTCAGTCTATCAGAATGCTGTTGAATTCCCTCACATTTTTGTCCTGCAGTACATCAAGTAATATCCCTCTTCCTCATATTTCTCTCGTGCTTTTGAGTTGCTCAAAAGCATTTTTATATATCATAAAAATATAAGCAAGGTGAAAACAACTAAACCATTTTATCCATTTTGGTCCCACAGCCCAGACTTGACACTGAGAGGATCCTGAGTGGAAAGGGAGTTCAGCCATTGAGGTTCATGCCCCTCTTTCCCACCACAATTAATCAGAACGAGGGATGCTTCATGCTCACTAAATGAGGAGGTTTATGGATAGTTTTCTGCAGTGCCACAGCGCAAGCACCGTCAGAGATGCTGGCGGATTTCCATATCCAATCTCTTATGCAAATAAATATTGACGATCCGTTTCATTCAAATTATTACTCACTGCTCCACCTCCCTTCCCCTTCTTACATCTGTTAAAATTATTCATTTTTGAGAAGCAGTAGGGGAATAATCCACAATCAACAAAATGTCCAGTGTTCAGCCTTGCTGCTTGCAGAATAACTGATCACAAACACAAATATCCCCAGTGCCCCAGGCACCTGACTGGAGCGAAAGACAGCCTGCAACTTCTGAGTGACTCTTCCCTACAAACTGCCTTCAACAGCACGTTTAATATGCTTGAAAAGGATCATATTCATTTTTATTCTCTACAGATTTTTATATGATGTCAAAATCCTTTACTAACAACGAGCCTCGGGTTCATTAGTTTTGGCTGGACAGGCAAGTCACAGAATATTTTCCTATCTCTTTATTTGGATGAATATGCAAATATTTCTATGACAGATACATGCATAACCAAACTTACAAGTGGGTATTTGCAAGTATGTGTGCCGCTCTGAAATTAGCTCTCTACAAACAACCCTGCCAGTAAAACTCATTGTTAAAGTATTTACACAGAGCTAACAGATGAGAGGGTGGATATAGCTGGACTGAGCTCATTTAAATACCCAAGCAAATAGTTTCTGAAGTTTTCCACTATTCTCCCAGTTTTATTTTCAAAACATTCTGGAAGATAAGAGATTTGGCACCTTCTTAAACTGCTGAGGACAAACAGGAAGATAGCAGGAGTCTCTGAGGGCCATTCTCATTTTGATATCTCTCTCCACGTGCTCTTGATTTCTTTATTCTCCGTTCTGGGAGATTATATCTCTGCAGCTTCTGTTGTCTCCAGTGCATGGTGTGGCAGAGCTGAAGAGTTCCCACATGTGGAATATCCAGAAGTGTCACAGCTCATTCACAAGGATCGTGTTCCAGCCCTGGAATGGGGTGATTACTGCTTCTGCTGGTCACAACTGAGACTCTTTTGTGGGAGAGAAGGCAGAATTTTGCAGAGCAACAGCCTTCAGCAGTGCCTTGCACCAGCACTATCAACTCTCCCCACATGGTCGATGAGCAGTGG
Source organism: Cinclus cinclus (assembly GCF_963662255.1). Taxonomy (NCBI): domain Eukaryota; kingdom Metazoa; phylum Chordata; class Aves; order Passeriformes; family Cinclidae; genus Cinclus; species Cinclus cinclus. The sequence continues at coordinate 15,622,246 of NC_085059.1, forward strand.
AATAAACCCACTTCATCCAAAAAACCCCACAATGGTTCCAGATAAGTACATCTGGTCTAATAATTTCTGTGGACATTTTTTCAGTTATACTCAGGTGTGAGAAATTTCTTTCAACAAGTAACTTCTTTGACTGTGTTGTTAAACACATTTTTCACCTCATATCCCCCTTCTCCTTGAACTTATTCCAAAAAATCAGAATACAGGAATGCTGTGAAATTGTTTAGATGCATCACACTTCAGAGATACAGCTTTGAAACAGCAACACTGAAATGGCAACAAATGAAAGCTTTAAAGGAAATAAATTAATTAAATTCAGATTAATATCTTCATATCCAAGAACATGAAGTGGCTTTGATTTCCAGGTCACATAATTTTTAGATTAATTAATAGCAATGATTCTTAATATATCATTTAAACTGATTACAGGAGGCAGAAAATAAGAGCATCTTCATGGGAGTTTAGAGCAGTTTAACTAATATGCTTTCACTTCAAACCTTCAGGTAATTCATCTTAACTTGCTCAGATGTCCTTGTGCACCTAAGCAAGTGAAGATGGATAACCTGGAGGTTTGGGTGATTTCTTGCTCATCTGCAGCTGCCAGGAACATACCTGTAGCACTGGGATGAACAGAGGGTATCCACCAGCAAAAAAGGTGCTGTAATTCTGCCATGAATTTATGGCTGTATCAGCTGCTCTGTGCCTTTGCTGCCTGCAGTGATCTCAGGGGTTTTCTGTTCTTTGGTGTGCAGCTGTCAGGGAGCAGCTCCTCACATTGCAGCAGGGGGGAGAGAAAGGTCAGGTTTTCCACCAGTGTGATACCAAACAGGGCTCCTCACATGTGCTGGATCCCATGAATCACAAGCTCAGAGTTCAAAAGAGGAATTCTTTGTCGTCTGAAAAGTTGGTAATTTTTTTGTTGTTGTTTTAAAGAAATTATTTTTCCCCCCTTTTTTTTCTTCTCCTTACTGTATTGTATTGTCCTAACTCTCCAAGTAGGCAGCAAAGAGGAGCTCTAAACTCTCTTCAACAGCTACAATTAATCTATAGTTACATTAAAAAGTAACTATTTCAACTGAGAACACATCAAAAAACCCTGGACCCATTTTTACCCTCCTACTATGATTTGTGAAAGTGATTGTGTCTTATGTTTTTTCTAATAGTGATGATTACACATCTTCTCTAATTTGCTTAGAGAAAGGGGAATTTTTTTCAGATAACCACATACCCAGACAACCATCCTTAAGTGGAATTCTGCTCATGCATATTACAGAGTTTGTACATTGGTTGGTGTATATGAAGGGAGGTAAAAGAGAAAGGGGAAGGAAAAAGGAAGAAATAACTGGAGAGAGTAGAAAAATCCAAGAAGAATGTTTCAGCAGGAAGACTTAATATGGAAAAGAAAAACTTCTATATTTTACAGAGAAAGCAGATTTTAGCATCAGCCTGCAAGCCTCCTTTTAGATAGGGTAACATATTCCTTCAATGACAAAAGGAAAAATTGACTCTTTGGAAGAAAAAATCCCAGTTTAAAATACAGGGCAAAGGTCTCTGAACTCAATCTGGGGTTTTTTTGGAACCCAAAATAAATAGTTTGAGTGGTTATCAAATACAGCCAAGTTCCTCTGGGTTTTCCCAATCTTAGTTATCCTCTGGCCTCTTCTATACTTGTTTGCTCTAAAATACATCAAAGCCATATCTGAGATAAAACACGTCAAACAGCAGTAACCTCTGGAACCAGGGAAATTGTGAGGAATGCAGAGAACAGCAGGATAACCATACTGAATAAAGAGGGGTGAGGCTTCTGAGGAAGGATGCCCAGTGGACTTCTTGGTTTGCCACAAGGATAATGCCATCTGTGCATTTGCCTGGTGTTTCCTCTCTAGAAATAACCAGAATTTGTTTCTGTGAAGGACCTCTGAATTCACTGATGCCCCAGCTCTCTGCAGCCCTTAGGAACTGTGCTTTTCCCAGGCAGAGCACATCAGCTGGGTGGGCAGGAGGTAATGGAGCAGTCACAGTTCTCCAGAGGTTTTCACTGTGAGAGGCTGTTGGGATCTGATTTCTCCTGGTTCATTTTGCTAGCCCCTGACTTCTGTTGGTGGTGGTTGTTCATCCGGGATGAACAATCCTTCAGCCTGCAGTTACCTATCCCACTAATTTTACATCCAATTTAATTCAAAGTTCTTACCTGGGAGGAGGCAGAGCAGCATGGCAGTACCCTGTGCAAAAGATGGAAGATGAGGATGGCAGCCCCACTGCCCCAGCTCAAATGAAGTCAGAATGTGGGTAGGAATTCACTGTGAAATATCAGGCTTGAGGGGCACCAAGGGTTTTCTTTGTGGTCCTTTTTCAATCCTGCACTGCTCTGGTGACTGGCCATAGGAAGAATAGGGCAAAACCAATAATATAAAGTGTAAAACATTTAATTTTTGAGTACATTTATGTAATCTGTCTCATTGGGATGCTGGGAAGGTATTGTGTACACACAGCTTTTATACAGTGACCATTGCCTCACCAAGTGATTGTGGCTGTTATGTGACCTAAAAGCTCCCTAAAAGAATGGGAGCACCTCCAGCTCCTGCCAACCTGCAGCCTGGTGTGTGAGCCCCAGTCTCACACTGAAACCCTGATGTTTGGTTTTCCCACACTGACAGAGCTTACTGGCCACCTCTGGCAGTTTAAATTGCTGTGACAAGGAGGACTAAGGCTAAATCACAACAGCCATCAGTAAAAACCAGATTAAAAACCACACAGTGTGTGTGTGCCTATGGAGGTGTAGGCACCAAGCACACAGGGCTGCAGTGCTGAGGTTGGAATCAGGGGAGAGAGCATGTAAAGAGCCATAACTTTCTGTCCTCTATTTCCTGTAAATATAAATAGTGTAGATCAGCAAGACTGTCATTGTTTTGTAGTCACAGAATGAATTTTACTACTGAATTATTTAAATATATTTTTTAATTTTTAGTTAGTTAGTTAGTTTTATTTATTTATTTTTATTTTTATTTATTATATATAATTATTTAATATACTGAAATATTTAAACTGAATTTAGTTGGCCAAGTCTGGAAACACTGTTGCCACTGTCTCAACCATTCCTCAGCCCCATACCCTGAGTTAGGATCAGAAAGGATCAGAAATGCTAGGGTGGGCATACAAATTCTGTCAGAGCAAACAAAAAGTTTTGGTTTTATGAGGACAGCATATAGATGCAAAAATTATCTTCCTATCTACTTTAATTATCATGGTTCTAAGCTGAAATACATCACAATAAATGCAAGTTTTCTCCTGCTCCCACACCTAATTCCTTTCCCCTTTTCTGTGCCACCAACACTTTTTTACAGAGCTGTTTTGTCCCAAACTGCAACAAAATGAAATGCCAACTGCAAGACTTCTTCCTCTTGCTGAGGAAGAAATGCCTTTTCTCCAGTCATGTTCAGTAGCACACGATATCAGGACTGAGCAGCTGTTTGCAGCTCGTGCAAAGGAGCCGTGCAAAGGGAACAGAAGAACCTGAGGGGTTCTGATGCCTCTTTGCTTTCTTTCCCAGTTAACCTCTCCTCACGTGAGCAATAATACCTCTTGAGTAATTACTAGTGCAGCATTACTTGGATAAAGAAGTGCATTCCAAGGTAGATCAGTCAAACAGGAATATTTTAGATGGGATAAATGGACTGAAATCAAGCATTTAGGAAAAAGAAAGGAATAGCCATGAGTAAGGACCTCTGTTGAAATCTCTTGAAAATCTTGTTTTTCTGTCAGTTCTGTAGAACTTATATCTCTCCCTTAGGCTCCAGCAAGAGGCAGAGGAGTGTATTTTGGTGACATGTGTGAATGTTTAAGCAATATAGACTGGCCAGCTGAGCAATGTGTATCTGTTTTCATAGATTCTGAGATCTACAGAATCCTGGCCCTGACATTTTTATTATTTATCACTTTTAATAAGCTTATAATTGACCTTAAAAAACATGGAACATGCTGTGATGGCTATCCAATACCATGCTGTTAATTTTCTCCTTTACAAAACATTTCCCCAAATTTAAGTGACTTTGAAAGGAGTGCAGAAAAATGTATCTATACTCCAGATGTCAGTGTTCTAGGAAATCTGTTTGTTGTAATCAAGGGTTATACCTTTCTGGAGATACTTCAGGGTTCTCTTCAGACATAACTTTTTTAGGTAGGGAGGCTCTTCAGCCACATGTACGTCAATACTGTGGATGGACGAGTGGAGAGGAAGTAAAATAGGACCAATGCTCTCCACAGCTGCAAAATATCCTTTTAATTTATTTCTTTTGGTGCTCACAACTGTGAAGGGCTTTTCAGAGAGGGATGGCAGGAACTGTGCATAGATTTTATCTCCCTGCAGAATTAATTTGTCAGGCTCTGCATGAGCAGAGATGTGGATGGGCTGAGCTTTTCCCTTTTGGCAGGTGTTCTCCATTTTCCATTATGTGGACACCAAAGCTGCTCTGAGTGGCCAGGTAGAAAAGGCAGGAGAAGCGGGATGTGAAGGACACAGCAGGAGGAAGCAGCCAGCCCAGGCTGACATCACAGGAAAGTTGAGGAAATAGAAACATCTCTGATGCTTTAGCAGATCTTTGTACAAAGGTCATCACTTGGCCTTGCAGCCCAGAGAAAGCTCCAGGTTCCTGGAAGGGTTTAACACAGAATAACACACAGCATCTCCATGGGCTGCACTGCATCCTTGGGCCACGTGTACATCTCGTGACACCTAATTAACCCACCTGCTTTAGGTGCAACCTGCCCCAACCCACAGCGTTCAGGCTCCTGGCAGATGGAAAAAGTTCCTTCCTGCTGTTTCCCTGAAGGAGCTGTGTGCTGCAAAGCTCATTGTGGGAAAGGTCTTCTGCTGACCACGGAGAATAATACCAGCAAAGCCCTACTGCTAATTGGTTTTCCATGGCCAGATGAGCTCCCAAGCCCTATCTGAATGCATTTGTCCCCAAGGCTGTAGCAGCTCTGCAGATTCAGGAATTTTCAGCCTGTGGAGCTATGATAAATAGAGGCAGGTAATGGCAGTGCAAATAGACTGCAGTACTGGAGGTCTGCTCTTTATTAGCTGCAGAATAGCTCCTGCTGAACCCCAGGTTTAATGGCAAATATCTTCTTTCAGCAGCTGTTTCCCCAGACATCTCTAGTACATGTACCCTGAACTGAACTGAACTGAACTGAACTGCTGGTCTTGTCCTGCCTGTGAGAAAAACCTCTGAATTACATTTGAAAATGAATTAACTTTGAATGATGGTGTTGACAACCAAATTCTGAAAAATTTTAGACACTGGTCTCATTTTTGTTACTAGTGAAAATGGCATCCACTGCCAAAGGCTTCAGAAAACTTCCAATATTTGTAAACATCTCCAAAGCTGAACTATTTAAAATTTAGGATTCAGGGAAGCTTTAATATCTGCAGAGGAACCTGAATTTTAATTTTGTAATTGTATGTGGAGCCAGCATCCCAACTTAGAGCAGCTCTTCTATTGTGAGATCTGTTTTAAGCTGTTTACAACTTGAACAAGTTTTGAGAATTTGAACTGCAGGCTTTTGAATTAATTTGATGTTTGTAGAAAAGCATCTGTTAAATTGGTGTAGAACTCAGTTTGAGAATGGGAAAAGAGAAAAAGTACATTGTTTAAAAAGTCTTCATTTACTTCCCAATTCAAAAGCAAGGACTTGACAGGTACCAAGGAGAATATAAGGTGGAGAAGTTGTCTCCTTGCCATTATTCTGAAAAAAACCCCAAACAAGCAACAAGACAAAACAGGAACATAAGGAAATGTGAACCTCAGGGGTAAAAAAATCTATTAACAGAATTAGTAGAGTCTGGCACTTAAATTTTCTGAAGGTGCATCCCAGCCTGCCAGTCATGTTCTTTGAAGCTGATGAAGACTTAACAGATCATTCCCTTTCCCCAGGGTGTCATGGGCAAATGAACCTGAATTTGGGACTTTTTACTTAAATCAAGACAAACATCTAATCAGTGATTTTTAATGAGAAAAAATAAAGTGCAAATTATTAAAAAAGCTCTTAAGTAAACACCCTTCCTCCCCCAGCCTCAAATTAAGTCAAATGCCTGCCCTTCCACCTTCCCAGCATTAATTTTTCATGTTTTCAGTCCAGGTTACACTCAGTCTGTCACAAACCTTCAGTGAGGCAATGGTGGTGAACTGGGGCTGTTTGCACTGGTGCTTCTCACTGTGCCCACTCTGTCATGGCTCATCCACAGCCACAGTGGTGGCATGGGGTGGCCATGGCCATGGAACTGGTTGTCCCTGACCCACAGCTGGACATGGTCCCTTCAGGCTTGTACCCCCAGGCATGGAGCACCAGCACAGGCTTTTCCAGGAGTGAGTCTGTGCAGTTGGAGCCATCAGTGGTGTGAAACCCCCTGGTCCAGAGCAGCCAGATAAGGAATGGGGATGGATCCTGCATCTTCCATCACCCTGCCTGGTGCTGAATGCCTGCTCCAAAAGGGGCACCTGCAAGGTGCTCCATCTACAGGTGAAGTGCCATGGCTGGGGCAGGGAAGAAGGGCCCAGACTCCAGATGCAGAGGGGCTGAACAGTGGTTTTCATGCTGCAGTTGCGCTGTGGGCTGGGCATGGGGAGCAGAGATGAAGGATTTTGACCCCAGCCCCTGCAGTGCAAAGGCTGCAGTTTGTGCTGTCAGCAAAACCTCCAGATAGCTGCAAAGCTGCACCATCCCCCTCAGTGCTGGCACAGGGAGGATGGCAGCCTACTGCCATTGCCTGTTCTGTGATCTACTCTGTTAACAGAACACAGAACTGATCCACAGTGCTTGTGGGAGACACCTAAATGATGCAGGCTGGATTTGCAGCAGAGGCAGAGGAAGACACAGGGTCTCTTTTTCTCCTTTTTTTAATATAACCCACATGCAACAAAAATGTATTGGGACTTTACTCACAAAAATTTAGTGTGCCTTCAGAGGTGAGACCTCTTCCACCCCAGCTTCAAACAGGCTGCTGTCTAATTTGATTCTTGTTGCTAAAGAGTCATCATTTCTGAAGTGGAGAAGACTCACAGGCAGTCACACACACTTTTTTTGCCACCTGCGGAGTCTCGAAGCAGGAGAGAAGGAGAAAGACACAAAGACTTTTATTCCTGGAACTGGGAAGCATGGGGATGTATCAGGACTCCAATCTGCAGTAAACTATAATAATTTTGGAATCAAGATACCATCACACCCCTCGTTTTAAGAGTGACAGTTCTTACAGAAAGGTCCTGGCAGTGCTGATTTGCATCTCTTCTCGAGCCCTGACAGGAGCATCTCTCTGGGATAATCTCCCCAAACACAGTGCATGTGCAATGGGACATGGCAGGCTGTGTGTCTGTGGGCGAGCCCCTCAGGGGATGTTATAAGCTTCAGCACTGTGTTCTTTTAACTGCCTGAGAGAGATTATAATTATTTTTCTGTGCCTGGTGGAATGTCTTCCCACTACTATAAAATGCAATTTGCAAACAAAAATACAAGAAAAGGGATTTTGGATGATCTGGGCACTGTCCAAGGCCAATTACTGAGCAGTGTTTTTCTCTCATCAACAGCTGTGAGTACAGTTTATAATAATTTACTGAAGTTGTTAAAAAGAAGTAATTCTTTACACATCTGTTTTTCATAGGCATTTACTGGCCTGCAGAAAATGTAATTAAGCAGGATTCTTGCCTGTTGGGTTTTTTTACACAAGATCTTCCTGTTTCACTGCTGCTGTTAAATTCATCAAGGGGTTGGCACCAAATTTAATCCTAAACCCAGAATTTGTCTGTGAGAAAGTTTTGCCCCACAGTGGGCAAAACTACCTGGTTTTGTCTGCTCCCTGCTCAAACTGTACATGGTCCTGCTCACCACAGCTGAGGCTCACCCCAGTTTGTGGGTGGAGTGGTTGCTTTGAGTCAGGATTTAGGAAAACACCACCATTAAAGAAAGATAGTAGAGGGTGGCGATGGAGAAGCTCCTGGGTGTCCCTAATGGAGTGATAACAGCATGCAAAGCCTTTCATCTCTAGGTTTCTAGGGTAAATTAGCTGTAGTGACCCAAAGCTTTTTGAAACTGAGAAAGGATGATTTTATTTTAACTTATAATAAATAAGAAGGCAATTTGACCTGATTTTTCCACAGGAGCAAGAGTGTGTATGCCCTGTTGGGAGTTCCTCTGAAAGTCAACAGCTTGTCTTTGAGTAAAAGAGAGGCAGTTCTTCTTCCTGGCTGTCTTTGAAGCTTCCCAGTCAGCCCCATCCAAAGCCAGGGCATCCCTCCTCCAAGAGGACCAGGAGGGAGATGTTCTGGCCCTGGCCAGCCTCCTCTGCCCTCTTCTCATCTCCCCTGCCCTGCTGCCTCAGTCAGCAAGTTTTCTTAAAAGGAGATACTTCCAAAACATTGATGGACTTCAAGAGTTTGTTTATAGGAGAGACATTTGTCAAGTGGCACATGGGGACAAACCACTTTCCTTTCTCTCTCCTAGAACAAGCCTGGAAGTAATGTTGGAGTATATAATTTATATAGGTATTCACTGGCAGCAATACCCAAGTTTCTTTCAGCTCTTAAAAAAAAATTAAAATAAAATAAAAAGCATAATTTAGCTACATCTGTTTATAACAGCATAAGACAGTCCTAAATGACGAAGTGCCATGTGGTATTTTCAAGCATTTTACCTCTTCAATGTTTTTTCCTATCAGTGTCAACAACTTTTTTCTTTTTTCTTTTTTTTTCTTTTTTTTTTTTTTAGCTCTTGTAGGCTGTTTCTTAGGACACTTTCTCCTTGTGAGTTAAGGAAAAACTCGATTTGGGCTCCAGGCTACGTTAAATAGATACATAATGGATAAAAACCAAAAAAAAAAAAAAAAAAGAAGAGAGAAAAGTTCTGTATTTTTTTCCCCAGTGGCAGATTGGCAGGATTTCCTTTCCACCTGTCCTCCAGCAAGGAAGATTCCTTATCTCAGCAGTTTTGCTGCTGATAATCATCAGGAAATATCACCACAATTTTAATGGAGGCTGACAACAGTAGGACATCTGGTATTAAGAGAAGCTGTTAACCATATTCACAATCTAAGTATAGCATGACAGCGAGGAAGTTACGTAAGACTCCTTGACACTTTGGGTTGCAAGTCTAGTAGAGTATTCACTTACACAATCCTGGCACACAGGCCTGCACGGGGTCGCTGAGATTTACACTTGTTCTACACCAGTCCCATGCTGGTTGACCTCAGAATATTCCCTCCCTTCAGCCCTCACCCTGTGCTGCCCAGTGCATAAATTCCATCCACTGGGAACATGGCCCTGCTGCTATTCTGGGGTTTTTTTGGCACACAATCCCCTCTAAATCCATGGAATAATCAGCACAACTTGTCATGCCATGTCTGCTGCACTCTGGGGAATATTCCCTCCTGCCACCAGCCCAGCAGTGCTGTGCCATTGATGTGGCACTGAAAGTCAGGAGTGACCATTGCCTGTTGGCCAAGAGAACACAGGTACCCCTGTCCACCAGGAATTTGCAACACGGTGAAGAACCAGCCCAGGACGGCACCATAGGAAACAGCAAAGAGTAGGGAAAAGTGGGTTTACCTGTGGGACTATGCACAAACATCACAAGGCAGTATTTTAAACTCGAGGGCTCTTGATTTGTCTGTGTATCTATAAAAGCAGAATAATTCTTTAACATTCCTACTCTTAGCAAGTTTGTACCAAATTTGGAGAGTGCTGTGAATGGTTTGGGGGTATAGATTAATGGTATTAAAGGGACCAAGGGGGCCAAGTTCTTTTCTAGGCTATACTTGTGCAGTGTTAATGACTTCTATAATTAAAGGTATGGTATAAGCCTACGTCTCTTTAGTATTTAGGTGCAAATCTGCCTTTTCTCATCCACGCAATTAGCTCTACTTAAAGCTGTTAGGACAGAGAGGCAAATGGGCAATCTTGGAAATTAAGAGAACTGCACTAGAAATGAAGAGGCATAGAGAAGGAGACCTCAGATCCCATTATCTGAACTCATTTTATTAAGGGCATATTTGCACTGTATTTGCAATTCCCTCAGAATCACCTACCCATTGCCGAGGATCTGCAGAGCAATTATGTTATCACAGATGCTAATGTGACCTCGGGGAGGGAGGGAACCAGGAATCCTGCAGCTGTGGAAAGAAAAATCTCACATTTTAACGATGGCTAATGAACGCCTGGCATGGCACCTTTGTTCTTCCTTCTTCCTCCTCATGGAAGCTTGCTCCACGAGGAGCTGGGAAGTCAGTGGGGCTATGCATTTGCCTGCTGGTGAGCTGTGGTGTAGCAGCTGTTGTCAAATGAGTTGTTCTCTACATAGCTACATTAGGTCTAATCTTTCTTTGCTCTGTGCCAGGGTTTTTTTTGTTTTTGTTTTTGTTTTTGTTTTTGTTTTGTTTTGGTTTTTTTTTTCTGTGTCTCAGTTGAGGCTGAGACAAAGGGAACCCGAGATATTTATGTGATTTTCCCTCCTAAGGCTGTGAAAATTAAAAATGAGTTGTCACTGGCCCAAACCCCATGAAAACTGGGGATTTCAATCGACATTTCTGCCCCATTTCACTGCAGAGAGTGGGATGTAATTATTACAAATGTCATGGTAACAAACTTGGTGGTTTTCACAGTGACAGTTGCCACTGCAGAAATAGCACAGCAGAGAACAAAAATTACCTGTCAAGCAACTCATTATGTTCATCCAAATCCTGCTTGTTCAATTCTCCACTGGGCTGCACCTGACACAACACTACTTCCAAGTGCTCTCACAGATTACCCGTGTGGATCTGTCTCGGGCCATAAACATCCTCCCACAGCCCACCTGGGCAGCCAGCACCGAGGTCTAGAGGGATTTCTGTGCCTCCACAGAAAATGTCTCACACCCAGTGCAAGGCCATACTCTTTATATAGGGTCTGGAGAGAGTAAGAACCTTACAGAGCTGGCACGTTTGAGAGGAGTCTTGTGTGGAGGTGGCTGAGAGGAGACACATTGAATCCTGACAATTCCTTGGAGCTGAAGTGCCCTGGGTTGTGACCTGCTCTTCACAGAGTGAGAGATTGACTGTTCTGTTAAATTGTCATCCACGAGTCAGAGTATTCACTCTGAAAGCAGGAAATTTGGGTTAAATTCGCCTGTTTCCTCTGATCTGCTGCTTTCCAGGCCCTGGGAAGTGCCCGAGACTTGTTCAAGGATGGAGAAATCAGAAAGCAGATGGGCATGAAGGCAGGAGCACAGGACCTAGTCTCTGGTGAAGTTCAGTTATTGTGCAGTGGAGAACTTGGGATCTATTGGATCAGAGATACCAAGACAATTTAGCACATTTGAGTATTTCAAGACCATGGTAAAGTGACCTTGGATCATGGAATATCACAGGGATGGCTGAGCACATATGCTTGGACTAAAGTGGCACTCAGGTGCCTTAAAACACTGGAGGGACATTGGCACTGAACCTGCCAGTGACAAAATGTGACTGGCACTTGGTGTTCCCTGGATGCCACAGCTGCCAGCAGAACCAGCCTGGCAGGAGGGAGCATCCTCCAGGGCTAACCTCATTTTCTCTTCTTTGTCCATTTGTCTTGGTGCAGAAAGTGACATTTCTCCACCTTTTGGACTTTAAGTTCATGAGATGATTCATTCTGTTCTTTTTAACTTCAAAATAACCCAATAAATATATCACTGAATAGGCATTTTATCTGTAATGGGAAGGAATCTGATCAGATCACAAAATTCAAACACTGTTTTCATCCCTTCATGCTCTCCCTGAAGGGAAGGCTCTGATGAACACAAATACTAGGCTATTAAGCAGTGTTTTTTCCAGCCCATAACTCACAAGGGGGAGTCATATGTCTACTCTTGGGATCTTTTACAGGGAGTTGACTGATGCCCTGAGCTTTAGTGCCTTATGGAAAGCACTGCTTGATATTTTCTATCTTTTGCAACCCACAAGATCAGGAGGGTGGAGGAAGCAAAAGAGTTAGCTAAGGTAACAGTTTCAAAGTCACAAGGAAAATCTTCACTGGAAAAAAATAATTATCTTTCACTGGTTCTCTTAGAAGAAACATCTCTTTGAGGAAAAGAATTTCAAAATGGAGAAATGCTTGGTTTTGAAGCAAAACTTCATTGATTTGTATATATATATATATATATATATATATTGAGTACAAGAAACTTAATCCAAGCAAAATAAGAAAAGACCTTTCACCTCAACAAAAATTTCAGCTGTTTCCATCTGAGTAGGGAAACATATCAGGCCAATACAACCATGGGGACACTCTGCTTTATTCACCAGCAAGAAATTCCCTGTCACTTCCCAAAGTGATATATGGCCTTGAAGTCAATAATTTCTATGGGCAATAGATCAAGCTAGGCTAGGATGTTCTAGTATAAATTTATACCATGTGAGAATTTTGCTCAGGGTATGATTCAAGTACCTAAGGATGAACAAAGGAACCCACAAACCAGGCACTGATTTCCCAAAGGCGTGCTTGCAATAAGAAATCAGCTGGCAGCATGCAGAATTAGGGCTTTAATTGCTCCTAAACCAAAATGATGGGGAACTATATTTTTAGTCTCTCAGAGTGTGTTCACTATTGGAGAAATTCTGGGATGGATGCCTATAAATTAATGCAGCAGATCCTTTTGACCTGGACTACCAAGGGATTGACTGTAGCTCAATGAAGAGCACTTAAGAACCAGATGCATTTCAATTCTTTTTTCCCCAATTCAATATTTTGCCAAGGCTGAACCTGAAAAGAGCAAAATTCCACCCGCTCTCCAAAAAGAGCAGCCTAGGATATTTTTTTTTTATGCTTCACAGCTTTAAAATAAGGAATATGCTTTCATTTGCCTAACACTTTTATTAGGGTTTTTAGTGTACATCTGGAGGTGTGAGATTCTCCCTCTTTACCACCTTATGTCTCCATCCCTCCTTTTTTGTTCGTTTAAGTAAGAAGGGCTGAAAAGGGGAAATACCAAAAGCTGAAGATTCTTTTTTAATTTACTATTTTGATCCTTCCTTTTCTCCAAAATAAAATTTTGTAAAATTAAGAAAACCCCAACAATAATAATAATTATTATTATAGAACTTTCTTCCCCTAAGTTACAATGAGTTGTTTTGACTCTGTTTTGTCTGCCAAGCTAATAATACTGCAGCTACAGAGTACATGTTGGGTTTGGGCAGGCCTCTCATCTGATGAAAAATAATTTTAATAAATAGAAGAAGTTATTGGCAGAAGAAAAGAGTCTTGGTATTTTTAACACACAAAAAAACCCCTATTTTCATCCTTTGACCTTTCAGATCAGAAAATTCTGAGAAACAGTCAAAACTAGTTTGTTTTCAGCTTTCTCTATCATTTATACTCAATCTCTTCTCCACCCACTGGTTCACCCACTCCATTGCTAATTAAAACAACTCAATATCTTTGTCTTTTGTGCCTGTCTTTGCAGTCGATAGGGTCCCTGTTCCCTTGAAGCTGGAATGCTTCCTTGTATCCACAGAGAAGGGCAAAGAGAATTGTTATGCAATGTTGAACTGTTAAAGCAGGGAAGGAGAACACATTGTCAGAGCTCAGGCAGAATGAGAAGGTGAAGATTAAATGAGTCTGAGGGGGCTCAGGTCCTCTCCTCGTGTGCTGCCAGCATGGAGCACGTGCTTAGAAAGGGGAGGTGGTCACAGCCAGGTGCTTTTGCTGCCAGGCCCCTAGAAATCATATTTTTTCTACAGATTTTAAATCCAAATTGTGCTCATCAATGTGTGCCTCGGCTAGGTTAATAAGAGAAGAAGATGTGCAAGGTTAAGGCAGGGGAGCTGCACAAGTTCTTTGAAGCTGGAGAAGACAAAATCACTTTATTTTAGTGGTTAATTTAAGGTCTTATCTCCACGTACTTGGAGCTCTGTATTGGCTGAAGCCACTCTTCCCTGCAGGGCTTTGTCCTCTGAACTCCTAATGAAGTTTCAATGACGCAGCAGGGATGAAAGGTTAAGAACAAAACCAGAGAACCAACATTTTTTTTTTCAGATTCTTGTGGATTTGTTCTCAAAGAGAAGAATATTCAGAGCCCCAATACAGATGGCAGATCTGTGCTCCTTCCCCTGTCCTGAAGTCTTTTCTGGGACATTTAAGCCAGGTTCCCACTGTGCTGAGACTCAGAAGCAGGTTTACCAAGCTCAAAAGCCTCCCAGGAGGAAGCTCCTCTGTCTTTCTCTCTCACGAAAGCCCTGTGGTGCCCCTCTGGTTCCTTTCCAGCAGACCCAGCTTCCAAAGCCTTCCCTCCAAGCACAAAGGGACATTTCTTTCACCCAACTGTCTTCTTGTGTTTGGAAAAGCTTTGAAGAGAAGCCACTTGTGGAGCATGTTTAGTAATAGGATGTGTCTCTGCTGCTTTGCAGTGTGCGTCCTATAAATGGCTTTGCTATGGCATTTAATCAATTGTTTCAGCTGTTTATTACCTTGTATATCACAGTGCAATGGAGATAGTTGTTTTGGTTAACTTTATTGGACCTGAAATAAATACACAGGATCCACTTAGAGCTCTCTTGGAATGATATGTTTTGAATGCACTGAACCAAAGCAGGCAGTAGAACTCGCTGCCCAAGAGCAGAACAAATCTCTGTACAAAATTAAGCAACTGGCTCCGTGCTTGGAATGCTTTGGAGTGTATGGTGAGCTCTACAATGTTGTCACAGCAGAGAAAAAGTTTCTGCCTTTGCTGTTCCTTCTTAGATGACTCCTTTAAAGGGAGTGTTGAGGACCCTGGTTTCACCTACCACAGTGGCAGCACAGAGTAAACAAAAACGAGTGTCCCAGAGCTATTGGAAACTGGTTGGAGAAGTCCCAGCACTACAGACCAGTGAGCTCCAGCTTCAGCAGCCTCAAAGGAGGTAGACAGTAGGGTAATCCAGAATGCCATGTATTTCCTTGACTCCACTGATTTGTCCTCGTTTTGGTTTGTTCATATTTCACAGACACACAGAAAACCTGAGATAACTAACAATGAAGTTAGGGAAGGGATTAGAGCTGGCAAAACAGACAGGGCACTCCAGGATGTAGAACTTGCTGAGAGCTCACTTTGCCTTCTGAAGAGTCTTGGCTGATTGCTCACCCTCGTGGGGTGGAGACAGACAGCAGAAGAGCCTTTTTTCCCCAGAGAAAACCAAATTAACTGCAGGCCAGAGTTTCTGACATCCCTGTAAGTCTGGCTCCAGCTCTAATCAAAACCTGATTTCCTGCAGGCAAATGCAAAACATCAAGATTGACATTCCTTCAGACAGAGATGTGACATCAGATTCCAGGAACACAGGACTCCAGCAGTGCATCCAATCCTTGCTGAAGCCTCTATAGAGCTGCACATTAGGGGTCTAGGAGATATCCTGCCCTCACTTGTGATTTGATCTAGAGCCAAAACACTCCATTGTCCATATTTTTTCTTCCCAGCAATTTTTTTTCCATATTCCTCAGGAAGAATCTCTGCCCAGCTCTTCCCTGGCATGGTGTTGATTGACACCATACCCCAACCCCTGTGCCACACACATTTCTGAAGTAATGTCTGCAAGGTGTGGCCAGTCACAGAAAGTTGGGGTGCACAGGTAAAGGGGTGCCTTCATGGCAGGGTTACAGAGGTAACAGTGTGGCTCATGACCTGGTACAGTGGCAGTTTGGTTCTCTGAGTATAAAGACATTAAAATCAGACAATTGGGATGCACCTGCTCTGTTTCAAGAACCAGACCCAAGCACCCTCTGCAGTGATCACTGGGCTTCCCTCTACCTGCAAGGAAAACACTCCTCTGTGCCCAAAACCATCCTGCCAGTTTTAGGTTTGCTGCAGTGGCTATGTAGGTGAAGTGGAAGCCTGGAGAAATTTTGTGAATTAATCTGTTCCAGGCAGTGAGCAGAAGACACGGGCTGCTCTCCCCTGCTGCTCGCAGAGCCTCCGAGGGCAGCACAGCAGGCAGAGCTGCTCTGCCCAGGCTCTCCCCAGCAGCTCAGCAGAGAGCTGCTGTCATACTTAGTGGAGCATCTAATGCTTGCCAGCCAGCCAGCAAGGCAGTGGAGACAGGAATTCAGAGATGCCTCAAACTCTGGGGAGCACGAGTCAGCAAGCTGCTGTCCAACAAGCAGCATTAATCTGAAATAAATCACACAAGCCTGGCTTTTTCCAGCAGAGGCTTATTATTCAAAAGGAAGGACACATCCAGTCAATGAGGCGTGGTGCTGCTAAATGGTTGGCTCAACGTGGATGTGAGCAAGTACAGTAAAACAAGTCCTGCTTCCCCTCAGAGTGAAGTCTCAGACCAGTTCTTGAGAGGTGAGAGCACAGGCCCTGTGAGTATAGGAAGGAAAATTGATTTCTGTTTCACAATTTAAATTACAGAAGATGGCCTCTGCCTGATCCACTCTTACATCACTTGGGTGATGGGTTTTAGTGGCAGCCAGGAACTTTTCTGACTCAAAGTCCTATGAGATCCCCCTTGTTTTCCCAGAAAAAAAGCTTCTCCTCCCATATTGTTTTCATTCAAAACTCAGGTCACGGAAGCTGCAGCCCTACAAGGATGCAGAACCAGAATTATCCAGCAAGGTATTGTAGCTCCTTCCTGCTCCTGGTGCAAAGAAGCCTCCCTGAAGCAAGATTTTCTGATGGTGTTTTAGGACTCACCAGGTCAAATCATTGCATAATTCTATTCTTGCACTACCCCCTCCCATGAGAACACCAGGCAGAACAGTCCTTTCAGTGAAAGTGAGGGTCTGATAAAAAAAGCAAATTTCCAACCCTCCCCAGTTTGTCTCCTTGAGAACCATTTTTCAGGCTGTTGTTCTGGCCATCCATCTCTGGCCTGTCATTAATCAGTCCAGAGCACACGTCCACAAACTGCAGGGCACAAGGGCAGGAAGAAAACGGGATTTTAATTTTTCATGTTTATCATGTTCATAGTTCTCCACAGCAGCTCAACGATTTCCTTCTGTTCATAAAAGACAATTGGGAAAATTAGTTGGTTTCAGTTTAACAAGGTAATGATCCAATTTAGGGGAGATCAAAGCAAGCAGTGTGGCAAATGCAAAATGGTGAAATTAAGTTACTTTATTAATGCTCAGTGCACTTGCACCAGAGTGATTGACTATCCATTGGGTTTACTGAGCTGCAATTAGCAATAATCAGCAATAACCTCCTCTGTGTGGGCAAGTAGAGGTCTGGATCATGTTCCCACTTCCCAACAATTAATATTTCCACCTTGTAAAATCCCAGTTGATGTAGGAGTGCAACGTAGTGGCCAGTTATAGAAAGAGCACGTAGGACTTCACCTGTGACTTCTTTTTATGACTGATGCATCATAATATAATGAAAAATTATGCATATGCTAATGGTCTTCATGTTGTGCTGATGGGTATCTTGATGACTGTCACTAGCCTAAAATTTGAAAAAAATCATAAATTAATACATCTTTCTCATCCATTTCTCATCCATTTGGCTCTATCAGCCAATAACTCCCCTCATAATCCACTACTGGCAAAAATCAAGTGTAGCCATTCTGTAAACAAAGTGATCAGCAGAGGAGATGGAGTCGTTTGCAAGCTTTAACTGAAATCTGACAGTGAGAGAAGGATTAAGTTCACATTAGTGCCTTATCAGCACACATTTCTTTGTATCTTCTGAGACAATTCTACGATCATTGAATTCTCTGATGGCAATTATTTCACTTTATTCATTATTTCTCCTCCTCTGATCTTTGGAAATCTTGGAGAATAGGATCTTTATTTATGTAGTATTCATCTGTTCCTGTTCCTTGTTCCTCAGACAGATAAATCTACAGCTGTTTGAAACATGCCAAAGTATTTTTGTTTCAGCATAGGCTCCATGGATTTTATCCTGCACTGTGGCTGTGTATGCATATGTCTGTTCATTTCTGTTCCTGCTCTCCCTTAATGACTTTTGATCTTGCTGTCCAAATTAAAGCAAATTTGACAGCCAGGAAAATTCTTAAATATACCAAGTTCTTACAAGTCTTTAAAAAGTAGGTTGTCAGAAAGAGTAAAGAGAAGCTATTAGCAGAGAAAAGCTGCCTTTTCAACTCCTACCAGACATCAAACAAATCTACAAGAAACAACAATGTAAGAAAAAGCTCAGTTTGGCATTTACATCTTGTTAGACACCAGAGAACCTAGAAGACATACGGCCATAAAAAAACAGGATTCCTGCATGGCCTCACTTAGGATTTGTAGCTCTTATAATCCACCCTTGAATAAAAAAGTATTGCCTTTATGGACTAAGCGTGATCTGAGAGAAAATGGGGACAAAAGAGCTTAAAATGGAAAGGCACAAAGAGAACATGGAAGGAAAACTCATTTGTGGGAGATTTGAGAAGGTGATGGTGCAAGGGGCTGTGAACAAGGGCAGTGACAGCTGGGTCCTGTTTGAGTCCCCTGTGCTGGGTGTTGTACTAAGGAGCAGTTCAAGTGGCCCTACCTTGGAGCTGTTTATTCCCAGTTTTCTGTAATAAGCTATAACAGCCCTACTGAATTCCTCATTAGGAAACAGAGTGCATACCCAAATTGCTTGTTTCTATCACCCTAAACACCTTTAGACAGACTACTTTGGGGTACTGCCAAATCAAATGCTCCATTTTTCCAGCAGCTGTGCCCATCCAAGGATTGTCATTACTTATTCTCTATTCTAGCTATGTATAATATGCACAAACCTACAGTAAAAAACTTGACTCATTGAGGAAATAGTTTGGCTTTCTTGTCTGAATTTGCCATTTTACTTTTAACATTTTAAGTCATACCTTTGAACATGTGCAGACATTCATGTGAATTCACATAAATGTCCTTCTAGACACACAGACACATTCCTTCTGTATGAAATTAGGAGTGAGTATAAGTATCTATGTCATCTGCCAGGAGATAATTTGTACATTCCTTTTGGAAGACACATCTGGTACAATTTAGATATATTAGTTTTGCTACTAAATCCTAAGCTAAAAAAAACAAAACAAAAAAAACCAAACCTTGCCAAGTAGAGAGCCTTACAATTTGTGTAACTTGATTTCCCATGCTTGATGGCCATATTGTTTAGTGTTTAGTATTTACTGAGCTGCATTTGACATCAGGACTTCTATTTACATTTTAGTCAAACAGTTTGAAAGTTGCTAAATTGGCCATGTGTCTCCAAAATGTTCTTGTTTTTTTTCCCCACACACACCTATCCATCTTAGTGACTCTGTTATCAGCACAATTATTGGTTTTATCTGCACCGAGGAGCTGTCAGAAGCACAGTCCTGGTGCACAATCTATTTACTCTGCCAAGATAAAATGACTGATGTCCCTATGCATGGGGACTGGGTATTTCCTCGGAGCTGTGCAGTTTGGGAAAGATTGGAGCTGGTGTCTTATGTTAGAGCTCCTTCTCTGTTGTGCTTCACTGCTTTCTTGTCAAAGTCACTGGGGAAAGTCTCTGCACCGTTTTCTTTGGGAACTCTGTCTGTCCCAACAAGCAGGACCTAGTTTACATGTAGGACACTAATGGCAGGAAGGAAACTAAAATAAATACCTATTTGTGGAGTGTAGTCATGCCATAGAAGTCCGTTATCACAGAAAATGGAAAACATTCTAAAATTTTCCATGAACAAAAACATGCACATCATGTCCTAACAGCACACGAGTAAATACTTGACTAACAGTACTTGAAAAATAGTGGGGATTCATGGGATGTTTGGGTGGTGGAAGAATATCAAATCCAGAAAGAAGTTTTGACAGTTTAGGCAAATTTGCTCTCTCCAAGCAGGCAACCTACAAGAAGTGAGGGGATGATGAAGAACTCCGTTTACAGTCAACAATGCCAGTGCTAAAAGACATGTTAAAATTTACAGCACAATAGATGATGACAGAAGAAAAAGGATTCAGTAGGCCCTTGCTTCTTCCTGTGGCTCCTATCATGAAAATGAGACAAGCAGGACTCCATTTCCCCCTGGGGGTCCCATAAGAGAGATGACATTCCTGGCACTGAGGCCACGGATGAATGTCTCTCCCAAAGGGCTTCTCCTCTCACAGCAGGTAGCAGCACAAATCCTCCACAGCAATACAAAATTTGCTCTCCAACAAAAGGGTCAGGTTGGCAGGGGGCAGTTAAAGCATGTTCCAGCAGAACAGGACGTTGCTCTTTACATGATAATAAAGAACATTTGTAGCTGGCTCGCAATGCACTTCCCATTTTGTTCTTCACTCAAGGACAGTTAAAAGGGATTCACTTATCTCACTAAAATTTCTATAATATGCCATGCCAGAAAATGAAAAAATCCTTTGTGAATCATATTCTATCAAATCCATTATCATCTTTTGAAAAGACAACAGTCCTCCTCCTCTCTGGAGAGATGACATTTCAGCTCCAGGTGAGGCAATTACAGAGCTGATTGCAGGGGATGGAGACTGCTGTACCAACTCTCTGATTAAGAACTTGATTTGTATTTATATATGTTTGATATGTATTTTATTTAGATTTTCCATTACTAAATGCAATTGGCATTTCATTAGGAGGTTTCAAGTGACCAAACCCTCTTTTTTTTGTTGTCTTGGGTTAATGGTAACTATCAGAACCTTTCATTTTTCAGTTGGGAATTTGAGTGTGATTTTTAGTGCTGCCTCATATAAAAATCACTGCATTCATTCTTAGGCACAGAGAGATTTTGAATCCAGAAAATATATGTGTTTAAAAGAACACACAGAGGAAGCTTTCCAGCACTTCTAAAATCTTTGGTATTTTTCCATTCACAGTGTTGTACCACTGTTAACATCCATCTATTACTCATTCCTTGTGTAGTTCTTGCAATTGCTTTATTAGCTAAACTTCTACCCCAGAAAATGCAAAGATCTTGAGGCTGAGTTTAAATATCTCGTATTTAATGTCAGCTATTAAAAATCTATTTTAAAAACAACCAAAAACCCCTGAGTGAATTGTTACCTGCCCAAAGTAGCGGACCCATTAGAATTACTCCATCTGAAAGTGTGTCTGAATTTTGCTTCAGGTTTTCATGCCTTGAATCTGTGCATTTTAAAGTTTCCTCACCCTGTACACCAGAGGGACACCAAAGGGACACTGTGCATTTGCTTCTGCGTGGTCTCCTGTGGGATGAGCACCCACGGGGGTCATTTCTTTCCCTTTGTCCTTGTTGCATTTCCACGTGTTTCTTAAACACTTTATCAATCAGGCTGAGAACACGAGTAGCTCCATGCATTTCACCACAACAAATTCAAAATATTACTTCAAATGTATAATATGTGTCTTGATGTGCCAAGTCTTTATATTTTGGTGGGAAAGGGGGGCTGTTGAGAACAATCCATGAAGGTGGAAGCTTCTGACTCCAGACTTGGCCATCAGCAGTGCTGCAGTGCCAGAGGGGGGGTGTAGGAGAAGATCCCCATCCCAGTCCAGGCTGGCTGAGAAGACACCAGGGGTGCTGTGCAGAGTCTGTGTCTCTCAGGTCATTAATGGTATGATTAGGATCATGATGTCCAACAGCTACTTCCAGGCCTGTAGCTGCTGGTGATTGAGTGAATTAATTAGCATTCCTCTCAGCTATGGGGATTTCAGGTCTCTGCACTTAAAGGATGATTGGTTCTTTGTTCAACCACTCATATCTTTAGTGAGCTGCTCTCTGCAGCACCACAACCTCTGACCTAAAAGTAACTCGGTTTTTACCAGAAGAGGTAGAGCTGGAAATCTGCCAATCTACCCTATAATTAACAATTCTAATTAGCAGGGCTTCAGGCTGGCCCTGACCCAGCTTTTTGTCAACAAATCTGAGGTCACCTTGCTCTTCATCCAAGGTTGAGAGAGGTACAAAATGCACTTAGAAAATGATGATGGCAGCAACATTTATAGGAAAAACACACTTAGAGATATTACTTCCATTTTTCATGATCACAGATACCTCAACACTGTTAGCTTTAAAGGCTGTCCTGGTTTTGAAGCTGTGTCTTCCTGCTGTCACTGCTCCTTCTCCATCAGTGCTTTGGGACATCTTCCCCTCGACACTTTCATCTCCACCAATTCAAACTGTTTCTGTTTTTGTCCCTCATTCCTTTTCCTGACTTTTACAGATCTTTAGCAGTATTTCTGTCATCTCTAAAGTTTGATTGGCTTCCAAGGCAACACCATCTGCCTATTTAACTAATATGCTTCTCATGCCTTCTTCCTGATCACTAAAGGTGATGTTAAATAAGAACAATCTTAAGACAGATTCCTCTGCTATATTTCTTAGCTACAATATGACAGTTTGATGCCTCCATTGTTTACCATCAGTCAGCCAATTTTCTGGCCAGCTATGGTGCTCATATCCAGTTCTGCTGAAATGATTTTCTTCAGCCAATTTATATTTAGTACAGCAGAAAATTAATCCTGTGGTAAGAGTGTTGTGATGAATTGTTCTCTGCTCATGCTTGTCCTCTCCACTGAAAATGGAACAAGCTCTATATCCCACCTTGACTCCATGAAATTTTGTTAGATTAATATAAATATCTATTTCTCTCCTACTTGTCTAGAGATACTCCATGGCCATTTTCTTTCTGATTTACTTGGAGAATTCAGGAGTGCAAAATTGTTTTAGAATAACAGGCACTATCCATTGGATGAATTTTTACCATGTTTTATATTAGCAGAGATTTATTTGTAAATGGTTAACAGAGGGTTAATAAACAGGAATATGTATTAAAAGCATCCATAATGATTATTCCAAAATTGTTACATCACCAGCAGACACTACCAAGGTTTGAAAGCAATTTATTGACCTAGATAACAATCTGAGTGCTTAATTGAAACATTCATTATTAACTTAGTAATCTTTTATGAACCGTTAAGAAAATAAATTGAATGTGAAGTGTGACAGCAACTTCCTCAATAAAGTTTACACAAACAGGACAAAAAACACCCCAGGTCTAATCCCTGCCTCAGGTTGTACATAAAGTCCATTGAAACAGCACCAATTTATTATTATCTGTACTCTCAGCAGAGCATGTGAACCCAGAACGTGGATGGTTCCATGCCCAGCTGGGCAGGAAAGTGAGGTTTTCTTAGCAAGCCCTGGGGCTGGGAGCCTCTGATGAGGAGCCTTGACTCACTATGTTGTGGAATAGAAACAAAGGGGGGAAAAAAGCCCTGAACAGAAATCCCTTCTAGTACTTCCTACCTTACTCTTCATCCTGGCCTCTTTGAACTAGAACTGTCACATCTAAGGAAAGAAGACTTGAATGTCCTTAGTAAAAATGATTTCAAGTGGCCTTTGTCCTCTTCATGTCAGCTGGTAGAAAGGACACTGAACCTCTCACTCCAACAAAAGATAAAAGAAGAAAAATTCACTATGCCTTTTGGTTTGAGCAGATTGTGGTTACTGCATTGCCATCACTCTTCCAAGCACATTTTTCCCTTGAGTGTTTTCTTTTCAGAGCGCTTCATGGCATTTTTCATTATATGAATATGCTCTTTATATTTACTTTGCTCTTGCAAAGAGGGACATGCAAAGGCAAAAATTTATCACTATCAGTTTTATCAGAATTTAACAGAAATTTATCAGTAAGATTTTCATCGCAGAAAACAAAACAAACAAAAACCCCAAAACAAAAACAAACAAACAAAACCCAAACAAACAAAAAACCCACCCCCAACAAAACCAAACCCAACAAGTGGGATGAAGCAGCAGTGATTTTTGTTTTAGCAGCATTAAGCCTCCTTCTCAAAATCAAGATAACTGTGCACTCAAGATTAAAAGAATACACTTCTTTGAAAGAAAAAAAATATTTGACTTCTTTGGTTTGTGACTTCCATGCAGCCACAATACAAACCTCTTACTTCTACGACTGGCATAAACTGACTGCCCTTGTAGGGGAATTGCCAAAACCGGAAACCTAAAAATATGTCAAAATATTCAAGACCTTCTAATACACAGAAAAGAAACCATTCGTGTTAGTTGCATGGGCTGTCTTACAGATGGAGAACTCCAGCATTCTGTGCTGCTGTTGAAGTATTTTTCCTCCATATGTAGAAATATTAATGAGAAATAACTCATTGAGAATCATTTGAGCTTGGTTAGCTGCCAGCTCTTGACATCACGACCAGGAGTTTCATGGCAACGTTATCCATATCCATCACTTCCTGCAGAGCAGGGCCTGTTCCCTGCTGCGTGTTGCAGCCCGTGGTGTTTCCAGCAGCAAGGAGACACCTTTTGAACCATCCTCCAATAATGAGGGGGGATGAAACACTTCTGGCAGGATGCGGAAGGAGAGGGATCCACTGCTGCTGGAAAGGTGGCTTCTCTGCTGGCACGGCCAGCCAGCTGATGAGGGGGAAAATCCTGGAATCCAAATCCTTCAAAAAGGCTTCAAGCTCCATTTTACAATGGCTTCTCACCCTGATAGATAGTTGATAGAAAGCTTCAGGTAATTTGCGGGTTAAATCTATCCATGATCAAGTTATGCTTCTTTGCCCTCATGGCAGTGGCACCATTAGCTCACAGGGTTTTGTTCCTCAGTCCATTTATAAAGGGAAATCAGTTTTCCTCTTTGAAATGCTTCTTGTAGACAAATTTCCTAGTCCACAGGTTATCTGACCTGCAAGTTTCTAGCTTGGATGAATCCCCATTGAACACGAGTGGGCAGAGGTACACCTGGCAATCCAGCACCTCACACAATAATACTGCTCCTTCTTTATCTCTGCAGGTTATGCAGCTTCTGTTATCTCCAAAGACTAGGTTTGACTTTTTAGAGCTATACAAGTCCAGTGGCTGAGAGTCCATTTGCAGATTGATTGATGTGTCAGGTTGGTTTTTCTCCTCTGCTGAACTCTCCTACCCCAACAAGAACTCTCGCTATATACTCTTAAATGGGCATAATTGTTTTATAATGTCAATATATTGTAAAGATGGAATGACTTTTCAGTTTACATGATTGCATTTACTTTGATTTTCGTTATTCCAGTGTCCAAAGTCATGTACTTATTAATCTATAATATGGTGAGCATCTTCTGAAACGAAGACGATTTCTCAATTTTGCGGTATTAACAAATAAAATTCACACACTGAAACTTTTTTCTTTGCAGCTATTAATGAAAATATTAAATAATACTAGCCCTAAGGATGATCTGCAGTTTTGCTGATGGTATAAAATTATTCAGGGTACTAAAATCCAAAACTGATCATAAAGTTCTGAGGGAGGAAGCAATTGCCAGATTAAATTCACTGTTGATAAATGCAAAGCAATGCACATGGGGAAAACAACACTAAATACACATATGCAATGATAATCTCTAAATTAGCCATTATCATTCTGCAAAGAGATCGTAGAGGCGCTGCAGATTGCTCAACAAAAACATCTGTTCATTGCCCTGCAGCAGGCTGGAAAGGTAAATAGAATGTAAGGTAAGAAAGCAACCAAGAGTATCAGGAAAAGCAGCTCTGTGCCACTGAATGAACTCCAAATTTGCCCACACTTGAATACTGCATGAACTGTATCAAAATGAAACAGGCAAAACCCAGTGAGGACACAGGGAAGGACAAAAAATCAAAGGCATTAGATGTTTCTGCACTGTGAGAGATTAAATAGACTCCAAGCCTTCAACTCTGAGAAGAGGTGATGGAATGAGGAAGTGACAGAGCCAGAGAAGAGAGTGGCTGGCAGGAAAAGGTGAATGAGGAATGATTATTCTCTCTACCCCTGTAAGAGGAAACTGGGAACATCAAATGAAATCACAAGGCAGAGCCTCTGTAGCAGACAAGGACAGAGTAGATGCTCTCTCCTCTCTCACACAAATTACCACCATACACACACACATAAGCAGTACCACAACAGCATTTCCCAGTTTTCCTTAGATAAACGGAATCCACCAGATGGGTGAGTGCTGTGTTTTGCAAGTATAACTTCCTTGGCCTAATGCTAGTGTTATCTTACACAATTAGGCAACATTTTGCTCCTTTTTACAGGGGGCAGTTCCATATCATTTGTATAGGTTGATATTTGATTTTAAATGGGATGCATTATTTTATACTCCCTCTATCCTTTATACCTGGAATATTGCCAGCAAACTCCCAGTGAACGGCTGCCAGTCTGGTCTGTGACTTTGGTACAGCGCCCATTAAATCAGTGGGGCACAAATGTGTGTTAGCAGGAGATCTGATCATCAGGAGATCAGTTGTCATTTTCAATGACACTAACTGGCACTCTGATTCTTTTCATTGTCCTACATGGAAAAGAAAAATACAGTCTGGTAAGGTCAGCCCAAGAGGAACACTAGTCTGGGATACTTAGTTTTGGAAATTAGTTTTTTCCCCTGTTGTCAGAAGCAGCTGATCCTTCCAGGTTACCTCAGGGTTACCTTAAATCAGATCAAGACAACATTTACACTGACAGAATGTGGGGGCAGTGGGGGTCAGAACATCTGGTGTGGGTCCCACTCTACAGGTGGAGAATTCTGAAGATTTTCCAGATGCACTGCATCAAAAGGAATCAGATGTCAAGAGGTCTCTGGTCATCCTCAGAGAGAAGCACAACAGGCACATTTCCCAGTTTTTCTGTCAAATGGAGAAATGTGTCTGTGCCCTGGGCCCTCAGAGGAATCATGAATGGAAATATTGCCTAAATACTGCTTTGTTTGAGCAGGGCCCAGAAAAAACAAAAGCACTCATGGTTAATTCCCAACTCACTTGAAGCCACATATCCCCTTTTTCAGGGAAAAAGAGTTAAGAAAGTTTTATTAAAACTCTCTCAGTTTGTTGGAAATTCTGGCATGGTAACTGTGTATCTCACTTAAAAGGTCAATGAGAATCTCATGAATAAAACCTAACTTTATAATGAAAGCACAGTATTTAAAATTTCCCTGGATCTCCTTGCTCAAAACTGATTAAGAACAGACCTGCTGCTATCCTGTAAAATGCTTCTAAATGAGTCATCTGTTCACCAGCAAAGCCCCAAAAGTTCAGATGCAATTGCTTCAGAAAGAACATTTTCAAAACTATGGCATATCAGTTGGAAGAGGCTGATAACTTCCAATCTGCAGGAAGGCCCTGTTAAAAAAAAAAAAGAAAAACAGAGATAACTTTGCTTTTAAGGTTTCCCCAGCCGACTGATTAAAAACGTCACAACAGAAAATTCAAAGGTCACATTTTCTCAAGTGTCGCTGAGAACCCACTGTCTGAGAAATTAAATGAGATTAAGATGCAAAACACTGAAACACTTTGAATCAAATTTAATCTTCCAATGTTTTGCTAACTTACATTAAAAACAAAACAAAACAAAAAAAAAAACTAAGCAAGGTGGGGGGATTTGTATTTTAGGAAAACCCTGCTGGAAGTACAGCACTGCCAGTGGGATTAATAGACTTCGACTGAATTTTGTTATTTTGCTTGAGGAACTGGTCTAATTCATATCAGCTGAAAGCACTTTTTAAGATTAATTGAAAGAAAAAGGATTTACCAGAGTTTATATTTTCCTGAATCTCTTCTAGATATTTCTGAAGGACAGAATTGAAGGTCAATTTTGCTGTCTATAGAAGCCAATCAGAAAACTTGAAAATGACAAATTTTCTCCAGATGGTAAATAAGAAAAGATGGAGGATTTTCATCCACATTTAGCTAAATCTTTCTTTTATTAACACAAGAATATTTCTTCATCTGCTCCCGGACATAGCAGCTGAGAATGGGGCTGGTGGTTTTTTTACAACAAATAGTTTATTTGAGGGGCTGAGTGGAACTCCTATGTGGAAAACCTTTTGAAACAACATGTGTGAGAAGCTGTGCGTGGTTGTTTCTTATTCTCCCTGCCTGTGCCATTCTTGGGTACAATCAGAGGAGCTTGTTTTTCCTTTCTCAGATTTTGGTTCCAGACAGTGCAGGCAGCACAGGCACATTTGGGGAAAGGCAGAGAAATGGGCACAAGCAGGAGGGTGCAAGAAGAGGGAATTGGGGGCAGCAAAGAGAAAAGCAATTCTCTACAAAGAAAACCCTTAGAAAAAAACATAAAGGGGTACAGAAAGGAATGCACAGGACTTTCCAGGGGTCAGGTATTGCAGAGTGTAGCTCACTGTCTCACAGCCAGCAGCAAACTTAGAGCAGTGAAAAGGTTTGGGGTTATCCCCACACCTGGATAAAGAAAATAATTCTGCAGAGTCCAAAACTGTTGCCCTAAGATGAGAAAGGCTTTTTTGGTGTGCAAGAGGCTCGAGCAGATTGGAACAAGGGTAACATGTCTTACTAAAATGAATGATTTGAAGAGGAATAAACAAATGTGCATTTGCTTCATTTTTAAAAGTTTGATTTTTCATTATCAAAATTAAAGCAAGGAAGTAAACAAACAAACAAACCCCCACCAAAATCCCATCTGGCTTCTCTGCCTTCCTTGACGTTCTGAGATATGTACTTGCTGAATCAGAATGTAGATATAGGGCCTTCTTTTTAATCAGCATCACAGTCACCTGCCACTGTTGTAATACAGCAGGAGCTGATTCCCCTTTTTTGAGAAGTGCTATCTCCAGCCTGCAGCTCACATTCCACAGCAGGAAAGCAGCTTGTGAAAAAATTCACTCTGAAATACCTCAAGCTCTACTAGAACTGAGAGCAAGCAGTTTCAAAGACTGTTTGCTTCTATGATTTTTGGGTTTGTTTTTGGGTTTGGACTGTGCTTTTATTCTCCTGTTTAGAAAATCAGTTCAACCGGTCCAAGTTAAACAGTTTGAAATGGGAGTGGACCGTACAAAAGCTGACGGCCATTTTCTAAGGAGGTGTGAACACTTGTTTCTCTGTTTGCAGAGGTGGCAGAGGAGTGGAAAATGGGGACCTCAGCAGGACAGAAAGGCACCAAACATCAGAGCCTGGGAGCAGCTGAGAGAAGAGTGACTGCCCTCAAAGAGACAGGGCAGGGTAGGGACGAGGAAAACAACCTCACCAGGACCTTGCAGGGCAGGAGCTGTGGGGACAATCACCTCCTCCTGGGCTGTAAGGACACCAAGGATGGCTATGAACAGGACTGAGACCCAGTCCCCTGCATATTCATGGATGGAGGGGTTGAAAACCCTTGCTGGCTGTCCCTGTAGCTCTGGGATGCTCAGGATATGATCAGTACTTGAAAAGCACAATTGTTGCTCCCAAGTATCCCACAGGTCTGTCTTGAGGGCAGTGCTCCAAAGACAGTGGCTCTCTGAAGCTCTTTCAGATGGCAGCAGCCAAAGAGCAAGACATGGAATTACCCCCAGAGACAAACAAGGACTGGGCACCTTCCTGCTCAAACCTGCATTTAGGAGAAAATCACAGCACCAGAGCATCCCATGGGAACCACAAATGTAAGGTACAACACTGCCTGCTGAAGTGCTTTCAGATTCGCCACTAGCAAGAGATAAATCTGTAAAGCATTGTTGAGCTTTTATTTCTTAATTTAATATTTTCAGATGTTAACAAATCCTGCAGATTTGGTCCCCTCTGCAGTATGAGGTGATAAGGATCTTTCCATCACAGAGTGCTCAGTTTTTCCTTCACTCACAGTCTTGATTCCCTATGTGATAATGTGGTAGCATGTTACAGTACCACTTGACTTGACAGGAAAATGTTTTTTATTTTTGCTTTTTGAACACATTCATGTCTTACAAACACTTACAGTAATCCTCCTGGAACAATCTCTGTTTCAATTATTAAAGTCAAACTTTTAATTAAATGATTTAAAATTCTAGACTGGTGTTTGGAGCAGACTTCAGCTTTACTGTGGTTTTTCATTCCCTGAGCAGTAAAGCTGAAATCAAGGTTTCAGCAGAGCCACCAACCTTCATCTGTGAACCCCAGCAGAAATACTTCTCTACCCATCTCTCTACAAACTTACTTATGCATAAACTGCTGCTGAAATAAATTTCTTTGATCATGATTTTCTTATAATTTCCACCAGTTAAATGGAATTCACCTTCTTTTTCTAGCAATAGATTAACTTCTGGAGATGCCTAAATAAAACAATTCGAACTTCTTTGTCCTCATAAAAATCTCTATATTGTGAGGGCAGACACAGACAGCTGCTCAATTAATTAGATAATTAGACTATTAATAAAGTGGATACTCTTCTTCTTCATCCTATAATAATAATGGCAACTTCCCAAAAACATTAATCTATTTTTTTTCTCTTCACTCCACTATATTCAAGCTAATTTGTGGCCTCTCTCCTTGTTTCACTTGGTACCTTTCAAAGCTGGATGCCTCTCCCTAAAGAGCAGTCTGTACCCCCAAGAGTGACAGTCTGGGAAATGGAAACCTGGCTCATGTTTCTCATTCCCAGCCTTGATGCAAAGCCTCTCCTTTCCTGCACTGCTTGGCTGTGCAGTCTGGAGACAGGACCTTGATGCTCAGCAGGTCTGAACAAAGCTGAAGCAGTTCCCAACACATCTCATATTCTCGAAATCCATCTGGAGCCTTTGGACTGTCTTAGCAACGTTGGATCAAAATTTATAAATAATTTCACTTGACAAACTCAGAAACACCAAGTGTTGAATTCTGCTGCTATTCAATAAGAACATTCAGAAGTTTCATTTCCAAGCAATGCTTCAGACTGAAAGGCAATGTCATGACTCTGGGGAATGACTCTGGAAAAGAGAAAATAGGCGAAGGTTAAAGAACAAGCTAAAATGGATTCTTCAGGCAAGAGGTTAAAACTAACGAAATAAAACTGTTTCCAAGTTGTCCAAAACCACACATCCTTGCACCTCTCCTTTCCATGGTTGCTGACTGTGTGAAGACCCTTGACTCTGTAATTTTATACCAGGCTGCCTGAATGAGAATAGCTGTGACAATGTCCCTGTTGTGGCTGTGTGGCTATGCTAAGTTCTGGGGTGGCAGCTGGAGATTCCTGAGCCCTCTCTGCCATACCACAGGACTCCCTTGCTTTTTATTTTCCCTCCACTCCACTGGCCTGTGTGGTACCAAACTCAATTAAGGCAATAAATGGTTTTGATTTAGTAACAATCAAAGCAGGAAAAGCCTGGCAAAGAGCTGGAATAGCAGAAGAGGTCCATGACTCCTGCCAGCTCAGTTCCAGCCTCTCCCTCCTCCACGAGGACTCAGGCAGCTCTCAGCCCCATAGATGACCTCCAAGAGGCCACCTGCATAATGTAAAGGGAGGGAAAATAAAGAACAGAGCTCGCCACCATACGCTTAATCTGCAGGTTAATTGCTCCACTACTATGGTATTTAATTGTTTCTAGTGAAGTCTTTCTAATTGCTTTTCTTTTTACCCAGTTGAGTAATAATAAGAATATTAATAATAAATATGCCAAGAGTTTTAAGCAGAAAATGATAAAAGTCATTTCCCATGCAAGCAGGTGGAGGGAAGTGACTACGAGGATGAGAAATGCTTCATTCCTGTGTGAAATAGAAGAGGAATAATAGCAGCTGGCACAGGTAGGCTGACACAGCCACTGCCTTGTGTAGGTCCCTGCTGGGAGGTGAACTAATGACCAGCTGCCTCATTTCCCCAGTACAAACTGGAATCAAGCATTTGCAAAGTTGTGTGCTGATAGTATACACATTTCAATATAGCCACATGAATATTCATGAGTCAAAACCATTCCACTTCTTAATAGCAGCTTATAGCCAAATGCCAAGATTCTCATCCAGAAAAATCTCTCATTTAGCTGGGTGGGAGATCTGCCCAAACTCAGGCGTTCAGGAGCTCATTTTAAATGCATGCCACGCAAACCGGTTTCCTGTTCTCCTTCACCCCCAGCACCAGATTAGCACGTAGAAATACCAAAAACTCAGTAGTGGCAACTGTATTTTTAACACCTTGGGGAGCTGCAAATACTCAGTTCCAGAACGGTAAAGGCTGTTCCTCAAGAAAAATCCTCTGCTGTACCAGGCAACTTCTCCAGCGGCTTGGTGTCTCATAGCCAGGCAACAGGCTGGGATGCCTCAAGGGGTTGGTGAATGGGAGAGTTGTAGAATAGTGGAGTATGCACGTTCCCTGAGTCCCCCAGCTTGTTGGTTTGCAAAGCACTCTGTGACATTTCTGCACAGAAAATGTTGCTGGAAATGCGAGGCTTTGCGGTGGTTCCGGAGCAGCGCTCCCCCAGCCAGCAGCCCTGCTCAGCTCAGCGCTGTCCTTTGTCAGGCAGGGAGAAAGCAAGCCCTTCTTAATCACCCCCAAGTCAATGAGGGGCACTGCCACCCTGTCACTTGATGATTAATTACTGCATCTGCCGGCAGGGCTGCCAGCAAACTCGTGGGCATCATCCATGACGCATCAGCAGCCATGGATTTAAAGGGAAATGTGTATGGCACGGCTGAGCGCGGGCTCAGGAGGGCACGGGGGGGCCTTGCCCCACCAAATCAGCATCTGCCACCCAGCAGCTGCAAGGCCAACAAAGCTCCTTCAGAAGGAAACAAGAGAAAGCCCTCAAGCCACTGGAGGAAACTGTGTTATTATTCATCTTTTCCCAGTGCGAGTATTCAATGTCTTCCCACCCAAATGTTCCCAACATAACAATTTCCATGGGCACATCTGATGCCACTGGTGCTGGAAATTCATGAGAGAAACACACTGGGGATCTTAGTGCTTCACTGGGCTCTAAGAGATCAGGCTTTGGGAAGACCTTTAAGTACCACAACAGCTGGGAATTCTGATTTTATCCTGTTTTGTTTTATTTACTCTGTGGGCATGTCAGAACTGGGGAGGAGAGGAGAGGAGAGGAGAGGAGAGGAGAGGAGAGGAGAGGAGAGGAGAGGAGAGGAGAGGAGAGGAGAGGAGAGGAGAGGAGAGGAGAGGAGAGGAGAGGAGAGGAGAGGAGGTGATCAGTTGTGAAGATAGGATAGATAAATAAATACCCTTGCAAACACACGCAGCCCTGCTGCAAAGAGGTGCCCAGGAGATTCAGAGGAAGGGGCAGGTTAGGATTTTGCATCTTCTGAGCTACTGCAGAACTGCTTGTGCCTGGAAGAAAAAGCAAAAAAGAAAAATAAGGTGATGATTTGGAATTAAGTAAAGGAGGTTTTAAAGTATCCTCTCCCAGTCTGGCACACACCAGAGGGTGATAGTTCAGTTCCATCCAGTCCCCTAGACCTGTCCCCTGGCTTAGAGCACACATGGCACAAGTGGGTGGCATTCAATTTTCATTGCTCCTTTGTCCCAAAGCTGGAGGCATCTTTTTTGTTTTAATGGCACATTTTGTTCCTTGACAAGAGAGGCTAATACCCCGAGTGGGATTCTATTCACACAGCAGCAGTGGATTAGAGATTTGATTTTCCTTTTAAACAAATCAGGAGAGCAGATGGCATTGGGAAAAGAAAATGCACACAATACAGGGATGTAGCAGAACTTCCCAGATCCTTGCTGCATGGGGAGCAGCACTAAAAGGCAGCTCTATGCAGGCCAATTTTTTATTTCCCCTCTCAGAACAGAGACCCCCTGTGCCCCCAGATGCCAGTGCTCTCCATAGGTTCATGAATAGTTCAGTGGCATTCCAGTTTCAAGGTCTCATGGGTTCTTATTGCTGTTCTGGCATGCTATATCCAAATAACAAAGCTGTCACATTGCAGGGATGTAATGGCTGTGTTTTTCCCTGCCCAGGTTTCTCTGACACAGCCAGGTTACAGTCACAACCTGCTCCTGGACCCGAGCTGTTGGTACAACTTTGTGAACAAATGCCGGTCCTCCCTCTATGGCTACACACCAAACCTGACCTCAGCTTTGAGCCCCAGCTGGGACTGCCCAAGGCCATGTGGCTGGCACTGTGACAGCAAGCACACCCTTCTGTGACACCCCAGGGGACAGGGGGCATGTGCACTGCTCATTTCTGTGCACGGACATCTCTTAGAGCCAGGCAATACTTTGGGCTGGAAGGAACTTGTTAAAAATCATCTGGTCCAATGCCCCTGCTGCCATTTGCAGCACATCTTCAACTTGACCCGCTTGCTCAGAGTCCTGTCCCACTTGACCTGGAATGTTTCCAAGGATGGGGCATCCACCACCACTCTGGGCAACGTGGGCCAGTGTTTTACCACCCTCACTGCAAAATACAGCAAAAATTGTCTTTTTATATCCACCTACATCAACCTTGCTTCACTTTAAAGCCATTCCCCCATGTCCTATCACTACATGTCCATGCCAGAAGGCCCTTTCCAGACCTCCTGTAGCTCCTTAAGGTATTGTAAGGCTGCTGTAAGTTCTCTCTGGAGTCTTCTCTTCTTCAGTTTGGACATTTAGTGGAAGAAATTTGGGATGCACTGTCACCAGCCAGTCAGAGTAGTCATAAGCAGTGTGAAAAAGAATTAACCTAGGGATGTTCTCCATGTGTCCAGTACACAATATGTAGGAACAGATCCCCTTCCTTTCTCCATGAAGCCACAATTTACTCAGACAAAACAAAAGTCAAATCAAATCAAAACAAAACAAAACAAAAAACAAAACAAGCAAAATTGAAACAAAACAAAAAACCCAAAAGCAAAACAAAACAAGAAAAAAACACCAAAAATAACAACAACAACAACAAAAACAAACAAAAAAACAAAACCAAAAAAAATTAGAATAATCTGCCAGCTATTCCTGGGTAAAACACCATAACATATCAACAATATTTTCACTTCTTGGCTGTTGACATCCATTCACCATTATGGACTATTTAATAACTGAGGGGAAAAGGAGATGCTGCAATTTACTCTACAACAGCTGCTGCTTCTCTTTGTCCTGATCAGCCTTATACTGGCTTCTTACAGCTAAGTAGCATCAGGAAGGCATTATCAGCAGCAGTGCCCTTATCAGACAAAGCCACAAACCCACTCAAAAGTCACTGCATAGATTGTTTCTTTTCACCAAGCAAAATGCATCTCACTGTGTTTCTTTTTCATTAAAGCATTCTGAAGTGTTTCTGTGCAGCATGCTTGACACCTAGTCAAGTGTCCTTTGCACTGACTGCTGCTGTAAGTCACCTCTTTGGAACAAAATTTGTCTCTTTCACAGAAATAATTGGAAGAAGGAGATGGAGGGAGCCCTTAACACTGCAAATTCCCTTGGATTCTGTTCAACAGGATTGGGGAAGCGACTCCAAGGTTTTGGACAGGGGGCAAGGTCCTCTCATTCATGGCAGTATCTAAGGGACAACATAGAGCTCAATTTTACCTGTGAAATTCTGTAAAGTGAACTAAAAAGGTCTGCTTTGCCCAGAACAGTGAGCCTGGAGTGCTGCAGCAGCCCTGGGTGCAGCTGCTCCCTCTGACCTGGATCACCTTGTGCTTCCCTCCAGCAAGAGCCCTGTGTCCTGGGATGACTTTGTGATGTTGAATTTTATCCCCATTCATCTGTTTAGCCCAGAAATAAGTTTTCAAGGCTGGATATGAGAGTGAAGGAGGGGAAGTAGAAGCAGTGGAATGTCTGAGGCGGTTGTTTTCAAAACACAGAGTGAAAAGTTTCATTGCTTTGTCTCCTGGACTGTGTCTCTGTTGTGGACAGGAGAGAAATCTCCTTTGCTTTTAGTTAGCTTTTGAATAACTGAAGCGGAGAAATTCCCTGGAGAGTTTTTTCCTTTTTTCCTGGAATGGTTTGAACCTGCTCTGGACTGGGAATCCGGGGGGAGCACCAGGAGCTGGCACCTGTGGCCACCAGGCCTGGCATGGGCAGTGGCATTTTCCATCAGTGGAGGGACTGAGAACAGACTGAGCCGAGCTACCACCCACAGGAGAGAGAATTTCTGAATTTGTCATCTCTTCAGAGCAATGAGAAGTTTTGCTGTTCAGTATTGTCCATTTTTGGGGGGCTGGGCAGTGCTTTGCCTGTTGAATAAAAAGGTTTTTTTCTACTTCTCTCCAAAGAGATTCCTCATCCCTGTCCCTTATCCCTGTCCCTGTTCTATTTGGAGGAGGGTCTGCTTGGGTTTGCTTCCTGGGGATGGGTGGGGGGGCTTTGGAGCTTTTCTCCCAAATTTGCCCTAAAGCAGGGCACGGTGACATAACCAGGACTCAGCTCCAGCTCTCTCCCTGCTGTCAGCGAGCAGCTGCCAGCTTGTTCCTGCTGCTCTGCTCTGCAGTGGGTGTGTAGGTGGGCATTCTGCTCCTCACCCACTCCACACCTTGCTGTCTCCTTCACATCCAGCTTGCAGCCACAGGGAACAGCAGTCAGGCAAGCAAACATCCTCCCCTATGAGAAGTGAAACAACGAATCCCATAATTAATACAGTGAAGGCAGAGGGATTCTTTAGGCTCCTATATTTAATTGCCAGACCAGTCAGGAGGCTGCCACATTCCGAGTTTTTGTCCAGATGAAAAGAAAAAAAATCATACCAGCATTTGAAGTCTCTGTCTCTCACTCCTGGTTCTCCCTTTTTCTATTGCTGTTCTGCTGGAGTGGGAGTTTTGTTCCATCCAAGTAACCTGTGGCAGTGGACTCAGGCAAGAGGGCACTGACAATGAGAAAATAAGTGGAGGGAGATGTGCAGAAAACCACAGCAACAAGGAAAAGAAACCTCCAGAAACATTCTGAATATTTCAGCTTTGTTTCAGCAGCTGTCTCAGAAGACTGCCATAGCAAGATTTTTTGTGCTCTTACTTGTTACCTAAAAAATAAATAGGGAACCAGAAGAGGAGGTAAGTGCTCAGGCTGGTTTATCTGAATGAGATGCTGACTTTTTTATGGATACAGAATTTCAGATTAACAAGGAGATAGATGTTTCTGACATGTTTTAGGCGTGGGTCCAGGGACACATGGGTTTTCATCAGATTGGATGCAGTGAGATTAATTTACCATGAGCCAAAGTGGAAAGAAGTGAGAGGCCATTTCTGCACTTGCTTTCTGCATGGCTCTGTTTGCTTTTGTCTGTATTTTCTGAGTTGGATTCAAACTACCTATTCAAACCAGTGTAACCTCTGTGATGGATGGCCATTTCCAGTTTTGCTAGCTCATTATATCCAACATGCAATACTGGGGCGAGTAACTACAACAGCATTTAATTGTGTAAACATTTTGTAGGTTTATGCTGAATTTTTGGGACTGTGTCTTTACAAACAAGTATGGAAATTCCTTGAGCTTTATCTTTCTTTTCTTTCTCTGTGTGTCTGTCCACACTTCCTATAACTTTTTACAAGGCCAGAAATAAACCAGTGCATGGTCTCCTTAATTTCAGACTGGAAGAGATGAAGATTGTTGTGGGATCTTGTGACTAGAAATCTCAGACCGAGTTTCCCAAGCAGTTCCCCTTCCCCTCTATTTCTGAGCATTGAAGGGAACACTGAGAACTGCTTTCACTGGGGAGAAAATACATGTAGTGGTTGCACTGCAACATAAAATAAACACTTGCACGCCAATTTTTCTCCTGCCAGATATGTTCTGGTGAGAAGCAGTAGAGTATACACTGGAGATGACAAGACTCTACCTCTCCTTGTCCTCTTTCTGTAAATAGCCTCCAATTATTATCTCAGACATTCAGCCCAGCTTTCTAATGAAAAGATTTTCCTTTCACAAATTCAGAGTGGCCTCAGAAGAGTGTTTATGATGAAAACCTTCAGGAACAAAGAAAGGATTTGGCAAAGGACTTGGCTGGGTAAGATCTGCTGCCTGCAATCCCCATGCCAAGGACTGTAACACACAGCAGACATCAGACCTACAGGTGCTCTTGATGCCTGCACTGCACGAGCTCTGGAGCCACTGCTGGGGGGTAAAACACCTGCAGCTCTCAGTCCCTGTGCCCTGGGGAGCTGCAGCACCTTCCAGGAGATGCAGCCAGGGGCTGGTGCTTTCCGGGAAAGGGAAAGGGAAAGGGAAAGGGAAAGGGAAAGGGAAAGGGAAAGGGAAAGGGAAAGGGAAAGGGAAAGGGAAAGGGAAAGGGAAAGGGAAAGGGAAAGGGAAAGGGAAAGGAAAAGGGAAAGGGAAAGGGAAAGGAAAAGGAAAGGAAAAGGAAAGGAAAAGGAAAGGAAAAGGAAAGGAAAAGGAAAGGAAAGGAAAAGGAAAGGAAAGGAAAGGAAAGGAAAGGAAAGGAAAGGAAAGGAAAGGAAAGGAAAGGAAAGGAAAGGAAAGGAAAGGAAAGGAAAGGAAAGGAAAGGAAAGGAAAGGAAAGGAAAGGAAAGGAAAGGAAAGGAAAGGAAAGGAAAGGAAAGGAAAGGAAAGGAAAGGAAAGGAAAGGAAAGGAAAGGACATGCTAATCACAGCCCATCACTAATGCAGATAACAACCTTCCCCAGCCATCTTCCTGACAGTGGATCTTTTTCTGCCTCATTGGAGGACGGGAGAAGGATTGGGATTGTTATTCACATGCCCAACCTGGGTTCTTTTTTCAAACACTACACCAGATGGCCAAGGATTTTGATTCAGGTGAACAGCTCATTTAGCAGGATGGGGCTGACAATTCAATGATTTCAAGAGCAAGCATCAACTCCGAAGTAAAAAAAAAACCAAAAAACAAAACCAAACCAAAACAAAACAAAACAAAAAAAAAAACATAGAGGCCAAGCCATAAAAAATTGATTAAAAAATTTCGCCTCAGAAAAAGGTTAATGAATTTTAAGGATCTTCAGACCTACTTAGAGGAAACCTTTATTCACCATGCATCTGCATGTGTACATGAATTAAAAAAGAACTGAAACAGGCTTTCTAGAGTACCTTAAGACAATGAAATGTTTTTTTCATAGTACATCCATCATGCAAAATGTCAAATACAGTTTGCAGAGAAAATCAAACAGAATTCAAAGCAGAAAAGAAGGTCTGAAGGTGAAGTAGCAAGCACCACCAAGAAGTGACAGAATGTCAGAGAGCAAGGCTCCTCATGCCCCTGTTTATTTATTTTTATAGCTGATAACTGTATGTTGCTGCAGAGACTTATTCATACATATTTTTTTATTCAAAAGCCTAGATTTACAGAGAAATAAATTACCCTTAAGTTGTTTATTGGAAACTTCTCTCCGCCTCCAGTTGAATATTTCACTTATACTCACTACTGAGTCCACGGTGGAGCTAGAGAGAGGTGTGTAAGGAACACTTGAGCTCAGAGAACTGTTTTCTTTTGGTATTTACTCCTCCTGCACAGAAATATTTTAAAATTCATGGTCTTCATTTGTTTCTTGAGGTTCAAGGCACAAATCTCACCTGGCTTTGTTACTCAGCAAGCAGTTTAGGCACTGGAAGTGTCCGAGGTCAACAAGGTAGGACAGGGCTTGGAGCAACCTGTTCTAGTGGGAGGTGCCCCTGCCCATGGCAGGGGGATTGGAACAAGATGAGATTTAAGATCCCTTCCAATCCAATTCATTCTATGCTCTTCTTTGGCAGTGGGAGCAGGATTTGCTGAGGACTTTTCTCCAGGAACCTCTATCCCACCCCAGCAGGACTCACTGGGTGGAAAGAAGCATCCCAGTGCTGTAGAGCTGCAAAGGCTCCTCCTGGTTTCCAGCACTGTGTATTTTATCACTGACTAGCCCCACTGGGGGGCAGAATCTCTCCCCACTGTAGATTTATATCAGTAAATATGTCGATTTTCCCCTTTGATGTTGTTACTCTTAATTAAAACCTGTATGGGAGCAGATTGTAATCCAGTATGCTCATTTCCAGGAAGGGCAAGTATTAGCTGAGCTCCTAACTCTTGGATGAACTCTTTCTTCTGCAGCATTGTGTTATGAATTGAGGTTTCTGAAAAAGTTTATTGGCCTAGATTTACAGACAGTTTATTTCCTGGTAGAGGGTCCCTCCTCACATCAGCTGCCTTCTCAGGGAGCAAAGGCAATTAGAGAGCAGTGGAAAAGAAACACTACTGTATTTACATTTAATAGCCTTGGCTTGATGCCCTGAACTTCCTATGGAATCTGCTGTGAAGATGGCTATTAAAAACATGAGTGATTGGCAAAAGAACAGAGAGTGTCACTTTCAGGGCTCTGGCATGGCTGTGAGCAGAGCTCATCACCTGGCTGGCCCCATTAAAGCACGTTTCCCTTGGGTCACCCTGTGAGACATCACTGGGTTGGTGTGAGGAAGCCTGAGCTGACCCAGGGCAGCAAATTTGCACCAATCCCCGATTTACAGCAGGACATGGAAGAAATATGAAGTCCTCCACTGACCCCAAAGTTGATATTTTTATGTACTGCAGGGCTATCTGCTCACTGTCTGTGAAAAAGTGAAAGAAAATCCCAGATCAGTGCATGCTCATGAATTACTTTAAGATCCTGGGTTTATGTTCTCAAATAGTCAGGTATGGTCCTGGAGAATGTGGCTTTTCAAAAATTTCCAACAATTATTTCCAGCACAAATAATGCCCGTGGAGTGGGAGTAGCATTTATTTGGTGCAGAGGGAATCACTTCAATCAGTCATTTCCATAGCATGAAGGTAGAACAGGTCTGAAAAGAAAAAAAAGATAACACTATCACAATAAAGAATGCTAATCCCATAATTAAACAGGACAAATTAATCTCTGGGACAAAGAAATATCAAAGGTCAATTTATTGTTATTTGTGCCCAGGAAATTTCCTTTCTTATTCAGATAAAAATGAAAAGACCACAGCTTGTAAATACCCGTTACTTTTCAGAGAAAAATAAGAAAAGCTGGGATTTTTTCTCTTTATGTCCATCCATTGTTATTTTGGTTTTGACATAAGCACAAAACATAATGCATCAACAATTGCTACAAATGCAGGCAATCTGAAAAGATCAAGAAGCAGTTCAGTGGATAGGAGAACAGAACAGTCTTGCAACCTTCCAAAATAGCATCCCAATGTTCCATTTCAATTAAATACAGATTTGCAAAAGACAGTTAACAACCGAGCAGGTTGGGAATGTTGATTTCTTTTCCTTAATTGTGTTGTGAAGCCACCTCCACAGGTAATAGAATAACAAATTAGCATGGAGGACAAAAGAACATAGTAATGACACAAATGAATGAGAAAAAATGAGATGGAGAATAAGGAAATGATGGGGACCAAGCCATGCTGATTTCTCCTCTCCCTCATCCACTCTCACAGGCCTGGCCCAGAAGCCCCCAGTGCCCCCCAGCAGCCCCTGGCCCTGTGTCACCCCCTTGTCCTTGAGCCCTGGTGGCCACTGATATTCTCCTTCACTGGTGTTTATTATGAAGGAAAAAACCCCCTCCTTGTCCACCCACCCTTTGCTGTTTCCTCCCAGCTAGGACATGGAACACACTTTCCCAGAGGTCCTGGGCTTAAATTTAATTTTGGAGGCAATGAACTTCAACAGAATTGCTGATTGCAGCAGGACAGGAATTAGATCCTATGTGAATAAAATAACATTTCTCCACCTTCCCTGTTCCACTTTACCCATGCTGGCAATTGCTGGGGGGGAAAAGAACCACAATAAAATATGCAAAAAATACATTTTAGGGAATATATCAATGAACAGGCTTTTCCAAGGGCTTTTCCCCCACAAATTATGAATTTTTTTCTTAAAGTTCCTACAGAAATCAACATTCAAAACCTGCCATGAAGCTTTGATGCTTTTTAAAATCATCAATCAAACAGGAAGACAGGATGCACTGTGTCATGATTGTGTCATTGTAATATGAGGCTTTGGGGATCTGCTAAAACCACATAAAAGTTTCCAGATTCAATTTGGATAAGCACTTCAAAATAATCTCATTGATTAGCTGAAGTCTTCTTAGCTGGACAGACTTCAGGAATAGCCTTTGCCACTGGATTTCTCTTTCAGCCTTGCTGAAAGCACCTTGAAGAGTGAAAACTTCACAGCTTTCTTTCTTGGGCCACTTGGAATGAAAAGAGCATAGAGACAAAAAGTGGTGGGGAAAGAACTAAACTTTTTCAGCATTTATTGCAGTTGAAATAATTTCAAGGCACAACAGATTTATTTAGGAGATTTCTCATTTTACTGGAATTATCTTAAAGCCTTCTGATACTTAGAGTAGGCAGTGGCTGCATGGAAACCACTAAAG
This sequence comes from Cinclus cinclus, assembly GCF_963662255.1. Taxonomy (NCBI): domain Eukaryota; kingdom Metazoa; phylum Chordata; class Aves; order Passeriformes; family Cinclidae; genus Cinclus; species Cinclus cinclus. The sequence continues at coordinate 15,664,121 of NC_085059.1, forward strand.
AGACAGCATCCAAAGTTCTGCAAAAAATTAGTATTTTGATTAGACCTGAAAATTGAAGGCCTGTCATCAGTTGTAGTGCTCTAGATTAATTCTGATGTAATACCAGTTTTTCTCCAGGCTGCGGTGGAGAGCAAAGCTGAATGTCTATTCTGCTTCTGTGATGTCCAAGTTACATTTTGAAGGCAGAGATGTGCAAAGGAAGGAAGCACAGAGGGAACAAGGATCTGCTGCCTTTCCTTTAGCAGAAGAGGGCTAGAGAAGCCTGACCAGTGTGAGAGCTCCTTTGCTCTGGCAGCCCCTGAGGTCCCATCAGAGGCTTTGATGTCCGATCTAACCCATGTGCAGCTTATTCATGGTTTTCTCTTCCATATCCTAAATCACATATTCCTGCCACCATATAAAAGTTAGGCCTGCATGATCCTTCACCATCTTATCCAGAGCTTGTGCTGGACCCCCGAGAGCTGGATGTCCACATCACCCTCTGTGCCAAGTGCCAGGGCTCAGAGCTGAGGCTCAGGTCTCTGCTGACCGTGCACACGATGCCAGCCTGGAGCCTGGGCACTGCAAACTGCGGTGGCTTTGCTGGGGACACTGAAGTGCCACAGCTCTCCCGTCTACTCACGTTCCTTCCTCTCTCCCTGGCTGCTGTCTGAGCTCCTCACTGTGTGTTTTCTGCTGTCCTCACCCCACTGCACTGGCTGGTGCCTCCAACCTGGTGTGCAGGTCCTGGGGTCCCACTGGGGCTGGCACAGCAGCTGGCACAGCCTCACAAACTGCTCAGCTGCAAATTTCAAGTCCACCTGCCCTTCTGCCTTCTCCAGCCACCTGGTCTTCGAGAGGGTTTTCTTTTTTTTTTTTTTTTTTTTAATTGGCAGGAAACCCAAAACAGTGCTGTGCAAAACTGAGTCTGCAGGGGCTGCCCAGCTGTGTGGCAGGTCACAGAGAGAGGAACAAACACATCATGCTGGACAAGCAATTTCTGTGCAACTGGCAGAAATGAAGACTGACTTGCAGGCTGTGAAGACAGGAGGCAGAGGGGACAGTAATTGCTGTTGGCCAGGCAGAACACCCATTTCATTACTGCATTGGCAGATACCCCAAAGAAACACTGCACACAAGCCATCAATTCACATTTAAGCAGTGAATAATATCAACAAACATCCTGAGGAAGGAATAAATACAAACATCTCTTACTCCTACAGCAGTGTCCTATTCCTCTTCAGTTTTATCAGAGACTGTTCTCTCTCCCTTGCCAAAAAATTGTGTGACATGGAAAAGAAGAGACCTTTTTGAAAGGGTTTCTCAGGACTGCTGAGCATTTTGGGATGCTCTGCTAATAATAGATCAAAAGGTTTGGTCTAATGATCCTATATCAGCCACAAACTAATGCTGAGTTATGCTGTGCAAGAGGTTAGTGAGGACATGGTAGTTCCCATTCCCCAGGCAGTCAGAGTACCTTTCTTAAAAAACTACCATCTGGCAGTGCCTGATAAAACTTGGCCAGGGCACAATGGAGTTTACCAGTGAGAATCCAGGGAGAACTCTTTGAGGAGACCAAAAACCTGCCAGTGAGGAGCAAACATTCAGTGCTGAGGGTCTGTGAGCTCTTCATGTGCACACCCATGTGCTCCTGACACTGAGATTGCCAGCATGTCTCCATTCCTGTGGTAATGGGAATGTTCTCATGTGCTGGACACAGCACTGCTGTGTTATTCTGAGTACAGCACTGAAAATACTCTGGAGGATTCAGACACGTCTCGCCAGACACCTCTCTGACACTTCTGTATTGATCACCAGGCAGCAGTGAGAATTATGAATGCCCTTTTTAAAAAATTCCATCACTGTGGAGAAAAGGAATGAACAAATATAAAGTCAAAAGGAGGATTAATCTCACTGAGTCTGGCCAGATCTTGGATGCAAAGCCACCAGGTCATGATTAAAGTGCCAAGTAATGAGCTGAAATAGTTCGTTCAGGCTTGGAGTCTCCTCCTAGCCTGAGACATGAGGAGTGAGTTTGTTTGCCTGATTATCCTTTACCACCCCATCCTCAGGAGCTGCTTGAATGCTGCCCCCAGCACACCAGAAACAAAAAGGGGCCCTGAGAGACCTTCTGTGCAAAGCTCATGTGGGCAGAGCAGTTTGAAAATTAAACTTCCTCCAAGCGAAACCATCCATAATTTCCTCCCAAATGCCTCCTCCTGAGCCGAAGAATAAAAGTTGCAAAATCAACAGAGGCATCTATTTTCCCTAAGGCAATGCACAGAAGCTGACCTAGCAAAAGCTTGTCTTTGTTTTGCTGCTACAGATTTTTCCTTTTGCTTTGGTCTTGTTTTGTTTCTAGTGGCACCAGCCTAGCTGTCCAAACTGTCGCTGTTCCCATAGAATAATAATCAACTTCCTAGTTCAACAGCTTTATGTAATGAATAATAAAAAGAATATCTGAGTAACACAGCTCAGCAGCATTGTATCTTATCCATTCTTCCCTCATGAAGGAATTTAGAAAAGTTAAGACGTCATCTAAATATTTTTAAAAGGGAGGAATAATGCCAGAATTCGATGACACATATGCATATTAGCAGTGGGAATAAAAGTTAACAGATATTAATATTCTTCTCTGGGAGGTGGACTTTTTGCTTAACTTTTCTTGGAACAAACCTAGTCTATGCAACAAACAGAGCCAGCACTTATCTCTCTCCTCTGTTATCTTAGATCTGCTTTAGCATTAAACTTTTACCTTTTGCTACTGTTCAATTTTAGTGGAAGTCTTCAATTATCTTCTGTCTACTTGTCAGAAAGCTATTTATCCCCCCTGTAGGTGTGATTTCTACATTTAGGATGAATTGTGTGCTCATCTTCGTGCAGAACCCTTCCCAAGCTGGGGACCACAGAAGGTACATTCCTGGAAGGTGGAGCAGTTGTCGTGACTGGCAGTGGATCACCTGTACCCACAGGCAGCACAGGGTGCCCTTGGCTGTATCTGTGAAGGGCTGCAGAAAACCTGGGCTCCACATGGCCTTGAGAAGTCTTCTGATAAACAATATTTGCAAATAAAAATGTTATTCCACCCTTCTCATGGGTAGGTTGTGCCGTGTCACACCACCAGTTTAGTTGTCAGCTCCCATGAACCAGGTCTGCCTAACTGGTATTTAGAGCATGTCAAGAGAACAGCAACAAGGGTAACGGGGTTTGATGTGAACTTCTGCAACACTTGGATGGGGGGGGGGGGGGGGGGGGGGGAATGATAAAATAAAAAATGGAATACTATTTCCCAAAGCTGAGGAATTATTTACCGTGCTTGTTCTGGTTCACCAAGGCTGCTGGTGGTAAGGACAGAATGTGGAGAAGGGCAAATGGACAGGGGGGCAGTGCCAGCTGAGGTGGGAAGTTGGGATAGGAACCTGGGAAAAGAAGGAATATAATGGAAATCTTACATAAAGCTTTAGGGATTTTTGGGGGGAGGGGGGGAGAGCTGTTTAAACTTTTCTTTAATTGTGAATACCTCAGAACTCTCATCAGGCTTTAAGAGGTAAAAGCCAGCATTTATTAGACTGCACACTGGAGCCGTTAACTTATGAAGTAAATGGGTTCAGTAGCTCCATTTATGAAGTAAATGGGTTTAGTAACCCATGTCCCTCTCCCACCATGCACCCAAAGACCAGGCCAAGTCTCTCTGCTGGCTCTCAGTCCTGCAACTCAGGCAATTTTTGGGTGCACGTATTTTGTTCTTCAGTCCTTCCTCAAGAAGCTTCCCTACCCCTGCATGCTGTGTACCATCCTAGGGGCACAAACACCTCCCTAAGCTGGGCAATACCCTCTGGCCTGGGTGCTTCCCCCTCAACCTGGAGGAGAATAGGCACAATGGCACTGTGAGGGTGGTTGTCTGTATCAAATACACTCAGACAATAAATGCGCCCAAAGATTGCCTTCCTGTAAGATGTGAGGTGATAAGAAGACAGAGAAATATAGCAGCAGTGAAGGTCATTTCAATTCAGAATTAGACCCTTTTCCCCTATTTTTTCCCTGCTAATTAGACTCAGCAAGTCCCCCTACCTTTCTCTGAACTTTTCTGCTCTCCTTTCTCTGAGTCCTTGGGCTGTTGTTTTTGCTGCTGCTGACATGGACCCATGACCCTGGACGTGGAGCTGCTGCTCTCCCCTCACTGAAGTCAACATGCAGGGCAGTTTACATACAGCAGAGCTGTCAAGCCTTCATTTAACATGATGGAAAGCCTTGCCAAGGAGAAACACTCCCTTATTCATCACCATGCTGCTGACACCCTGCACAGAGACCCAAAATGGCTGCGTGGCTAAAGAGAAGATCTTGGGTCTTGCTGGTGTTTAACCTCCCCTCCTGGGCTGCAGAGGAGGGAAAATGTGATTAACAGCCACCATCATTCTGTGTGCTGGAGGCTGGGCTCTGCCTTGGAGTGATGCCCATGGAGCTGAGATACCAGAAGTTATCATGGCTTTGGTGTCCTTTGTAGCTGCTTTGGAAAAAAAATGTGTACTGTGTTTTCCAAGGGTTTTATATTTTCTGTCTGCACTGTGAGCCTGCCCAGCCTGCTGGACCTCAGATTACTTTGCCCATTGGGTCACCAGAGAGATTTCTGGGGTGACAAGGCAGGACAGCAAGATGAGAGACTGCCACATCCTGCCTGGCAGAGCAGGCTCCTTCTCCAGTGGGCAGGAAGCATCTGCAGGATGGGATGGGTGTGAGCCCAGGCACAGAGGGCTGAGTGAAGGGCTGGTTATCCTAAACCCAACATGGGTGGGGAAAGGGAGGGGGTGTTGGGGAGGGTTTATAAATCTCCAGGACAGATGAGGATAGAGTTGTGACTGCTCCAACTCCCCTGGACCTCTCACCTGTGGGTTCTGACCCAGTGCAGATCCCCACTTTGGGAGGGATGAGGCCAGCCATGCATAGCAGTACAAGGTAGGACACAAAGGGGTCTATAACTGAGAGTGTGGCTGATGGTGTTGATTATCCTGAGGTGATAAGACCTGAACCAGGCCCTCTACTCATCATTTCTCTGCCCATAAATGTGCTAGAGTGGTTTTGAGGCCCCTCAGGGGGCTCTGTGGGGAAGACTGGGCAGCTGGGCTGTACCTGAGGAATGCTGAGGTGTGGAAGTAGGAACTTGGATGCTTTGATGCCTGTTGGGTTAGCTTGAAGTTAAAGGCTATCTGAGGAGCTGGAGAAAGTTCAAAGCTATTTCTGAGCTGCTGTGTGACTGCAGTGGTGCTGGGTTTGTACTGGTGTTGGCACCTGGCAGTACTGGAAGCAGCTGGGTTTGTAGTGACCTCCTGCTCTGGAGCTTCCCTTCCCTTTTTCTGCATGAAACTGTGTGCTCAGAGGTACCTAATCCTGGGGATGGGGTGGTTGTGTGGCAGAGAAGGTGGTTGGGGATGTTTTGAAGGAATGGTTTTAGCCCTGTATCTGACATTGATAAACCCAAAGGATCGGGTTACCCCGGGGTGTGTCAGGCTGTTCTCTGTGATTTAATTCTGCTGCTTTGTTTCAGTCATCTGCCCTGGTTGTTTTATTCCACATCACTTGAGCTCCAACAGTAGCACGGCATGAGCCATCTCAGTTTTTTTTCCAGCACTACTGAAAAAAAGAACATTTAATTTTATCTTGCATTAAACCAGCTTTGAATTCCCCTTGCCCAAAATTTCATCTGCAGCTCCCTTGTCAACTGCCAGGAAAGCTGCAGGTGACTTGTTTTGAGGGGAAGGCTTGGGATGTGAACAAGCATTGGCAGGAGGACCGAGGGATATTTTTACATTAATATTGCTGCTTTGAATCGTTTAGTGTCAGCTCAGAGCCTTCAACCACACCCATCCAAGACCTCTGATTCATCCTCCTGCTGAATGAATGGAGTGACCTGGAGAGGCTGGAGCTGGGGAGTGATCACAGTTTGGCTGTGCTGTTTCACAGACTGAGAAGTTACTGGTCGTGCATTAGCTTGACTCTGTCACGTCTTTGTCTCTTAAGTGCTGTTTGCAACACCCAGGCTTAGAGAAGATGGTAATTTAGGATGAGCTGGCAATAATTGTAGAGCACTGTAATGAGGCTCTAAAACTACAGTGTAACTAGTCAGCTAATAGCCATAGCAAGCCCTTTCTGGGGAATGCTGGAAATACCTTGGAGAGGTGAAAGAGATAGTCTTTGTTTTTTATTGAAGTTTTATGTTAAGAGCTTTACTCTTTGGCTCACATCCTGTTTTTTTGTCATTCTGGGAAAAAATTTTCAAAACAGAAATGAAGATTTTAAGGCAGTTTGTGAATATTGAGAAAGCACATTTTCATTTTACGTTGGCTCATTGGACAATAAATCCATTGCTCTCCTCTGCTGATCAGAGGAGAGTGGTTGAGGAGAGCACAGTTTCTCCAGGGATGTCCTGAGCTGGTAGAGATTCCAGGCCTGCTGTAATCTCCCTGTGTCATGTGGAGGCAATTTAGGAGACTAACTACTCTTTATTGCAGTTTATTAAAATAAGAAATCACATCAGAAATGTGCACTTCTGCCAAAAAAACTTTGACAACGTTGTAATGGCTCTACCTGATACAAAACTCTCCTCCATGTAACTCTCCAAGTTGGCACTAACCAGACCCAGATGAAAAGTTATTAGTGGAGTCAAGCTCAGAAATGAAAATCTGGAGAAGAGCAGCCAACTTTGAACAGGTCTTGCTCCCCAGAGCTCTGGCTGGGATCTTTCCACTGAGGTTCCTGTGATGCTGGGCTGTTTTTCCAGGTGATGCCACAGAGTGGAATTATTGATGGATGGCAACAACACCTTAGAAGGGACACGTTTTCCTACATGTCACTTCTGTCTTCAATGCTTTCTGACTAACAGAGGTGGGGTTGCTGTTACTGATGTAGGCAGTGGAATCTCCAGGCAAATTTGAGCTTGTGCAGAGGAACTGCCTGAGGACTGTTCTGGGATACCCCCTGTGCCTGAGCTGTGGGGGCTGAGTCAGTGACTCTGGAGGGACTGATGTGCTTAACCTGGGAAATGGAAAGTCAGAATTATTGTTGTGGACGTGCAAATATGACAAACATCTTGTCTTGAGTTTATGCTCTATTAGCTCTCTTCTCTTGCACATTTTGGACCTTGATTCCCGATTTTGAAAGATGGGGCATTTCAGCTCATGCAGGGTTCTTGGAAAACAATCCAGCATTCTCCAGAATCCTCCCCAGGTTCAGCTTGATGGCATTGCTCATCTGAAGAGTCCTTCTGGCTCTTTGAACTGGCCCTGACTGCTGTCACCAGCAATGGCAAGAGGGTTTTATCTACAGCTGTAATCTGTTCCTTGTCACTGGAGCATTAGCAGACACAGGGTTTCTCAGTTCCTGCTTTGCATAAATGCTTTCTCAGAACTCCTGGAACAATTTATTCCACTTCTCGGTGTTATTTAGGAAAAGTGTTTTTGCATGCCCTTCTGTGGAGGTTGGAGACTGATCTCTGCCAGGTTTCATGTGGGCTGTGGGGGTAGGTAGGTGAAATAAAAGCCCTAGAGCTTCCCAAAGGAAATTTGTGCTGCAGGATAGATAGTAAATAAAAGGAAATGTGTTCAAAAATCTTTTTGAATGAGAACTGTTTACCACGACTTTGCAATTCTGACCTCTAACAAGATTCCTTCTATTTTTCCTTCTTCTTCCCTCTTGCTGTGAAGCCCTGCCCTAGCAAATAGAGGGTTTCCCAACCCCTTAGTGACAGAAAAGGAGCTCAAGCTGACCAGTTCATTATGATGACCAGCATTATAAACCATTATGACCAGCAGCCACAATTTATACTCTGACACTACATGGGATATTTTTCTTGTGTACCTTATAGTGAAATATTTCTGAAACTGCATCAAGACTTCTGTGCTACACTTAAAATGTTTCTATTTCCGTGTGATGGTCGAACAGCAATAACAAAATAAGAATCAAAGCAGATGGCAGCACAGAGATATCCTTGGTTTATTCAGATGAGCCCAGGAAAATGAATATATTGATGATTGGATGATATGTGTCATTAAGCATATAGGTTAGTCACCACTCAGTATTTTGTCTGCTCAACAGAGTACATAAACTTTTAAACATAGACCACTATTTTTGCAGCTATTTGTGTGGAATGTATCCTGTAATAAATGTTTTAATAGCATCCATTAATAGGACTGAAATTGATGGGAGATTCTATTGATGGCTGGATATAAAAGAAGATGCACATAATACAGTAGCCTCAAAGCAATCCCTGATTCAGTTTTAGGCTTTTTTTCCTTCTTCAGAAAAATCTTTAGTTGTATATCGTGTATTATGCCCAGGCTATCATGAGGTAGAGCAATCATCTTTCATAGCTTCAAAATAGATGTCTGAGTTGATTTCTCTGCTACCTGCACATTTTTGAGTGGTGAGACTTTGTGATATGAGTTTTCTAGCTAAAAAAAAGGGAATAAAAAGAAAATTCTACAGCTATTAATGAGAAAAAATAGTGTTCTGAAGGCAAAGATTTCTAGTAAAAATGGCATGTGAATGACTGTAATTGGGTACACATGGTATTTGTAAGTCTAATGCTGAGTAGGTGATTTACTCCAAATAATTCCAGAGTTTTTGGAAATGATCTTGCATCAAGGATATTAATGCAAGTCCTCTGACAAGAATGGATTTTTCTGATGAAACATCCAAAGCATTATCCCTTGCATGGTTTTCACTTGCCACATCTGTGTTTAGCTAGGATTCCGTTCTGGGAGTTGGACAAGTGCTGGACAAATGCTTGTGCAGCACCACTGGGAACCAAGAAAAAGGAATCTGACACTTTGAAGGGAAAAAAAAAAATAAAATCACAGAATATCCTGAGGTGGAAATGACCTACAAGGATCATTCAAATCCAACTCCTGGCCCTGTGCAGAACCCCAAGAATCCCACGTGCCTGAGACTGTTGCCCAAATGCTGCTTTAACTCTGGCAGCCTTGGGGCCATGGAGCTGTTGTTATATTTTCTAGTAATTCCTAATCTGGAATTCCTTCAGCAACACTGGCACAACTGGAGGGTTAACATGCTGGAAATCCATTGCAAGGAGTGAGTAGATGATATTAAGGAAGAAAAACTGAGTTAAATAAGTGTTTGCAATAGTCTGAAATTTTAATTTTTAATAATATACAAATTCAGCCTCCTAAAAAAAAATCACAAGTTGCCTGTGAATTCTTTCTACTTAATAGGCCAAATTTGCTCTGCTACAGGTGGCCACAATGCAACAAGAGTTGCATGGGTATAACTGGGGAAGTGCAAATTGCAAAATCCACATTTAGAACAACTTAGAGTCTGTGTTTCCGCATGGATCTTTCCCTCATCTGGAACATCAAAGTGTCTTGTTCATTTTTTGTGTTCAAGTTCCTATAACTCTGCCAAGCTTTACATTATGAAAAGAGGAAGAAACAAAAAAGGAATTATTTCTCATTCAGTGGGACTAATAACTGAAGAATAAAACACTGAACAATTTCATCAGCTAATTCCTACGGGGAATACAAAGCAGAAAACTTGAGCTTTTTGGAACTGGGGTTTTAAATGCGGTTTCTTTACTGAACAGTAGAGCACTTAAGCACAGAGCACTTTGCCTGATGATTTCAGCTTAGACTTTCTATGTCATAATGCAAGCATTATAATGGCACTAAAACTTGTACACATCAAGTCAGATCTCAGTTACATTTCTGTTATTCCTGTTTCCAGATAATGCAGCTGAACCCATAGGTGTCACTGTGTTTGGTCAAGATGAAGTAATTAGAAATACATGATGCTATATAGCAATCAGAAACATTTTAATTTCTGTATTGTCCCTCCCTGTTCCAGAGTGTTGCTTTGCTGCAAAGATTGGTTTGGGTTAATGTTCTGTCAGGGAGAAAACACCTCCCCCTTGGGCACTGGTGGATTGTCCTGGTTTGGTCTCTCCTAAATGCCTGTTGATGCTTTTTCCTCTCTGAATGCGTGAGGAACGCAAAAAATATCCTTTAGAATTGTTTAGATCAAAAGCACCACTTGTGCAAGGGTTTTTTTACAGTTCACAGGAAAAGTCCTGAATTTGACTTGAGTAAGAGCTTTTTATTTTGTGCTGAAATGTTAATTTGTGTTTCGCGCTGGGATTAAAACCCAAGTTTACCTATACCAACATTTTCAAAAAAACACTGAGAGTAGGGGGGGTGGATCTGCTTAAAATATTTTTATAGTGGATCCGTACTTCAGTTTGTTGGTTAAATAGCATTTCAACTTCCCTGGGTCTGAGGCACTCTCCTGGTAGGAGGGTCCCAACTACATTTTCACCAGGGAAATGGGGTAACCTGCTCTCACTGAGAAGTGGGGAATGTCTCAGGGTGCCAGTAAGATGAAGGGGGCAAAGGCTTTATGGCAGCCTTTAGCTCTCCTTTTCCCCTCATGCAAAAGTCCAGAAGTCAATTACCACTGTAATTTAATTGAAGGAATTGGATGCCTCTAGATGTGGATCTTCAGGAGGTGCAAACTGTCACTGCTGAATTTAATATTTAATCCTGCATTGGCATTTAAAGTTGAAACCAGCATTGAAGCTTCCAGTGAAGTGGGTGCAAGGTTTATATTTAGCCTGCACTTGCAGAGGAGCCCTAAGGCTGCCCTCAATTCCAAACTCAAATTCTCCACGTTCAAAAAAACTGCAGGCTTGTCTCTTGGCATAGCTGGAGGCCTCTTCTCAAAGCAGCAGGACTCCAAGGACCCAAAACATTCCGTGCCTTTTTATCCTGCTGATTGTCTCCCTTCTGGATGCTGCAGCCTCCAAATAAACAGATGAGCTAATCTGGGAGTATCAGGCTCTTTAGGAGCAGTGTTGTCATCCCTGAAGCACCGTGTGTTTTCTTTGCTTTAACCTCAGGCTCTGTCCATACCAGAGATATTGCCATCGTATTTCTGTCCCCTTCTGTCAGCAGCTGCTGCTCAGACAAGGAAAGAGTTTTCAGGGCAGGAAGACTTTCTGTTTAACCAGAGCCTCTGGGGAGTGTTTACACACAAGGATCTTGTCCATGGCACTGGCTGGGTGCTGGTTTGGAAGGTGAACTGAGCTCTGCTGTGTTGGGTGCATGTGCCACCGAGTGCTGCCAAGTCCCTGTGCCCTGAGCAGGCACCAAAGGACTTGGTTGTGCTGCCATCCAGTTCATTAGCTCGCGGTAGCTCTCCCCTGTTTATTTATATGGGCTAAACGTGCAAAGACACGACAGTAAGTCAGAGTCAAATTACTTAGTGTGGCCTCCTTCAGCAGGAAAAGATGGCGCTACTGAACTCATTCATCTCCCTCTCGTTCACTGTGAAGTAACACAATTAGCAGTGAGAAAAGGCTGCCAATCCAGTGAGCAATCCTGGAGATCTCGGAGCAGTTAAGCGTGTTAATTAAATTGGCATTGCAGCAGGAGTTTGAGTTAGCAGACTACCAGCAGTCTTTCAGAGCAATGTTCCCTTCCCCACACAGTGCTCAGACTTCCCAAGTCTACATTGATTTGGCCAGATTCTTTGCTGCCTTTCAATGGCTTTTCTTTTCAGGGGAGCAGCTCCTAATCTACATAACTCTAATCAGAAAAAGATATGCATTAATTCAGTGTTTTGTTCCTGTTTATAGGCATTTATGATATTTACTCTAGATTCTCCCACTTTTGCAATCTGTTCTTTCTAATGCATTTCCTCATTTTTAGGTAACTGTGGGGCTCAGCAGGCACAACTCAGACTTGACAGACCTTTTGACACTGATCTTATGAGACCTACTATCTAGATTTCTTATCTCTGCATTAATAACCACAGAGATGGGGCCACATGATGCTGAAAAGTCTGAGCTGCCATCACAACAACTCTACTGTTTACCTCTAGCTAAATAAAGATAGATATCTTTTGGGATCTTGCTTTTAAAATATTTGTACTTGTTTTGTGTCTGCAAGAACTTCCATCACTTACTTCTTGCCTCGTACAAGCCAGAACATTTCCTGTTGATGTAAAGCTGTGTTCTGGCTCACAGATGATGAATGTTTGTAACCAGGCTTTGGCAGCATGAACCAGACACAGCTCTGTGGGCATCAAAAGTGCAGTGCAATAACAAATTCCAGTGCAAGAGCAGTGGGAGGAAAGCCATTAACTTTAAAACTGTTTCCTATGGGTTTTACAGCATAATATCTTCTAGAAATGTTGATTCCAGTGGATACCGGTGTCAGTAATTACCCGGTAGTCCCTTGTGTGGTTGTTCACAGGAGGTCAGCAGTAAAACATGACTGATTCTCTTGAAAAAGTTCAGTCCTTGGGTTTGCCAAGTCTTCAGCAGCCTGGCTCTTTCTCTACCTGGGTATTGCCACCTTCGGAAGCAGACTGGGACTGATTCTACTTCATTACTGTTAGTGAGCACCTGGTCACTGGGAGATGAAAAGAGGAGGCAGAGCTAATCACTGCCTCCTAGGACATTATGCAACATCCTTTGGAGGGAGATACAAAGATATAACCTTCAGATGCCTTTAAGTCAATACCTGGTCTACAGATGTCAGATGAATGCTCAATATTAAATTGGGGAATGAAAACAGGCATGCACTGCCTGCAGCTCCCCTCTGAGGGTCTGTCCCACCCATTCAGCATCTGAGGGACCCCTGCCCCTGTCCCATTTTGACTGCTTTGCTTTAAAGGCTGATGGAACTAGTTCATGGGAGGGAAATCATTGTGCCTCTTCCTCTAAAATGGATCTGTAGGAGGCTGGATGTGCTGAACTAGTACATTTCTAAGGACAAAAACTCCTAATGTTTTTGAAGATTTTTTTTCCCCTGTTACCATGTTGCCAAGCAACATTTTTACAGTATCAGCAGCTGGGGAAACTGAATGTCTGAAATGGATTAAAGGAGAAGAAAGAAGGCACCTGTGTTGTCTTTTGGCTATACCCTTTCACTGCTGAGAAGGTGTACCCCTCACTCCACCAGTAGACTCCCAAGTTATTAAACTGGAGCTTGGATTTATTCATCTTCATCTGTCTTTATATATATTAGCACTTGAAAGACATGCTAGATGGAGATGAAAGCCTCCAGCTAATAGATTCTTAAATAATAGGGCTGGGACAGATCAGAGAGGTCCTCCAGTCATTTCTGCCAAGGGAGGTCAGCTGCTGTTATCCCACCACTTGCAACGGGATGACACCAGAGTCAAAGCTTCTACCTAGAAATGCAGAGGTTGTTTCAGTCCGTACTTCAAACCCCATTTCAGACCCACAGCAGGTAACCACTCTCTGTTCCTGCTGTGGAATTCGAGGATGCATAAAAATGATGCAACACCTGACTCCCTCCCATTCTGCTGGCAGCAGAGCCTGCTCTGACTTAATTGTGACAGCCTGAGGCATGTGGCAATCCCAGTGCTGCTTTGGCATTTCTAGGGAAGCCTTTGTCTTGTATCATTTGTATGGATGGGACACTGGGGACCCCACTGTACTGAATACTGTTCAAACACACAGCAGTAGAGACTTCTTGCTCTGCAGTGTTGAGTCAAACTTGTTCCCAGACTTTTTTAAAAGTGCATATATTACCATAATTCTGAGCTTGACAAAGTTCAGTCCCATTGGGATAGCAGTCTGCCATTACAGGTTTCTTCTCCAAGGAATATATGCTTAAAGGGGCTTTGCAATCACTTCTCTGACTCTTCTTAGCTTCTTCTTAACTTTAACACTGAAATATTTTCTAATCAAGGTCTAAAAATCACATTGAGACTCAGTCTCAGGTGACCTTCTAACCACTCAAAAATTAATGAGCATTGAAGAAAAGCTGAGCTTTGGATCTTCATACTTTGTTTTACAGTCTGGGTGAGCTATGTTTGCTCTGTGCAGGGCAAAGGGAATTCTGTCCCTCCTTGAGCAGACAAATTGAAAGCAATAAACTTTGAGAAGACACTTGGATCACTATAGATGTTGAGTCTTTTTAGTTTTCTGATTAATAGGATGGGCAAATAACCTTTAACAGAAAGCAAGAGGAAAAACTTTCTTTTAGAATCTTCTTTCAGGGTAGATAAAGCTGTTTTTAAAAGTCATTACTGTAGAGACTTTTGTGTTATAGCTGAAGGTGTCTAAATCCCAGAGCCATAGAAATAATCCACTTAAGATACTGCATTGGGTGTCTGGTGAAATATAGTTAAACAGCATTTTACATGCATTAAATATTTCTAGGACTTAGTCACTTCCCAGTCACTAAAACATAGTAACTTTTCAGCTGGTGATAAAATAAATAATGCTGCTCCTAGAAATAATAGCTACTATGTACAATAAAGCTACAACTACTTTCTAGAAGAGTTCCTTGAAGATATTTCAAAAATGCAGAAAATATTTCTAGCTCTCTAAGGTCAGAAGTTGAGGCTGCTGTAGATGCAGCTGATGGGGTCCATTTCTGTTTTACTAGACAGAAATGTTAAGCTTTTTGTAAAGCACTGAACTTGCATTAGCAACCGGTGTTAGAGATGTACAACCAAGTTCTGGAATAGATTTTTCTTTTGGTAACTACTGGCAGGCTTGCAAGGAGAGCCTATTTCCCTTCTGAGCTATTACTTTCTCCTCTAGCAATGTTTCCTCTTCCAGCTCCATATTTCTTCTGCTTTTTCTTTAAGTTTCAACTACATCAGAAAATGAAAAAATTCATCACAATGGCTGATACCTAACAGAGCATTTGGCTCCTTGGGGAAGGAGAAAAGAGAAACTATTTGTTTCAAATTTTGTTTTTGCAAGGACTTTAGAACCAAAAGTCTGACCTTCTCCACAACACAGAGCAGAGCTTTTGTTCCTTTCTTCTCATCTTCCTTTGAACTGTTAAAATATCCCTGTAGTTGTGTTTAAAAAGGACCGGGGAGCATGGGGGTGGGGAGGCAATCCCTTCCATAGAGCTGATTCTGTCCCTTTTTTAATCCCAAAACACTCCCTGAGGGGTTGCCACTGGCAATTGCTAGTACAGCTGGAGCCTTTGCCTTACAGGTGTTAGAGCCCCTCAGTTTGTCTGACCATAACTTGGGGAAAAGAACTCTGGTAGCAGTGTGGGATCATGACAGGAGTTATAACCTCCTGTTTCTGAAGATTGCACATACTGGTGACACATTTCTCCACGGGGAATGGAGACATTTCCTCATTCACACACAAGTTCTGCAGCTCTCATATGCTCTTTCCCTATTTCTCATCTGGGTCAGTGCTGGTTGCCTTGGGAGTCTCTGTGCTAGCTGAGCTGGGGAGGAGGAGGGGGTGTCCCACCAAATAATAGAGTTTTTGTGTAATATCACAAGACTTGAACCCAGCCCTGGACTAAGTGTTGTATGAAACCTGGCATTGCTGTTTCAGAGCCCAGCTGTGTATCTGTTACTAATCATGAATATAATATAGTCACACCTTGATACTCTCTGGTGGGAGGGAAGCATTGCCATTGGCCTCTTACTACAAATGATTATAATCAATTAAATATTTGCTGAATTGTTCAAATTAATCTTCAGCAAATTTATCCAGTTATTTATTATAACTGCAAGCATTATCCAAAGCCCATTACCATCAGTGGAAGGATTCCTGCTGGATTTGGCAGGTTCTGAGTAATGCTGCAAAAAAGAATTAATGAAAAAGATTTCCCTCCCAGAGACCTGACCTTCTGCAATAATTACTTCATGAAACAGAATTCAGTA
Source organism: Cinclus cinclus (assembly GCF_963662255.1). NCBI lineage: Eukaryota > Metazoa > Chordata > Aves > Passeriformes > Cinclidae > Cinclus > Cinclus cinclus. The sequence continues at coordinate 15,679,781 of NC_085059.1, forward strand.
CAGGGTATAAGTTTATGTTAGACCTGCACGAAGAACTTCACTCATTACCCACTGTATTTGCACTGTGTGATGCACAGTGACTACAACTCTAAACTTGGAAAGTAAAAAAATAGTCTGAAATATGGCTGTAGGCACCGCAGAAACAGCTTCAAAATATCTCCTGACATAACAGTGATGTTACATCTTTTGGGCCCATGCAGCATGGTGAAAATTGGGCCAAGGTCTCATGCATTCCTTGGTGAATCTCCAGCTTTAGGATGTGATGTTTCCAATCTATATTTGACCTAGACTAAAGCAAGGAAAACACCACTTATCCAGCTGGGCTGAAGTTGGAAGTCAAAATGTCAGTGTGAGAAGATGGTGAACATGAATAAGGCATGAGTGCAAGGCAAACCAGTGTGAGGTTGTGGCTGTGAGCACAGGAGGAGACCTCAGCCAGCAGGGTGGTTTCCCAGCTTTTGGCTAAACCTAACGTAGAACTTTATTTGTTGTTGTTGTTTGTTTCTTGGTAGAGAAAGATCTATGCTATTAAAGGGATGTTTAATATATTGACTGAGCAAAATCATCCCAATAGCTCTTAGGGTGAAGCCTCAGTGTGTGCCAAGCTGTTTGTGCTTGCAGCTCTTTCCTGTCCTGTGGATGCTGGTGTCATACCACATCAATAAGCACTTCTGGCAATTTTGCAGCTGCTCAGGAAAAAGCATGTGGTGAGAGGCAAAGTTACGCTGTGGATTAGAAACTGGAATCAATACTAGGGTCAGTGGAGGATTTTAGTGGTGAGATTTTTAAACTATTTAGGAACAGTTTGGAAAGGGGCCAGGGGATGAAGTGACAACATCTGCAGAGTGTATAAGAAACACTGCAAACTAAATCAGCTTTCCATTTGAATAGCCAGAGCTAGCCCAGACCAGCTAAATGAACCAGCCATCTCCAGGCTGGAGTATGTTCAGAGCTGCCTTAGTGTGGAGATGCTGCAGGACCAGGCAGCAAACAGAAATAACTGAAATGGAATCAGGACATTGTAAGAGGGAAAACGGGTGAGGAGGCAGGATAGAGACAGAGAGAGGAAAGAGTTTGAAGGAAACTGTCTTGGCTTAAGCTGAATTCACTTAGGGCTTTGTTTTGTTTGTTGCAACATCAGGAAATACACCTTGGGGATCTCTATGTGAGAGAACAATTTACTGCAAATCCACTTTCAGGCTGTTGTTTTTTCCCCCCCTCCATTCACTGTTCCATATGGCTGTGATTAATAATTATTATAATTTTTTATAATTATTTATAAATTACTATACTTGTTATCACAGGAATGGAGTAAGGACCTTTAATGAAAGTGAAACAGCTTTTAATTGGGAATTGCTAGGATGGGGCAATACAGTTTATATAGATATGATCTATAGCAAATGATTCCACAGGCATTTGCTGAGAATTAATTTTGTAACAGATGCAAAGGCCAAAACTGTGGATGTAAACTGGAGACAAGTTGGCTCAGAGCATCTGGTACAGTTTTGCTTCATGCTCTAGGCTGAATTTCACCTTTGCCTAACCTGCTCCTGTCTCCCCACCAGCAGCTGTCCACAGTCATATTTGTGCAAGTGCAGCCTCTTGCCAGTGCATGTCACAGAGTTTTGACATCTGCCCAAAATCCTGGAGCTGGCTGCTCGGGCTGTTAGGATCTGAGTTAATTTCATGCTTGTGCTCAAGGATGAAATAACCAAATTTCTGCTAAAGCTTTAAAACCAGGGTGTGACAGGCCAGTCTCCTGCAGATCCTGCTTTCCCCCCTGTGCCTATTTCTGGAACGTGGTCAATGTGTCCTGCTGCCCCGTGTCTCACTACAGACGGCTGCTTGTGCTTGCTGCTGGAAACAGCACCCGTGCTCCTGCTGGGACCAGCACAGACGGGCACAGAGCCACTGGGGAGCTCCCTGCCCACCCAGCCCCACTCCTGCCTGCTGCTGAAGCATCCCCAGCAATACCAGCTCAGCAAGTAGGACTCTAATCAATTCCAGAATTGCAAAACATACTTAACACTGGCTCATTCCCACTTCCTTACTTGCAGTGGAATGCAGTCCGTGTATTGTCAATAACAAAAAACTATCAAAGATTTGAGTTTTGTATAAATAGTGAAAACTTCCTTCGCTGCCTGATCAGTTGGAAAGTCTGACTTGTGGAAAGTCTGACTACTCTAGACAAGTCTTTCATTTTGCAAGCAATAATATAGTGAGATTTTTACCATTTTGCAGGCACATTAGGAAGCCCCTTGCAGATCAGAGCTATCAGATTTCCACAGTATCTTTAATGTAATTTTTACAATGTTTATTGGAAGAGTATTTCTATTAACTTATTTTCACAGTTGAACTGAGGCAAATGGAGTGAAGCCTAGAAAACTCTTCCTGTCCAGAGGTTTAACATCCCTTTCCCCCATCCCTAAAGAGCTGTTCCAGTATGAAACTAGTCCTCTATGTAGGAGTTCTATTGAGGTGCAAGCATCATTATATAAAGGATAGCCTTCTTTTTTGGAGTGGAAGGGAACAGATAATTTCACACCTAGAAAGATTTCCATTTGGGATTGAGTTTTGGTTCAAATTTGGATTTACCAGTGATGGGAATAAGCACCTTATCCAATACTAATTTTTATCAATACTCTTGCCTTGCTCCATCCCTTGAGATCCTGAGCATGTTTGAGTCCTCATGCACAGCTGAGTGCAGAGCCCCCCCAACCAGATGGTGTTGCTTACAATGCTGAATAGTTTTTGTGACCCAGTTTTGGTTCTTAAACTTGCTGCTAAGTCCAGCAGAACATCTCATGAGGAGCTGGATTTATGGGTTGCTGTTGAGGAGATCCAGGCCACACAAAGTGGCTGAGATTTTATTGCAGTCGCAGTATCAGACAAGAATTCACCTGCTGTAGAACTGTTTCTGAATTCCAGGTTTCCTTTAAGGAAAAGCTGCAACACTTTTCCTTGATTGTGAACATTAGAGGGCTGTTAAAATAAACACATTATAGGGAACATGAAAATCTGAATAGAATGCAGAGATTAATGTAGCATCATTTATTTACGTCAGAAGAAATAGCACCACAAGATAAGATCTTTTATTTATTACATAGCAAGGTTGGTAGGTGCATCTAAACATTAAATCTATTGCTAGACTGATGACAAATGTGCTGTCCACTGCACATCTCACAGACTTGCTGCTGTGGGTTTCAAGAGTTTTGTCCTTCTCTTCTACTGCCAAAATAGAACTTCCCCCAAACTACTGAGAATAAATGTGTACTATTGAATGGCTTTGTTCTTGCAGAGAGTCATTGCCTAAGAATTTATCTTTAGACTGGTGATTATAGCCCAATAAGATGTACAAGGTTTTGGCTCAACAAGCACTTCATTTGTTCTGGTGCAGATAAAAATAAATTGAGTTGAGAAAAATGGTTGCAGGTATGACCCAATTATTTTAATCAATTAGAAACATGGAATGGGAAGGGCAGGCAGTGCTTCTGGAGCATCGTGGATACAGGTCTTGTATGTTTGAAAGCCAGCCTGTTTTTTCCAACATATCACTTGGTTTATTAACAGGTGTTACTGCACCCCAGCAGTTCTACCTCCCTCATCCTTAGGCTGTAATAACAGTATACACTTTCAACATTTAGGTTATTAAAGAACATTCAGCATGCAGAGAGCAGAAAATAAGATATCACTGAATAAATTGAATCAACTCTCAGAAATAAGGCTGGGCTATTGATGGATTTTTAAGTATCTTCCATTTATTAAATGTCCCTATTCTTTAAATTTGTGTGACAGACTACTACAGATTTTCCCATCTGCTGTCACAGAACACAGAGCTGGGAGCAGTTCAGTGAATTTTGGTGTTTTGCTTCTAGTAATGGCATCTACCTGACCCACTTGCTCTTGGCCCATTTCTGTTTAGGGGAGTTTATTGCCATCAGCTGTTTCAAATGCAAGACAAAATGGTATCTGCCTCTATGAATAAAAGAATTTTCTGCTCCACACTGCAGAAGTGACACTTTATTAGCTGCATTTAATATGTGATGATGGGATTAAAATGTGTCTTTATTCATAAAGATTCCTGCTTAGGCAATGAAATGCTGTCTGTGTAAGTGACAACATCACTAAGTGCAGAAGGCAAGGGATTGGGTTTGCTTGGTGTTTGGTTTAGCAGGAAGAATGCACTGATTTAAGCTCTCTTCACAGGACAGAAGATGCATTGTTTTAGTTTAGGTGTTCCCATTGTAGTAGAAATTTCTACAGCACCATATATGTAAAGTGCATATACTGGGTTTATTATTTGGCTGTTTAACAATATTTTCTGTATATAAGGGCCAGAAAAAATGTGCCTTCGCACTCAAAGATCTTTTCCATATTCCTGAGTTCACATTAAAAAAAGCAATTTTCTGACATGTACTAAGCCGTGGAGCTTCCTGTGTCAAGGTGCAGGTACTTTTTTAGCAAATCAGCTAGGGACAGTATTTAGATATCAAATGCAATGACAATTTACTATAATCCAGGTTGTCTGGGCCATAGTGCTGAGGTCTGAGTTATGCATAAATCAGAGGAGGAGCAAAATTGTGTAATTTTATTCTTTGTGATATTTCCCATACGTTGTAAGCAATAAAATGCAAAAGGGAGGTCATGCTGCCTGACTGGTTGTGATTTATGCAAAGAGATTAACCATGGTGATCATGTCAGCAGAGCAGTGCCATCACAACAATGGCTTTTGCCATATGCTCTAATTTCCTACCCATTGGTACCCTTCTATACCTGCAGCAGTCATTGCACCTGTGAACATGTATCTGTTGTACCTGAACAACAGAACAGTGAAAACAGGCTCTACATTGAGATTTCACACTTCCGTTTTGACCAATGCAAGTATATTCAAACAAGCTTACCTTTTAAAACAAACAAAAAACAAATCCTGAAGATTTTGAGTAAGAGTTGAAAAAAATAAACAACCAAAGTCACAGGCATTATTGGGATCAGCTTGGATAAGAATTTCAATAGGAGCTAAGTGCTTATGGTGCCTTTCAAATGTGTAGAGGCTTAGTCAGCAGCATGGTAAAAAGTAAACTCTGATTTTTTTCTTCCACTCCATCTGAAAAAATACCTTTATTAAAAAGCACGGAAGAGATGTTTTATTGCAAACATAAGTGACTCTGTTTTGATTTTTAAACTATTTTTCAATAATATAGTTGTGCCAGGTAAGTTTGGATCTGCTGCTTTAGAACCTTTCTTTGAGTAATTTATTGTCCCTGTCCCCATCCAGGTTATGACAACCCAGACTGTTTGTCACTATTTCTTTCAGACAAAGCAAATTGCCCCCCCCCCCCCCCCCCGCCTGTCTCAGCCTGGTTAGAAAAAGCACAATTCATTTAAGGCCTCTGCAGGCCTGTGGGAGCAGATTAAAATTAGATGTTTGGGGTTGGTACCACCCTGATCCATCTGCCCGGTTCTCCTCCAGATGCTGCTGCCCCTGTGATATATGAGCACCTCGTGAATCAGCTCCAGAACTGCTGCACTTGTCAGGCTGGAGCACTGAAATAAAGCAGAACGGGTTTGAACCTCACCCTTCACAGTGTGACAGTGTCGACTCTGACTGCAGGGTTGCAAGCCAGTATTTTACAAAACTTCCAAATTCAATCACAACCCAAAATTTCCAGATTATTTAAAGACCCCAAATAAACCACAGAAAATTTTTATTCAGCTTCATGACACATCACTCTCTGCTCTCTTTTTAAAAGCAGTGCATAAATATCTGTTATTCTGTGAGTTCCCTTTCCCTGCTGTTCCAGACAGACTCTGAGTACTGATGCTGTGTTTATTCAGGACAACAAAATATGTTCTCCAGTGAATAACAAATTGACTCCTTTCCTTGTTCTTTTAGAGCACTATGAATTGTTTTTGAAAGGGGAACAGTTTTTTCTTCAGAGTTCCTGCTGCAGCAATTTGCTGTCACTTCATGGGACTGAAGGGTAGTGAAAATGTCTTCTTAACAGACAGTACAATAATTAACACCACCAAAAGAAAATTAACTAGCACAGCAAGGCAGCACAAAGTCAGCTGATGGGGGGAATTTTTTGAAGTTACCTAAAGAGCTCTAGTGCATCCATCCTCCTGTCAGAAGTGACAGAAGAGCAGCCTTCAACAAATGTTATCGGTCAGCTGTTACCCTTAAAAAAAACCTCAACTAAGTGCTTATCAAAGCACTTAAATTTTATGCAGCTCCCCAGATGCTTTCTTTGCAGGATTTCTGGGACAATGAGCTGTGAATAGAGATGTCTACATTGTCCACCTCTCCTAACAGGAGAACTACCACCTAATTTTCTGTGCTGAAAAGCGAAAATTCCCCAAACCCTGTCAGATTTTGAGGCCCCAGCCTCTGTGTAAGCCTGGTGTGGCCAGTGTGCTGCCAGCAGAGCAGGGACTGCCGGTCAGGTCTGTCACCCCTTCTGGTCATTAACGTGTCTCCACACCCTGGAAAACCAGCTGCTTCCAAGCAGTGACAGAAACTTGCTTTTAAATTAATATTTTTGGTTACTAAACCTTCTCAAATTTCCTACAGATGGATCAGCCAGGGGTAGCTTAAGTGTTCTTTAAAGTTCCTTTTTTTTTATTTAATAAGTGGAATTCCCTGGAATGAAGGGAATACTACGGGATTGCTTTTATTGGTTAATAAGGCTTCTCCTTTTAGCTCCAAACTCTCCCAAATTTGCCCCAGAGATGCACTAACCTCCTTGCCAACTTGCTTTGCAGCAAAAGTGCTGCCTGTGCCAGATGTTCAGAGCTCCCGAGTCAGAATTCCAGAGACAGTGAAATTGCTTTAAACACACATTAATAACCCCTAATCTTTGGACTTCTGAGCTCTGAAGTTCAATAGAGCCATGTCTTTTTGACACCCCTCCCCAATTTTAGGACTCAAAAATGCAGTTTTCTTTCTATGAGCAGATGCTGAGACTGCATTTGAGGTTCTGCATGAATTTTTAAGATGGAGCATTGAAGGAAAAGCTCAGCTATCATGAAGGTGGCAATGTGATTTAGATTTGGCAGGTACAGAAGGCCAAACTGTAACAGGGCAAGAGAGATCAGTGTCCAGGGTTTGGTAAATTTAAAACCTGTAATAAGCACAGTGCAGGGAAATGGGCTTAAGAGTCAGACATTTGCAACACTTGTGCCAGACATTAAGGATTACACAGACAGAAATAGGACAAGTATCAGCTCTCCAACTCTCAGCCTAATCCAACTGAATATCTGAGTCCTTAGGTTTCTCTTTGCTCAGATAGAAAAGATGGACAGTTGCTGAAATTATCCCAAGACACTAATCCTGCCGAGATGCTTTCTGATCTATAGGTCACCATTTCCTTTGCTTAAAACAATAACAACAACAACAACAATTAGTGATTGTGATTAGTGATCTGCATGTCCCAAGAGAATTGCGAACTAAATAGAAACAATTGTGAAGAGATGCAAGGACATATGTGAGGAAAGCATCACCTGTAAGATAAAGCAGCGCAGCCTCTCCTGCTCCCCATAACATTCTGCCATGAAAGGGTGGCTTCACAAACACACCCTACAATCCCTGGAAAAATCTCTCTACTTCCCAATCAAGTTAGGCTGTCGGAGGTTGCCAATGTTCCCTCAAGGAGGATGGTGATGGCCTTCAGGGAGCCTTGCATCCTTTGGAACAGGTCCTGGAAAATGCTACAGTGAAGGATGGCTTTTGCTCGTGTTCCCCAGCATCATATGTTTCCCAGCAGGAGGAATGTGCAGTCATTTACAGAAATCCACGCTTCTCTCTTTGCTGCTGCCTTTCAAAGGGCTGAGTGAGAGTATCCAAAAAGAAGGGAAAGATATTCTGAGCAGGCTCCCTCCACATCACACCTGCCTGAAAGCTGCTTGTGCTGCTGTTACCACAAACGTGGATTGTTTTCAGCATGTGGTCTGTTCTGTTCTCAGCACCTCTAGGATGCATATAAATTTAGCTCCTGTGTCATGTCTGAAGTCACAAGAATCAAACCTCACCATCAATTATGGTTTAGTTCTGGGGAGTTTTAGGATTTTTGCCTTTAGCTGTGTTAGCCCCAGTTTCCCCAGACTGGGAGCAGTGATGGATGCAGCCTTGGAGAACTTATTCCAGGTTAGCAAAAAAGGGGAGTGAGTGCTCCATAGGTGACTTATTTTGACATCTCGTATTTATACTGATTTGGGTAGGCACAGATGGAAAAGGCTCTGGCTGGGCCTGCCAGGTCCATTCCAGTCCAAAGAGGAGGAAGAGAGGAGCTAGGTCAGTCCTGTTAGGAGATGCTCTAGGGAAAGTCATGGAGGCTGTGGAGACCCAGTTTGTTTGTCCAAGCAGGACAGTAAAAGAAGGGAAAGGACCAAGGTGTGCTGGGTGTGATTTGAAGCCAGCAGAGAACATGGGAACAACTTGCTTATCATTCCCCATGTGAATGTGGGAGATCAGAGTAGAGATTTTACTCCCCAATTCCAGCCCCCATTGCAGAATAAGCTGCCACAGAAAAATGGGACTTCTTGAGGGAACAATTTGCCCATGGCAAGGGAGCAATGAGGACAGACAAGCAGTGGCTCAGGCATTGCCCTGCTCTGAAGCCAGGCCCAAACCTGCAGTGGGTTTCCTGCTCCTGGCATGAAGCACGTTTTTTCAACAGTTCATATATATTTTTAGCCTCTCCTTGTGTGTCTGCACAGGCCAGTATTTAATGGTACGATCTTCCACTGCCTCTGTTTAGATAAAGGTTTCACTTCCACGGGCAAGGACTGGAGAGGATACCCTGTATTGAATGGAATAAATCTGTAGATTTGTGGATGTGACGCATGAAGAAGAAATTCTCAAAATTAAGTGTTTCAGCAGTCATGCTGGGAGAACAAGCAAGATGCTTAGACCATAAGGGGTACACAGATTAATTTACTGGTTTGTACATCACTCTCATACTGCGGAGAAGCAGCTCTGAAATTTGTTTTTTATATGAATAGATTTCTTTTGTGCAATGAAAAGATCCCCAAAGGACCAGGACAAGAGGTAGAGAGTAACAGGGCCAAACTCATGTCCTGTTTAGACCCACATGGGGGAGCAGGGAAGATGCAAAGACACTGTTGGTCCCTGGAACAGGCAGCTGCTGCAGCAGCTCAGGCACAGTGATGTCTGTGGGGCAGGGGCTCTGCCTGGCTGTGCAGGTTGGCTGTGCCATACCCAACCACTCTCCTGACGTGCTCCCCAGCTCGATGAGCTGGCTCTCAAAGACAGTGATGTGGGCTGGGAATAGAGTGTATGAGCACATGTGGAGCTGGGTAGCTGAGTGTCACTCAGAGTCAATCCCTATCCTGTTTCCCAGCCTCCTCCAGTGCTTCCCTGTGCCCTGTGGTCTGAGGACCTTGTCTTGCATGCTGCCTCTAATATTTTGCTTCATCTGTGGCTATGAAGAGGCAAGTTCTCTGCAGCTCCCTTTTCTGTATTTGAAGACTATTTCCCATTAATTCTAACTGTTGATTAAGCAGCCTCAGATCCTTGAGGTTTCCTGCTCAGCTGTGTTTGGCAGGCTGTGTGATAGGCAGCCAGCTGTCAGATGAGCCCTGTGTGTGTGTAAGAGCTCAGCTGTGGGAACTGCTGTGTAAGCATCACACCCATGTGCCACCAAAGCATTTTTGGGACACAAGTGGAACTGCTGCATAGCAGAGATATTTGGGCAGATACTGAGGTGATTCAGCACTGTCACTTCTGTGAGCTCTGTGCTTGGCACTGGTGACAGAGCTGGAGTTGTAATGCTGATGGCTAAAAAATGCAGGGTAGGAAGAGGATATGGAATGTTTCACTCAAATTATGTGAATTGCCCAGGAGAGCTGGCAACAAAATACTTGAAATGGAGAAGGAAACAGAGCTGACCAAGACAGCATGGCAAAAGCTGTGTATAATGCTGCCCTTCATTTGTGTCTTGAGGTGTCTCTTGCTAGAGAATAAGCTCAGAGCCCTCCTAACTGGAGATTATAGTAATGGACAATATGGAAATATCCAAGTGGAAGTATCAGAATGGGAATAAATCACCCAGAACAGATGACTGAGCTCTTAATGTCCTTCTCTGATTTAGATTGATTCTAACTGCAAACATAAGTCAGTTGATTGTATTCAGTCTCATTTATGCTCAATTCTGATTACCAAATTATGACAAATATGAATGAGGTTGTAACTAGCCCAGCAATAAGCTCCATGTTGCTAGGTAACAGGAACAATATTATTTCAAACAACCCCATCCAGGCGAAGAAACTGAGCTATTGTTGCTTTCTGTTCTTGGTCCTTTTTCTTTAGATTTGCCATTAAGAGCCTTTTAAATGTCTTCTCCTCAGTATTTGGTTTTCTGGGAGGAAGAGTAGAGGCTTTGTTGAATTTTGAGCAGGCACCTTTTGCATTCTGTGCCACTTGACAAAGGTGTTTGTCTCAGTGCTGTGAAGTGATGCACTCCTGAATGCTGAAATTGCTGCAGAGCAGCTTTGAACCAGCAAGCTCTGGTGCCATCCAATTCTCTGCTCACACTCTGTAGCTCTGCTCTGCCCTCACTGCTGCCCTGGTGCTACTGGAATGAAAATTGTCTGACCCAGTTTGAGTGGCTTTATGTGGATCCCAAGGGCTGCTGCTTATCCTGGACAGCACCATCCCAGCCCTGGGGAAGCTGGCCAAGGTAAAGTGCAAGTCAAAAACTGCTGCCAATTCCGTAAAGCTTTAGCAGACACCAGCTTGGCATGAGGCTCCTGCTCAGTAGCGAGCCACATCTTGTATGTGATGGGCAAAATAAAAGTGATGGTGGCCAGAACAAGTAGATTGGCAGAGCAAATGGTAAGGTGACTTGAGCACAGGGTTTGCCTAGCTGGCAGTGGGCAACTTAACTAAAAAAAGCTCCAGGCTTGCTTGAATTGGTGTCCTGGAGGTGACCAAGCCAACAGGCAAGCCCCACACAGCCTGTTCCCTTCTGAGCTCAGGAGAAAGTAGACTTGAATCAACCTGAAAATAATCTGAACAATGTACTGAAGCAACTTTACTTTGAAGATATGTCAGGAACACTTTCAATCTTTTATCTTCTCTGGAACAGCAGGAGAAGTGCCACTGAAATAAGCCCTGTAATTTCTCCTCTGTAATTATACCTGTCACCACTTCCGATGGAGCTGATATAAATAGCCAGTTCTGCCTTCTGTTTGCATTGTGTTTTTTAATGCAAAACAAAAAGGAGAGATGCAAATTGTCTACCCCTATTCCTGATGGTAAGACCAGCCTAAGATGTATAAAACAGATGAAGCATTCTAACACTGCTAATTTGCTCTGCATTTCTAAGCTTGACACTCTGTGCAATACATTACTTACTGTTGTAAGTAATTTGGTTTGCTCAGAGTAGTTGTCTGTAGTATTTCTGTCACAAAATAAGGTCAGATGATGAAACCAAAAGGCGAGAGGCGTATTTTAATATATGGTTTTGCATGCCTTGTGTCTACTGATAAAAGCACATTTGTCTGGAAACAAAAGGCAGGCCTGTGCCAATGTGAGATGCAAATCTCTGTGCTTTAGTCAGCCTTCCTCTGAAATCCTCCTGTAAGCCAAGGGGAATTCACCTTCAGCCCTTCAGGAATTCAGCCCTTCCCTAGAGTTGTAGCAGCTGATGCATTCTACCAGAGAAGAGAAATTCAGTATATTTTAATTTGTTCCGGTTTAAATATGTTGGGCCAAGTTTGCCATCAGTGTAAATTAACCCAACTTAGCTGATGTCAGTGGAGCAGCACCACTTGTGTCAGGGGGATGATCTTAAAAGTTGATCCAGTGACCAACCACTTATGACTTAGCCTGGGATGGGAGAGCCCAGTTGCTTTTATGTGATCATTATGGACTCTTACCAGCTGCCAGAAGCTTTGCTAGGACCTCTAACATGATGGAATTAAGAACCACTCCACAGCAGGATCCATAACCTAACTCCAGCCTCACCAGTTTCAGTGGCAAACACAGCATGTAGTTCTCTGACTTTTCCTTTAATAAACAGTCATAAACTAGCAAATAAAGACTTTAAAGTACCTCATGTAATTTCAATATTGTCTCTCTTCCCAAGAGAGAACAAATATGGTGAAAAAATTAATTATGGAGGGTGTTAGTGTACTGAAATACTAAGTTATCACAACCAGAAATTTCTATGAAAAAGGAACAAATGAGAAGGGGGAAAGGTTTGTTTATTCTAATGACAGGAGTTAAACAATTCTCAAAAACAAGGGGTTTTTTGGTTTTTTTGGGTTTTTTGTTTGTTTGTTTTTTTAATTTCCCAGCTGGAAATGAGAGCTTTACCTACCACAGATTCCTACCTAAAGAGAGGACAAAGTCAGCACCACAATCAAATCCATGCAGAATGTGGCCTATTCGACCACAGGTTTTACTGGGGTTCAGTTTGTATCAATAAATACAGGGCTTTTTTTTTTCCTCTCCAGAGCTCCCCAAATTAACTTTAAAATCTGTAATAACAACATTCAAACAGCAGAGACATTACACAATGCAGCTCCAGGAAGTTCAAAATCCCTCATCTCTTCACAACACCCACTTCTACTCTGGATGGAGTGGTGCTGTCTCACCCAGATGTTTTCTGCTCTTGGAAGCAAAGACGTCATTCTTCCACTTGTGACTGAGCTGAAGATTGCCAGGATTCAGCTAAGAGCTGGAGTTAAATAAATGTCCCTTGATGTGTACTGGGGTATTCAGAGCCCCATCATCAGTGACTCCAGTGGGTGCCCACAAACAGGAACTCTCCCATCTCTGGATAAGTCACTTACACTGTCAGGTCCCAGATCTGGTGCAATGGGCACCACAAACCTCTCAGCACTGCTTCCCAATTTGGATATTCCCAATAAAAGCAGCCCCGAAGTTCAAAGCTTGATTTGTCTGCCCCGAACAGCAGCCACAGACTCACTGCAAGAATCCAGGCAGCATTGCATTCTGCACAGCAAGAGACAAAGCAACCAGGCCCCTTGTGCCAAGAGTCAATTAAGCCTCTTAGTGAGCCATAAAAGCAAAACTCCTCCAAACAAAATTGCATTTACAATGCAGTGAATCAGGGATGCTGCAGGAACGGGTGTCAGGGGAAAAGGTAAGAGAGGATGATTTTTGTGTGCTTTGTGCTGAAGCAGTTGAGTGTTGTCACTTTGGAGTAATTGAACAGCCCCAGTGACCCTTCTGCAGTTTTGTCTGGCAAAGCAGTGCATCCCAGGAGCAAATCTGGTTCTGCTGCTGATGTAATCTAAGGTGATAAACATGTGCTAATGAGCTTGAACTCGATTTAAATTTGGAGAGGCTGCTCCAGGAATCCTGCTGGATTTATGGGAGTGTGCAGCTGAACCCTGTGGCCAGGAGGGGAAATTCCTTGATGCTGTGAAGTGTTAAAATGCCTATTATTTCATATAGAGCTTATTTCGTACGTTAAGATGTTGCATAACAAGTCATGCATCAAAGCTGTTGTGGTTCAGAGATTCCTTGTAACTTTTTCCATTCTTGCAAGACCCTTTAGGAATGTCTCCAACAGCCCCTGGCTTCTCTGCAGCTCAATACTTCTTTTTCTGAGGTTTTCCCTCAAGATTTTTCCTTCTGCTTGAGAACAGGGGGAACTCGTTTGGGAGAGGGACTAATTTCTTTCTTCTGCAGCTAATTTCCCCCAGTATGTGCCCTGGCAGCTCAGGGAATCCATCTCTCTTTCTTCAGTGCTCAAAGCTTGAGGGGTTTCTTCCAGGGCTCTGGCTTTCTCCAGCACAAGATTAACACTGACACATCCCAGCTCTGAATTCTTATTAAAATAAAAGCATCTTCACAAGCAAGACTTGTTCCTTCTGACACCTCGTTTTGGCAAATGTCCTCACCATGTGAGGACATGTGTGCCCTCGCAGGGGATGTGCCCCTTCAGCCTCTCCTCACTCCTAAGATATGATTTAAATCGCCTGTTTTTAGCCCTTAGGCTGCCTGGCGAGCCCGTACCGCCCAAGCAGAGATGCAGGGATCAGAATTCTGCCTCTTCACCCCAGCAGTGAGCCAGACCCTCCTTCACCCAGCCTTGGTATTTCCTTCCCACTCCTCAGGATGGAATTCCTTCAGCGCTTGGCAATGAGCTCAGCAGGGCCCCAGCCACCAAGGAGGCAGGAAATCCGAGACATTTAAATGGCACGGGCTGTGAGGGAGGAATGCCTATTGATGCATCACCCCCTTCTCTGTGGGACCCTCCTTCCTCCCTCCCTTCCTTCCCTGGAGAGCAGGTGCCCTTCCAACACTGCTTCCCATGCAGCCCTGTTCGGCTCTGCCTCCAAAGCTTTCTGCTTTTTTCTTCTGAGAGCAAAATAACCCAGTTCATGGATACTGCTTTCTTTTTTTTTTCTTTTTTTAATCCCACAAATGCGTTTTCCCGAGTTTTCGAGGAATTGAACTTGCGCAGGTTACTAAGCTTTGGAAAAAAAACCAAAAGACAAAACCTGAAGAAGCCCTGGTAGAGCAGAAGAGTAAGTGATGAACAATTAATGTGTGTGAATGTTAGCTCTTTTCTGCAAGAGTTAATTGATACAAATGCACAGAGAGTGAACATTCCTGCTGCTTCACTGCCTCTGAGAGCTCTTGGACCATGAGGTGAAAGGCAAAAACTCCCTGGCACTGCAGCCTTTACTGAGTTCATTGAGAAATGTAATATAATCCACTTACAGGAAAAACTCATGAAATTTTCAGGTTCAAGGGATGTTTTGCAAAAAGCTAACAGCCACTTAAATATGCATGAAAAAGGAGCAGTGTGACCCTCATGAATAGCAGCAAATCAAATCTAAGCTGTGTTTCTCCAAGAGCAGAGCTCAGAAAAGTCTTTTTCATTTATTTACCAGTTATGATGTTTAGTGGCTCTTAAAAGAAGCCTGGGCAAGTCTCTTTTGTACAGTATTGACTTGAAAAGCAGGGCCATGTTTATTTTATTTATTACGTGGCAGGATTATGGCAAAGGCCTAGGAAGTTCTATAAAATTTTCTAGTTTCTGTAAATTTCCTGACACCCTCTATAATCACTGTGAGTAATTATGTCCACAGAGCAGCTGGTTCCAGCCTTATGAGGAAGGTGATATTTTACCCTGAAATTCCAATTGCAGATGGATAACTAACACAGACTAGATATCTGTTGTTATATGAGAAAAATCTTGTCTGTCCCTTGTCTGCCATCATACACTGCTGTGTATGGGTTATGCAAACAGGCTCTTAAAACCCATCAGTCTGCTCCATTTTCAAGCTATGAGTAATCATCAGTGTCTTGAACCCCTGGTTTGCAGCTACTATCAAAAAAAGGATACCGTGGTCACATTGAAGCCAGCAGTGTTCAACACCTACACAACAACGTACAGTGGGAAAAGGCAACTTTGAGAAACTTTTGAACAACAAAAAATTGGGGTTGCAGGGATGCCAAGTGGCATCAGTTTAGAGTGAACTGGGGAAGTTTGAGGGCTGAACCAGGAGAAACTGGAAACTCAACAAGACAAGGGAATTCTTCCCCGGGAGCAAGGGATCAGTGTGGGTTGCAGCTGAGGAGGGCATCAGGAAAAAATTGATTTGCCAGAGGTTGCTGCAGGACCAGAGCAGCTTACTCAGAAGTTGTGGGTTCTTGCTGGTAGCTTCCAAGGCCTCAGCCAGACACAGTCACAGTCAGAGTCATTGTGGTGTTGGTGATGATCTTACTTAAAAGGCTGGGTGGCCTCCAGAGCTGCCTTCCTGCATCATCTCCCTGATTCTCTGAACAGTCAGGGAGTCTGTGGGATGCCACACAGGAAGTCAGACTCAAGGCTTGTAATAGTTCTGTCCAGCCATAAGATTGCAAACTTATTAATTCAGAGAATTACAACTCACAGTGATGAATACAGGAACTCCAACAGGAGCAGAGGGATTCCTGATAGACCTCCTTTAATACCCTTACCGGTAAGGCATGAGAAAACTGGTTTGAAATGATTCTGTATAATCTGAAGAAATTTTCCTAAAATAAGATGAGTTTCAGATATTTCTGTTGGGCTTAAGCTGTCTTCCAGTTCTCCATTAATAGCTACTTGGCACAATTAAAATTTTAGGTCAAGTGGCCAGACCTTTGCATTTCTAAGATGGAGAAAACTCTGGGGTTTTTGCCTCTGAGAACCTTGCCTAGCCAAGGACTCAGCCATATCTGCTGAGAGCTCTGAAGCCAAGGCACAAAAAAACCTGTGCAATAATTAAGATATCAAGATTGCTAATGACAAATCTCCTGGGGGCTCAGCAGAAAAAACTTGCATATGAAAAAAAGAGTACTTTGTTAGCAGCATTTATGAATAACAAACTAGTGAGGTACCTTTTGCCCCTTGGATGCCATGGAGACAGCTTTTACTCTCCATTATTCATCCCTTGTGTAATAACTGAGTTTTGAAGAGCTGTGCTCTTACAGTTTCCCTGGACCCTCATGAACAGGCCTAAATAGTGGGCGTAGAAGCTCTGGAAAGGATAAAACATCTGAAAAGACTTTGTTCTTCATTACAAAAGATAATTTTTAATAGGAATATTGAAGAAAATAAAGGGAATGGAATACGTCTGAAGAAAAATAATACTCAATAGGAAAGGATCTAAAGGTGTCAATGGAATAAGAATATTATTTTTTTTTTGTGGTTTGAATATTTTTTGACTCAATATCAACTTCATTTGACCTGGCAGAGAAACATAACAAAACTGAACATCTTCTGGGCTGGACAGTTGTAAAATTAATTGACTTGTATAGGCCTTTCTCTGCACTCTGGGATTCCAGTCTTATTGAATATATTTTCATTTATATATCCTTTGGTTACTTCACTTTTTCCCATAAATATTCTATACATTGAAACTCAATTATTTTTTTAAAAATATGTATAAATGGGTTAATTTGGGAGTTATTTACCCCATCTCATGATTCAGCCTTCCATCAAAACTCTGCAGGGGTGACCTAGGAGTTAAATAGCAGGGGCAATATTCTGGGGGACATGACAATTCTGTAGTTATTAACTGAATTTTTATATTTTGTTAAGATTACAGTTCCTTATGGTGTGGTTATTAGCTGAGTAAGGCCATGTTTGTTCCTGTTGTAGAATGAGGCAGTGAAGGAGATAAATAAGTTTCTATAAAGATGCTGCAGATGTTAGGGGAGGAAAAAAAAAGGAAATTGCAGAGAAAGGATGATCCATTGTTCTGGCATATTTTTAGCACTTCTAACCTTCCTCACAGTTTGCTTCTTGCTTTTTTTTGCCAGTACAAATGCATTCTGTTCATTTCTTCATTTCTTTATTTCATCCTGATGACCTTCTTCAACTGAAACTCAATAAATTAATAAAGGTTGACAGTAAGAAAACAAATTGCTTTGTCTTCATGGAGCGTTGGAAAGGATTTGTACAGCACTTGTCTTCCACTAATGCAGCATTTGAGGAGTCCAGATGCCTTGCCATAAGTCTTCTCTCTGAATCTATTAAAGACCTTAAAAACCAGAAAATAACATGATGAGAGGGAGTTTTTTTTCCAGAACACTGGGTGTTTCACTTCCGAGAGATTTATGTTTCAATGTTCTTTGGATCCATCTTTCAAAACAAGCCCATATTTGATCATCCAGAGCAGGAGATGTGACTAATGACACAATCAGGGTTATAAATGGGGGGCACTCTGAGAAGCACATCCACTTTGCACAAAATCTCTTCTGTTTTATTTACAGTTTTCCTTTGTGTAATCAGGGAGTGATTCTGTTGTGGCCTTTTGAGATCCTTCCTGGCACATCTCCCTTCATGTATCAAGCACTTCTGAACTCAGTTTCTCTTTCATGACCTTCTTTAAACCCATATTTTATAGTTTTTGTTTCTGTGTTCACCCCAGTAGCAGGAACTGTCTCTGTAAGGGTTTGGCTTCCAGGTTTTTCTGTCCTAAAACTTCACCTGACTCCCCCACAGTGCTCTGGCAAGGTGGTGAGGAGTAAAAGAAACTCAGCTGATTATCAGAGATGCTGTTCTTTTCCTCTATGAATGAGAAATTAGGAAAAGATCCAGGACCCTATCTAAAAAACCTACTGTGAGTCCACTGACAGTCACAGGGAAAAGGCTCTTCTAGCTGGAGTGAATCCACTAGAGGTGCCTCTCTCTGAAGTACACACCTGTATCTCTTGTTATATTAAAAACTTTATAGTTCAAGCAGGTCACAGAACTGCCTAAAAATAGCTGTGATGAAACTGGGTATTTGTGGTTGTGCCAGGAAGGGTTTCATAGGCACAGTTAAAGCCAGATATGGAGTGGCCATTTGCTTCTCATTTCTCTGGTGTGTTCTTCAGATCTGCTCTTGCAGGCTCCAGCTATTCTTGGTGCAGTGCAGGACAGCTTCCGAGAAGGTTTTGAAGGAGGAAATTAAGTGTATCCTTTGTAGTTTTCTTCTAGGGGACAAAAAAAAAAATCTTATTTTTTTAAAACTAGCTCCAGTTCTTTCCCTAGATTTTCACAGAAGTGAACTCCTCTGTTTCTTTCAGTCCTTCAGAGGAGCTGCTCTCTGTGCTGTTTGCATCCTTCAAGCCTTTGTGAGACAGTGGTCTCCTCCCTCAATAGCATTGCAGGAGCTTGTTCACACTGAGCATCCCCATCCCCTGTTCTTTTTCCTGTGATGGAAGGACTGGATTAGTCTCAGGGGCACCTTCCAGCCCAAATAATCAATTACACTGCTACTTTGCTTGTTTGCTGCTTGGTGTAAATAAGCGAAATTTTCAGCCCTGGGTTCTCAATCTCCACAAGAACAATAGCAGCTAACGGCAGCAGTGCTACAGCTTACAGAATTGCAGAATATAACAGGGTTCTTTTGCAAGCCAGCATGATTTGGGGACCCAGGTTGCATGAACATGGCAGATCTTTTCCCTGTTGGGTTGGTCTTTGCTGAGCTTTTCAATTTTTGTGTCTGAAGAACATTGTATTTCCAGAGCAGCATGTGAGGAACCCTTGGATGATCATATAAAAAGGTTGGGGGGGGGGGAGGGGTGGAGGCAGGAAATCCTGAGATATTCAGCCTTTCACCTTCACAAGTGTTATTGCAGGGACAGAACAGCTCCCTTGAACTGGTAGTGCTGCTGCCTGTGGGCTGGGAGGTCAGGAGCCAGTCCTGCATCACGGCTGAGGCACAGATCCAGGGTGACACTGCAGTGCAACAGCTGGAGAGGCTGCTCCTCTCATAAAGGTGACGTTGCCTAGATGAGATGTTAAATATAGATCCCTCCAGCTCATCCCTCCTGACTGGGCAGGCAGAAGTCAAAAATCTCATGACGCTGTTGCCACAAGATAATCCCAATGCCTTGGCCAATATTTCCTCTCGTAGCAGGAGCAGGTTGTGATGCACAAGACAGAGCTGCACCATCCTGGGTGTGCGCTGGCTGCCAAAATTGCCTCTGCAGCCTTTGCACTACAGGTGTTCTGTCCTTGGTCTTGAATACAGCAGGGGATCCCTAAGCATAAGGAGTGGTAGAAAAAGCCAAATTCCATGATGCTTTATCCTGCGAAGGACAAAATTAACTCTACCACTTGCTGACTTTTGGAATATTTTTCACTATTTATTCTGCTTGGAAAGAACAGTCTTGAGAGTCTGTCTCAGACTGCCATCGATATTTCAGGCAGCTCTGCCTGCTGCGGACATTAGTTCCTAGAGTGTAAAATGAAGATAATATTTTTCTGTCACTTAGGGATGTTGGGGGAATAAACTTTACTAATGCTTATGACATACATAGGGACAGTGAATATAAGGCTCTGAAAGCCTGTTTGTACTATGATAGGAGTGCAGCATAGCAGAGGATAATACTTCTGTTTCTTAGCACACTGACAAAACCAAATAACACTTTTTTAAATAGTCCACATACACTGAGCATACCAGGCATATATTATTTGTCCTACTGACATTAAAAAGTAAAAACAACAAGCAAACAAAACCAAAGCAAGCAGCAACTCCTTGGGATGCAGATTGCTTTTGGAGTAGGTGGTTTTAGCTTTATTCAAACCTCTTGTGAGTATGCTTCGAATTGAAATAAAATTTAAAAAAAGAGCTTTCTCTTTTTCTTCTAGTTTTAACAATCTGGTTAATTCAACACAGACGAATTGCTTCAGTTAATCCAAGTGTGTTTTTTTACTGTTAATTTGCCTGATTGTTTTGTCATAATCATAATATGAGTCTTCCTTTTTGAACTAAGAATTAACTCAGAGTTAAGGGTGTTTTCATTTAAAACCCAACTTCTTTTTCCCTTTATTTGGAACATTATATTTTTGTAGAGGTTCTATTGTACCTTTTCAAGAAAAAGTCAATTTAAAGAGCTGTTTGGAATTTGCAGAAATAAAGATCACATCCTGCCACACAGAGCTGCTGAATGGGAGTAGGAGACATCCTGGTGCTCCACCACATTTCAGCAGAAGGGTCCAAAAAGAGGACTCAGTGGTGAGTGCATAAAAAAGAAAAACCTACGTAGGTGGATGATTAGGTGCACAGGAACAAAAGGTGCCACGTGTTGCTCTTCAGAGCAATCATTTTATCACTCTGGATGCAGCACTCGCTGTATTCTTCCTTCCCTTTTTCTTTTAAGATGAGACGCTGTGTGAAGCATGTGTAGGTTCACGTGCAGGTTTACAGAGTTGCACCCTGAAAAGAGAATGCTGGATTGACATTTTTCATTCTGTACCACCGCTTCCTTCCAGTATTTGTTTTCCTTGACTAACAAACAGTGTTTGTGCCACTCTGAGCTGCAGATCCCATCCAACATTTCAGGCACACGGAAGGAAGCGTGTGGTGGAGCGCACAAAGGGTGTGTGCAGGTTTTTGGAAACATCATGGAGGGAGTTGCCAGGTTTTGAGTATTTTCAAAATTCAGGCCCACTCGAGGGTGCTAAGCACTGAAATGTCTGGCCAGGAATTCCATTGAAAATGTGGCCCAGATTTTTCTGCCTAGGAGGAGAGAGTGAGCTCTGCATCTGTGGTTCCCAGCTGGGGGGTGCAGAGACCACACCAGGGAGGTGAAGCAGAAGGTAAAGGAACATGAGGTGTGATGGCCTCGAGTCCTGCAGGCACCAGCAGCCAGCCCATCTGAGATGTGCTCCCAGAGCCCTGCATCTGAAGATTTTGGAACAGAGACAGATGGCTGGATGGGGCCATGTGTGCCCACAGTTGCCCATGTAGACTCACAGTCAAGGCAGGATTTTCTTTGCACGTGTTTTCTCTCCTTGAGCAAGGAGAGCCTACACAGCATAGCTGTGAGAATGAAAGTGCTGGCTGACAAAAAGAAGAGTGGTCTTTACATGGGGTTGTGGAAGGATAACTGTGGGATTTGGGGCATTTTTCTCGTTCCTTATGGTGGAAGTATTGGCAAGAGTTGCTAATCCCACCAAAAGCCCTGTCATGGAGTAGTGTGCCCTCTGCAAACTGATGGTGGTAGCACTGGACACCTAAATGATCTGAGTATTTGATTGGTATCAGAGTGTTTAATTGAGTCATTGCACAGCTAGGATTGTGCATTTCTACCATGAAAGGTTCAGGCTTTGATGCCACCCTCTACTGAATGAGAATTTCTCAATCAATGTGACAGAAAAGCACCATGGGGGGCTTTACTGTGAGGCACTGTACCTGAATGCTGGAAGGACAAGTTGGAGTGCTGAGGGATCAGGAATGGTGAATGAGCAGGACAACTTTCACAGTTTTTTCATTGCCTTATGCTACACACAGAACACAAAGTGGCACTAATGCATCAGGTCACGTTAGATATGAGCCCCCTCATCCCAGGAAGGAGCAGAACAGGCACAGAAATGACAGAGGAGTTGGTTTCCTATCAAGACCAACCAAACATTACCCCATTATTGCTGTCTTGGATTTTTCTCATTTAAATACGTGAAAGCAGCAGTTTACACCAGAAAGAAAAGGGGGTTATTTTTTCTGTAGAATTGTCAAGCAGGGCATAAAATCTTCTACGATTGTACTGACAAATGTATTTGTTACTATCAAAATCAGCAGTAAAATTATGAAGTATATTTTCTTTGGCAAACAAGAATATCCTAGCAGAAGGGAAAAGGCTTTTGGATCATTGTGGTATTTGGGTGGTGTCTAGTGAGATAATGCTATTGAGGGATTCAATTTGCTATTCAAGGTAGGTGCTATTTTGTGTCTCTGCATGTCCTTTATAGTTATACACATTTGATAACCATCTACCCCAACCATACTGGATTATTGGTAGCTGTGAGTGAAAAACACAAGAACCTAATAGAGATATCCTGTTTTGTCGCAGTAAAATTTAGGATAAAATCTGCATCATTATACATGATTCCATGAAAAAAAACCAACATGCTGGGACAGCTCCTAGGTGCTTCATTTTATCTAATTGCTCTGCTCATTTCCAGACTGGGAAGAAAGGCTGGGCTGGAGGTGAGCCTAGGGGCTGGACTGGAACAGGACAGGGAAACCCACAGCCCCTCAGCCAGATTCAGGCTGCAATTTCAGATCATACAGCCAGCAGCAACGTGGGAGTTGGATTCTTCCTGCAGGGTTTATTTCCCAGTAGTTTTGGAGTGCATATTGATAGAGGGGCCACTAGAGGTGAAATGAAGTCTTCTCCAGCCCCTAGCAAAAAACCACTCTGCTCCCATCCAAGGCTCAGATGGGGAAGAAATCTTACCAGGGTCCTTGCAGCAAAGTTCAGCCTGGAGGGGGACAGTAGGAAAAGAGCAGCTGCTTGTCCAGCCTGGTGGTGCAGCTGAGGGTGCTCAGCCTCACTGAGGTGATTGAATTCCAGTTCTGCAGTGCAGCCACGTGTCCCCTCTGCAGAAACCTGCCTGCCTGACTACGCAGGCAAGGAGGATTTTACTCCTTTATATCCTTCCAGAGGAAGGATAGAAGTTCATGAAAAAATTATTTGAAAGGAAAAGAACAGACTTTTGAGGACTGCACACTTTGTACTTGGGTGATCCATACAGATGTGTCCATTCAGCAGGTTTGTAGAAGAGTAGCACTTTGCATCACTTCGGATTTGCCCTAAGCAGGAACATGATTTCAAGGACTTGAATTTGTTGCTACCTGATTTAAACATTAAACCAAGACATCAGGGATGGGAGCTGTACCCTTGAACTTTATAGGCAAAAGTGACAAAACTTGCTTTCAGAAAGTGGTTGTTATATTCATAGGGGTTAATTACCTTCCAGAGATGTTTGTTTTGGTTGGCTTTTTTGTTTGTTTGGTTGGTTGGTTGGTTGGTTGGTTGGTTTCTTTTTGTGATGGAGAATATAAAACTGTCTCTTTGTGCTCAGCGGCAGGAGGATTGATGCCAAGTCTGGTAAATCAGACAAGGGGCAGCAGAACTATGTATCCACTAGGATGCTGCAGGTATACTTGCCAAATACTGCCCAGTGCAAGGAGAAGGCACTCTTAAGAGTGAGTAATTCTTTGAGGTCCTGCATAACCCCCAGAGCTACTTATCTGTCTCAGCGGCCCATAGACTAATCTGGATAAGCAGGTGCCTAACACCTGAAGGAGGTAAATTCACACCCCTTCAGCCTGGCAGATGCCCTATCTGCAGCATGCAAGGTACCAGGGAGGATTTTCTGCCTTGCAAATGAAGGTTTGTAAGAGCAGGAAAAAAGAGGAAATCAATTACAATCCTGCCCCAATGTGTCCTTACTCATGGCTACTAAAGTCTGCCAGTCCCTGTCCCACCATCTGCACTCTGCAGTTAACATTGGTGCTTTTTAACAATTGGTTGGCAGCTGTGAGGAACTAAAAATGTCATGAATGAAGCCAATTTATAGTTTTATTTTTGTTATTGCACAGGGAACAATAAGGCTGTGCAAAAGGTTTGGGCAGTGTTTGTGTCAGCTGCACTCACCTCTTCAATTAGGCCGGGGGATTTTTATCTCAAGCACTCAGTCAGTCCATTAAAACTTGGGGTGGACAAGGACACATCATTTGCTTAGTGCTGCAGTGAAGACTCTGGCTTTGGTGATGAATGTTTCATGACCTGATCTCTGGAGAATGGGACACTGACCACGTAGCAAGTGGCTGAAAAGAAAATTGTCCAGCTTTTCCTTGTTTGCCCTCAACCATATGTTGCAGAGCACTGACAAGTGCAGCTGCGAGTTACAGGACTTGTCTCTGTTTAAAAAAAGTGGCTTCTCTGACAAGGCTGTTCTTTCTACCACAAATGTGCATTATACAGAGTCCAATTCCTCTCTCAGCCCAAGAATCATAGTGCAAGTTCTTGTAAAGAAGTGCTCATAGGAACTTCTGCTTCTACAGATTGTTGACCATTCAAAGATGTGGTACATGAGCTTGTGTTTCAGATAATTCCCAAAGGCCAACAAAGATGGTGATCCTTCAGTGAGCCTGGAAGCTCCCAGGGTGCTCTCAGTGTAGAGAGAGCTGCCTGAAAGTGCATCTTTACAGGAACACTGATGTGAATGGTAAATGTGGAGTTTCTTGCCAGGAAGGATGTGAACAAAACCAGTGTAGGCCCACAAACCAGATGAGCTATTTTCTGTCAGTGAAATCATGAAAAAATGTCTATCTACATATCTTAGAGCAGTGGCTGGGGAAGCCAAAGCTGGCTCTGAACACCAAAAGTGACATTGCAGTGTTAGTTGTGGCACTGCCGAGGCTCTCAGTCTATTTTTAAGCAGAGGCAATGAGCCCATACAGAGAAACCTCTGACAGACCAGGAACAAGTTTTTTAGCACCTAGTAGGGGTTCTTCTCCCTGATAGCTTATTGTGCCGTGCAAGCAGAACTCACATTCCAGCTTTTCTCCCATCTCAGTGTGTTTTTGCCTCCTCGGAGAGACTTTGCCTTCTCCCACTCCCACCTGCACGAGTAGTGTGGAACACTCAAAAGCCTCCTGAGAGATGTATGTGAGAGGAATTGCTGTGGAGCTCAGGATGCAGTATGGTGTGACTATGTCATCAACTCCATTTTACGGGGGGAAATTCGGGGGTTCAGTAGGAGCAGCTATTGATTAAGGTCAGGCTGAGACCCAGTGTCCTCATTTCTTGGGCTGTCCTACCTTCTGCTGAGCAGCTGGTGGCGAGGCAAGCTGTGGGGGACCCAGCAGATGGTTCTGAGGAATGGTGTGTGAGGGAGTGTGGGAAGGAAGTGCAGTGGAGAATGTGCCTGGGTACCACTGTGATACTCTCCCAAGTACTCAGATCCAACACGTAGCAAAATGAGTCCACGCATTTTTCCTCTGCCTCAGTCAGATCCTTTGCTCTTCAGGAGACCCTCAGTTCCCTTCTCCAGTCTATTCTTTTGCAGCTTGTATTGCAATGATTTAATTGATTTTAATTAGCCCTAATGCAGGGCACGTCTGCTGCTTGCCTGAGACATCATAATCAAAGAAGGGTCTGCACTGAGGAGTATCAGAGCTGCTCCTGTCTTCACTAAAATAAGAAAAATAACCAAACCTCAGGAGGGAAGTCAGCATCTCCCACACCACTGAGCACAGCTGTACCAGGTCTCTCTTGTCACTGCTTGCATGATTAGTGACATATCATTTATTTGCTGCAAAAGGCACATAAGTTGAGGGAACAAAACTGGTAATTAGAGCAACAGAGCTCAGATGTGACACGTTCTGCCTGAGCTTCCAAACCAAACACTTGGCTCTGCTTCTTTGGATGGCATTTCTCTTACGCCCACCCCAGAACAGCAACCA
Organism: Cinclus cinclus; assembly: GCF_963662255.1. Taxonomy (NCBI): domain Eukaryota; kingdom Metazoa; phylum Chordata; class Aves; order Passeriformes; family Cinclidae; genus Cinclus; species Cinclus cinclus. Next base: position 15,705,497 of record NC_085059.1, read on the forward strand.
AGCTGATTTCAGGCCAAGGGAGGAGAGTTAAAGGGCTACCAAAGGGACATTCTTCTGCTTCACATTGCCAGTCACTGCTTTATATCTACACCCAGACAATAAACTTGCAGGTATTTTGTGAAATTAAAATGTGCAGCTATTTTGACTACATAACCTTAGCACCTAGTGTATACCAAGATTTAAAAGCTCCTCATGAAGGCATTCCTAACCCAAGAATATAGTGTACACACAGAGTTTGGAAATGACTGTAAGCCCTGCAGGATACTCTGAGAAGTATCAGCTCTGGGCTTGCTTGAGCCAGTGGACAAATCAGCTGTAAAGCTTAAGAGGATTGGTGCAAAATTTCTAGCATCAGCCTTCTCTAATTCTAACCAGATGCCCTTTATTTTGATTTTCTCAGATAGCACCAAAGTGCCCTGCTATCAGAGTCAGAGCCTCTGCTCCTTCTATGCAGGCAGATATTTATCAGTAATAGTCAAGATCTGAACTTCTTTCAGAAGTCATATGGCCACCAGAACTGTGATCTCTCTAAGCAGCAGCTGCTGCTTTTCACTGCCTTTAAACACTAATTACGTCTTCCTTGTTGGTGTATCTGGCATCTCTGTGCATTAGAGAACTATTTGGAAAAAAATATCTTAGCTTCTGTGGCATATCCCTGAAAAAATGTTCTGTCTGTTGCTGCTTTTAAGCGAGTCTCCTTCTCATGGATCAGAGAATGTTTAAATTTAGGTGAAAACAAAAATATCAGCCGTATTTAAAGACATGGATGAGAAAATCAGAAAGTACCAGGCAGTACGTGTTCCTTAAGCAACCAGCTGCCTCTGATCCTCTCAAAACTCCTAAAGAACGTGGTGGATATGGCTCTTTAACGTATAATTGTCATTTAATGCTACTGAAAAGTTCACCAGGGGACCTGAATGACAATATGAGAGCCAGTATGGACTCACAGAAGTTCCCTCATAGCCCCCTGAAGTGTTGCCATAGCAAGGTCTGCACTGATCTCTGCTGATTCACAGGAGCTGTGTTGTGCTGGCTGTGCTGGGGCAGGGCAGGCTGAGATAGGTACATTTCTGCATGACTCTGAGAGCAATTTGTGTTGCAGAGAGACAAGGACATATAGATGGAAGTACAAACAAAACAACCAAAAACTCTCAGACATGGCTCTGTTGCAGCCTGGGAGTATCTGCAGCATTTGCCAGGAGGAAAGACAGGAAAATAAAATCAGATTCAGAGAATGAATAATGACCAGGGAATACAGATTATTGGCAAAGCTAAGGGTGATTTAAATGGAGTTTGGGCTAAAATCTTAGAAAAGTTAGCTCTAACTGTAGTTGTGTCTGAATTTGTTTTGTAGCTGACAGCACAGAGGTGTGATGGAATCTAAATCCACACGATTTGTGCTATACTGCTTTGTAGCAGTGTGGTGAATGTATGGTCTCACCTCAGCCAGAGACTGGACATTTGCAGAAATGTGACTGAAAGATTACTTGGGTCTATTTTAGTATACCCAAACACGTTTTGCTTTAGGCAGATATCTGTACTTCTCTTTCTTCTGTCCGGTACCCAGCAGAAAAATAAATGAAATCAGAAAAAATGTCTAAAAATCTCCCGATAGCAGCATATCTAAATGAGATTCCCAGAAACATGCCTTGACCTTCAGCCACTCGCAGTGATTGAAAACACTGGTTTCCCAAAATTTCTTGTTCCTACCACATGAATGAGAACATTCTGTCTAAAAGTTCTCTGTCTAAGTGGAACTTTTCAGCTGAGTCATCAGTACAGACCCATTTTCAGCCAAAGTGCTGCCTTTTACCACCTAAGAAATGACAAGCAGCTGAAGAAGAGCACTTCATCTGCTGACTGGGAGCCAGCTCTTTCAGAGGCAAGGGCAGTAGTGTGGGAAATGGAAGAAAAACCCATATTATTTCCTTGTGCATCTTTAAGCACAGGAGTTGGCACTGCTGTAGTTATCATCATTTTCTCCACTGGCCACAGTGAGCTACAACAAAACCTGCTGCACTCTCTGTGTTGCTTCATCATTTCATATTTACTCTTCTGCTCTGGGGTTTGGCTGATCTGGAGTAAAAGAGCAACCTCCAGAGTTAGAGCCCTGCTTACTCCCTCCTAAATCTGATCATAAAGGATTTTCTGAACTCTGATTGACTGATTATACATCTTTTCACCAATTTTAGTCATGTGAAAAGCTGGTGCAAAGAGCTGGGGACCTTTTCTATGCCCTGGATGAGGTATCAGATCAGATCCACAGGCAGGGATGTAGCTCCATAAACTGAGAACAAAACATCAAACGTGTGGCATTGCTCTGCAGCTCTGATGCAAAGGAACAGAACAAAACGTGATTTTATCCTCAGAGAAGATACACAGCCCTTCTGACTGTGCTGGAGCTGGCCTCAGGAGATCAGTGAGGTTAGCCAGAAAATGTCTAGGTCGCTAATTGGTTCTAATTTTTTCCAAGTAGCGAAGAATCTAGAAAGGTGCTGCAGTGATTACTTTTCAATGTATTATTTTTTGTAATGAATTAGCTGGAATATTAGTTGTACCATTCATCTCAGCCCAGCATCTTGACCTCAGCAATTTCAATTTTCCTTACAGGATGCAGAGACCAAGGTTTTACACAAAGATTTCTTGAAATGCCTGAGGAACTGGCAGTGTTTGCTGGTGGTTGTAAGACTCCTCTCTGAGCCTGGTGGGCCTCTATCAAACATGATTCATTTGTCTGGTGACAAATAAGATCTGAACTCAACAAAATTTAATCAAAATGGGATAATGTCTGCAATTTTAGTTCAGGCTCTTGCATGGATTTAGGGTGAGCTTTTGCTTTCATAAGCTCTCAAGTGTCGCTTTTCTTCTTTTTTTTCTTTCTGAAATTCATTCTGGGCCTGCATTATTGGTACAATTTGTTTCACCTTTCACACTGGGTTTTTTAATCTGTAAGAGCCCACTGTGAGTGACTGTAGCTGAGATGCTTTGTAAAGTAACTTGAAAAAGAATAGATATTCAATTACCATTCCCTTCCCTTCTAATGTCTTCTGTAAATTATTAAAATAACCCCCAAAACATAATATTTTTGAGATTATGTTTTCTTTTAAAATTCAAATACAGAAAAAAAGTGATTTTTTTTCAGGCAGTGATTTCTTTGAGATTTCCTTTTCTGTGATTCCCATCTCCCTTCCTGCTTTTTTTTCCACTTTTATCCAAAGGTGAGGGGGAAGCTGTCAGCATGGATCACACTTGAGGTTTTGTATATTTGCATTTCAACCGACCCTTAACATTCACTTCTGACAATCCCCAGTTTCCCATTCCTGAAGAGAATGGTGGAAGATGCCTCAAGCTGTAGAAATGGTTATTGAGAGGAAGAAGAGGACCAGGGATCCTACGAGCCAATGACAGAGCTGTGCTGGGGTTTGCACACCCAGAGTTGATTCTGCACCCTCCCCTTCCTTTTTTGAAACCTTTGGATTTCTTGCCCTCCTGGTTGATTATCTTTTGGTTTGGTTTGGTTTGGTTTGGTTTGGTTTGGTTTGGTTTGGTTTGGTTTGGTTTGGTTTGAGCTTAGGCTGGAGAATTTCTCACAGGGCTCTTTGTTTCCTGGCAAGTCTGTTTTCTTGGGGTTAAAAAAATAAAAGGAAAATAGAAAAGCACACATCTCTGCCAGGGTTCTATGCTCCCACGTTCATACTGTGCCACTGAGGAACAGACAAGCCAATAGCAAATTCTTAGCTGATGTTGTGTTTTCCTAACCTTTTCCCACTCCATTTCTCTTCACTCCTCTAATTTTCTATCCTTTAGTTGAGAATATTGGATGGGCTTCTATAGCCCATTTTAAAAATAAGATGTTAGGTTATATAGCCCTTCAATGAGACAATCCATTATGTGTTTGAAAGTCAAGTGGCAACTTGTGTCCATCAGCCTCATGTAAAGCTACTCAGCATCATTAAATGGCTGCTGTGTGAAGAACTGGTGACTATTAGTTGTACTTTAAGTCATCATTTCTCTAACACACACACATTATTTTGTACAAAATCTTAGCCCATTTTAGGTGAAAGATAGTGTGAATGTATCTTCATGAGCAGTGCAATAATAGATTAGAGGATAAGCTGGGATTTCAGATCAGAGCCCCTGTGATAGCCCAAATCTAGAGCTGCATATTATAGTTCCTCTCCAGGAATTTACACTATGTGATCATGCAAATAGCTGTAGGCTAAGTTCAGACGGATGGTATTCAGCATTTAATCTTCCTCTAGAAGATCTGGGATATGGTAAAGCTCAGATATGGTAAAATTTCACTTCTCAGCTTACAAGGCAAAGCAGGGTTTTACTAAGAGGTCAGGGAAATGCAGTAACCACAAAGGAGGAAGTTCTGTTTGGATTAGAGACCAAATTTGAATTTATCTTGGGTTTGCCACCCTTGTGGTCACTATGGATGGCACCAATTTCATGGGCACCCTCCGACAGCACCTGAGAAATAAATTCCAGCAGCACTCAGCACTAATTGTCATGAAACCAAAGACAAGCCAATTCTGAGATGAGATTCCTTGTGTGATGCTCACTGCAGCCATCCCAATACGTGCTGTGCAATAACCAGTGCAGAAGTTGTCATTAATAGATGTTGGCTAGAAAAAGCTGATGCTCTTTTGCCATCCATTGCATGTAAACACTGCCTTGCTCAGTGCCAGGCCCTGATATGAGTATTTTCTGCACATGTTCATGCAATTATTTGGTCCATAGTTCTCTGAGGACAAAGAAGGTGCAGTGGGGCAGAGCCTGTGAATGCCTGGGTACATGCTGACCTACTGCTGGAATCAGGTGGTTGTTACAATTCCCACAGAATTTCCCTGAAATTTTATCACTACCAGGCTATTAAAATGAATTTTTGAGTGGGGAAAGGCCTTTTTTAAACGTGAGGCAAATCAGAACCATCCACTGCTGGAAAACCAAGATCTTGGTGAGGATGAGCCCGTTGCCATTCCACCCTGCAGTGGGGAGGGACTGTTCTCAGCCAGGCTGGCAAAGGGCTCCTGAGGGGTGGACAGAAAGTCCAGCCTGGCTGTCATATACACCACCACATAAAGCCAAACCAGGGAAAACACCAGGAAAAGCAATAAACCCAAAAACACTCCCAGAAAAGCAGGACAGTGGAAGGGGCTAATCCATTAAAAGTAAAGGTTTTTGGTTCACTGTTTGAAAAAGTCTGAGAAATGTATCAAAGTCCTGTCCAAATAAATCCCTGATAAAGAAAGTATTGACCTGTTCAAGAAGAAAGTCTGATAAGTGAACACTTTTCAAATGCATGGATCCACTACACTGCCCAGTAGCAGAGCACCTTCTCCCCCCTCTGTATTTTCAGGGTTATCTATTAGAGAAATAGACACACATGCAGTGAAAATCAGAACTTGACAGGTTTCTGCAGTACAGCAGACAGCTTTGCATTTTGGAAGCATTAAAAGGCAAATCTTAAACTCTCTGGGTGTCTGGCTTCATTTTAACTTCTCAAAGAAATTGTACATCAGCCTTTTCCTTCTCTCCAAGTCTGAAATTGGTACTGGGGAAAAGGTGAAGTGTGTCAGCTTAGGCTGGTGTGAGATTTCCTTGGTAAATCCATGTTGCTTATCAACCCATTTTCTAATTAAGCCTGTGACTGTAAGAGCAATTTCCTTTGGAGTTTGTTTTGGAGCCTGGAATGTTGCTGAGGTTACATCAGCAGGCCTGCTGGTGGCAAAACGTGTTTTCATCCTTTGTTTCTGTATGGGCAATATATAGAACCAAATTCCCTTGATAGGCCTCTTGGATGCCCATGCTCCAAGGCCCGTGATTTTATAAAGCAGTTTTATCACTCTTCTGGCACAAGAGACTCTCATCTACTGCTCTTAGAGACATTTACTTGATCTTAAGTCAAGTTCAAGGCCTTGTCTCCACATTCAGCTTTTCTTACTCACTGCGAGACCATTTTGATTCACACTTTGTGTTTTCTTTGCTTAAATCTCATACTTTCCATGCAATGTCCTTGATTTGTCTATTTTTGTCCCCTCTTTACTCCCATGTCAGGGAAATTTCTACTCTTTGGTTTCCCTTGTGTGACAGATCTCAGCCTCGCTGTGTCAGTTCTGACCTTGGCTCTATCTAAGAGGGCACAGTTGGTTTTTGCTCCTGCTTTTCAGCAGAACCAGCAAAATTTCTTAACCCTCTTGCAGCCAAATATTGTTGTGGAAGAGGCTTGTCTTTCTCTGCTTATTCCTCCTCTCAGCTATAGAGGAGGCCAAAATTAATTGAAAGGACTTGAGACCCTGAGCAGCAACAGAAGGCTGGGATTTTTAATGATTTCTATCCAGGAACCTCACAAGAGTGTCTGCAGTCCTTCCAGTGGGCCACTGCAGTGGGCTTTGTTTGAAAATTTTTATGAGTCATAACATGGGAGACAAGATCCACAGTTCCTAATCAACCTCTACAGCAACCTATTCCCTCACCAGTGGTAAACAACAAACCAGCAAAGGCCTGCAACACAGTGCAAAGCATTCATGCTTATAATAACAAGTTTCCATGGTTTAAATGACAGCTCTCTGAAATTAAATGTTCTGGAGTCATTGTATTCAGGTTGTATTGCATCTTAATTCATTGTATTACATCTTAAAATAGTTGATCATTGAAAAATAGTTGTGACATAGCAGCTGTGTAAGCATTTTTCATAAATTACTTTGCTTTTTATTTGCTCAGAAGTCCTCACTTAATATGCCTTTTAAATCAATTACTATTTAATCAACAATGTGAATTAAATAGTGAATCCTCATGATGCATTATTGCAAAGCACTGGTACATGCAGTGTTACTGCCTCTAATCCAGAAATTCAAGCCTTCTTACTTTCCAGTAGCAAGCCATAGAAAACTGTGGTCTTAAAAACAGAAAAAATTTAGTTGATGGTTTAAAAAATAATAAAGTTACTTTCCTTCTGACAAACAAGTAGTAAACTGATAATGTCTTTGGGATGCCATTGACTTCCCCAGGGTAATATGTAGGCTGGAAAGGCTGACCTGGAGCAGAGACTGGACAGAGTAAAAGGGATCAAACTGGTATTTATTGAAAGGATCCACCTTGGGCAGAGCAAGAGCCTGGCCAGGGCTACACCCCAATCAAATCCGAGATGGATCCTGGTCACGAGTTTTTACACTTTTATAAGTTTTGGTTCATCTACATACTGGGGTCAATTATCCAACCTCAGCCCCAGGCTATGAAGTCTCAGCCCCTGCCTTGCCCCCTTCCCCTCGCTGTTGTTTCTGCTTTTTGGGTACCAGTTGTCCCTGATTCTCCAGCTAGGAAGGAATTGTTTTGTCTGACTACCCTGTGAAGAGAACTTACTAACACCTAACATGAAGCTTCAGAGTTACACACTAAGCAGCAGAGATTCTGAAAAATATAAAAGATCAAACCCAAGTCACCACTTAGAAAAAGCTGCTCTCTCCTTGGAGAATCCCTGTAAAATCACTGAGACTCGATGAGTGCAGCTGTTTGACTGGTTGGTGCCCTGATGTGCAGCCTGCAGAGCAGACCTGGCTGCCAGACAGACACCAGGAGCTGCAGCTCGCAGCGCCAGGCTGGGCGGTGTGCACACCCTGCTGCCTGGTGCTGAGCACTCCAGAAATGGTGCAGAGTGCCCAGACTCCTCCTCGGTGCTAAAACACAAAAAGATGAGGCTGCTTCACTTCTCTAAAGACTTCTCAGTACCACACAAGCTCTTGCAAAATTTCCAGTTTTGGCAAAGAGCGCTCTAATCCTCTACCATTTCCTGAATGAAAGTGGGATAATTTGAAGAGCAGCATGGGATTTCAAGGCAAACATCTGGTTTGAAAGCTTTTCTCTTTCTTTCTTTGTCCTTTGTGTTCCAGCTAGGTCTTTCAGGCCTCAGTTTGAAGATGATGTCTAATGTAGTCTTTTCCTGTGACAGTGACTCCATTCTTAAGTCACAAATAATTTTTTCATGTAACCATAGGTAACTTATAGAGAAAGTACATAAAAAGGCTTTTGGTATTTTTAGGTTATTCCTTTGGAGCTTATGAGAAAAAATGTATTATAAGGCAGTGTAAACTACATTTCCAAGTATTCGTAAGTCTCTTGAAAGAGTTGTGGGGTTTTTCAAACCTCTTTAGCATGATACTCTTAAAATTGGCACAGTCGTAGAAGTCCATCTTCCATCACTTCATATTTTCCATTTGCAACATCTGAATTTTCCCATTTTTGAGGGTCTTTTTCTTGTAAGGCCTGTGGATAAAGAGTGCTTGAGTTGTTATAGTCCTGTGGGTTTAAACCAGTGTCACAAATGTGTTTGAACTCAGCAAGAGTTTTAAAAGATCTGAAACATTGCTTGTGTTCATTATTGCTGCAGATGGGGCTGTATGAGAAGGGAAGAAAAGAATATGTATAATACTGGTAGTGGAAGCAAAAATAAATTAGAAAATAAAGCCTATTTTAATTTCAAGTCCTGAAAATGTTCTCTGGACCAGAGTAGGTGCAAAGATGTAGTAGCAGCTCTCAACCCAGAAGATTTTAGATGGCACCATGTCCACTCCCCTCTGAAGGAATGAAATTTGCTATACAGGGCAAGGGATCCACTTCAGGGACATGGCAGGAACCTTCCTTTCAGAAACCTCTGGATCATCCACTTCCAATATTGCCAATCCATAGCATGAAGAGGAGAAAAACCCAAGATGCTGAGATAGGAATTGATGTTTCAGGGTGATATTTGTACCAGCTGCAAGATTTTCTTGGAATCTAATGGGTAACAAGTTGGCATAAACGATTGTTAGCTAATGCAGCATTATACCAAATGGACCCATTATGCTGCAAGGAGTGCAAAATAAATTCTCGATGATGGGACATATTCTTAGGCAAAGAGGGAATTTCAGGGAAGAAAAAGCCTTTTTTGGCTGTCTTTGTTTGTTTAACAGGAGATTATAAAAAAATTATGATCCCAGGCTAAGTTATGTCATCACATCCCCTAAAAATACACAAATAAAGAATTCATTAGTCAAAGCCAACATTGTATCCAGTAGTTATAGCTTGTCTTAATACACTTCTGAGCCTCACAGTGGATTTCCCAAAGGCAAACATAGCAGTAAGAGTGAACGAATCAGGCCAAGAAGCTTTTATTCCACACAGACCAAGTTTGTGAGTTTTGACCCAGTGCCCTAATTAATGTGGTGACTGATGGCAGTCAAGGAACCCTGGCAGAGGAATCTCCCTCCTATAAAAACACCTGATGAGGCTGGCTTTGTGTCAAGAACACGTGCAGGAAAGGGCAGGGCCAAGTGCAGCTCAGCAGGGATGGCCAGGCTGTGAGAGTTTCTGTTCCTGTGTCTCACTCAGCACTGGCCAGAGCAGGAAACCACCCAAGCAGCATGACCTGGAACTCGAGCACAGTCTCTGCTCTCAGTTCCCTTAAGAAATCCATAGATTTCAAAATCAACCTTTTTAATCTTTAATAGCAACAGACTCACGAGAGATTATAATTGTTGATTCCAGTGGCAGACACAGAGAGAAGGAGAGCCTGGAGCCCCGAGCCAAGTTTTTAAAACATGCCTGACCAAAAGCATTAGGAAAGCAGTGTGTCAAAGTCTTTTTCAGTCATCTGTGCTCTGCCTTTCTGAAAACAAGCTTCTCTGTGCCAGTATTCCCATGTCCCTTGCAGTTGGGCTGAGGTGGAAGAGCCTGTCATTTAATTCTTGTTTTCACTGCCAGAGCTGGCTCCTGAAGCTCGTGTGGCTGAATATTGATATCCATATGCCTGGTGCAAGCACAGACATACAGCAAATCAGTTTACACCGCCAGTAATCTCTTGGTAAATACTGGGTGCCTTTCCAAAGATCAATTCTATTGCCAGGCACTGTGTGGTAGTGCAGGAGTTGCTGGGTGAAAATGCTCCTTGCTCGTGCCTGGGATGTGGTTTGCTCTGCAGGGCACAGCATCCAAGGCTCTGAGGTTCTGTGCAAGGCACTGCAGGCAACAAAACCGCTCCCAGGACCTCCCATCTCGCTCAGAAGGAGAAAAGCCATGTCCTGGAGTCATGGGGAGGTGAAGTCATGGCTTGGAGATGTTTCCTTGTGGTTTCCTTTAGAAACAATAGGTCAGATTCTCCAGTTCTTTAGGTTCTGCTGCTTGTCCCCAGTATCAGCCCTTTGTCCCATGATACCTGAGCCTCTTCTGCACCCACCAGAGGTGAGGGGACACAGTGCAGGAGCAAGCAGACACTGCCATTTCTGACTGAGGTTTCGATGCTCACTCAGGGGACATTAATCTCTCACACTCATCAGGTGGCACAGAGCTGAGGGAGGGCCTGGCAGAGCACAGCCTGTCAGGGGAACACTGCTCCCCAGTGGGTAGAGTGCTGTGGCCTAGGGTTAGCAACTCTTTCCATTATTATTTTTATTTTAAGAAATTCTGCTTTCCATTTCACATGCAAGCTGTACCTGCCAGGAAGGAAACAAACTAACCTGTTAAGAGGAGAAGAAAATGAAGGGCTATTTTAAATAACATTGTATAATGTGATTATGATAAATTTTTCTAAACCCTTGAGTCATAGATAACTACAGGGATGGAGTTTCTCCAAAGCCTGAAAATAGCCCAAGACTGTTAATGGTAAAATAATTTTTTTATTCTTTACTTTCCATTTTTTTTCATATTTCATTCTGCATACAAAGAGGGTATCTAGAGGTTATCTTACCAGGGAAGTTCCCCCTGACCCAAAATAACACTTGTTAGTAGCAGGTTGTCCCCTCTGTGGCCTGTGCTTGTGCCAGCAGAGCAGGAGTGTGCTTGAGGTTGCTCCATGTCCGAGGTGCTCTTCATTCCTCACCACCCTTGGATGTTTCAAGGGCACAAAGAGGAGATATTTTTATTACCCTCCCATTCCTCTTGGATGCAGAAAGGAGTCTGTCTTCAGAAATACTTAACGGGTTGGGTCTGCCTGTAATTTTCTGTTCTGCAGGGAAAGACATATTTACATTTCCTGAGACTGTGCATCACACTTCAGCTGTGGCAGTCTGGACCACAGCTTGGATTTACCCTTTGCTTTTTCTGGGCAGTGGAAAGGGATTGAGCCCCTGATTTAGCCACCTCAGTGGTCTGCCTAAAGTGGAACAGAAGCCTTTCCTCCTGCCTGGATACAAATGGGGGAGATGGAGGAGAAACCACAAAATAAGGCAGTGCTTGAGCTCAGGAATTTCCTATTCAGGAGTCAGATCTCAGGTTTGCTTCCCTGCTCCTGTGTTCAGTGTTCACCCACACTCAGTGGCCTCTCTCCGGGGTTCACCATGGCAAGAACCAGCAGTTCAAAGGTCCAGCACAAATCCTCTTCCACAATGACCTGCACAGCTTCAGCAACTGTGTAGGAAGACTGAAGAGGGCAAAGGTTCCTGTCAGACCTGAGCTGCAGCTTTAAGGCTTCACAATTTTTCTACAGATGCTGTTGCATCTCAGTTGATGCCAAGATGACTTTTTTGCCTTTTCTTTTATATACCTTTTATATACCTTTTGTATAACTTTTATGTATCCTCAGTACTCTTAGCATGAATACGTGTAATTCCTTAAATCTGATCATGTATCATAGTCCTAGTATTCTGTTAGGCCAGGAGACCAAACACCCTAAAGGCCTCATAGTAGGAGGCCAGAAAACCCTACACTGTCTTGGGAAACTCTGGAACATATCTTGTAAACTAGAGATTTGGCCCATCCAGGGGGGAATTCCTCCAATGGGAGAATATCACACCATTCATCCAGGCCTCCCACTGGGGCATCCTTGTTAGATATTCTAATTTGTAAGGTCTATAAATTGCATGTGTGATCTATTGTGTGTGTGCGCATTTCGGTGTGTTCCACCTTGGTGAAGTCATGCACCATAAAGATCCTTATTAAATACCGAAGTAAAAACCTTTTATCCCTTAGCCATGTCTGGCTCTCATATTTTTTAAGACCAGGAAACGGCATCACAATGAGAATCTAACATCCCAAAGATCCAATCACATCAGGGCTGGCTAGAACAACAAGCCCTAAAGAATATTCAGTAACAGGCATGGTTTGGGACATTGAATTTTTAATCATTTTTCTTGATGCTTGCCAGCTGCAGCAGCACACATCTTGCTGCTCACTCATGGGTGGGAGGGGTCTCGCCTGCTTGGCTTCTCCCTCTGCTTAGAAGGGCACTGGAAAGCTGCTGGAGAAAGAGGACAGAGCCATACTTCAAGCAAAACATTTTTGTAATGGGGAAAACTAGGCTGAACTCGCTGTTTCAAGCTCCTGTGTCACCAAGAAACTCAGGACCTTTATTTATTATTTGCATTACAGTAGCACTAGAGGCCCCAGGTTGCTAGGGTTTGTAGAGCACTTCTCAGGAGATGGCTACTGCTCATATGTCATTATAAAGTGATGAAAAGAGTGGGAAAGGAAGGGAGAAAAGTGACCTGACTGAGGTTCTGTGGAGCATAATAGAAAGAAAAGCTCTAGCTCTCTCAGTGGATGCTTGTGCTGCCAAGCACTGAGGTCACAGCACCTCAAGAAGCTGCAGTGCCTTCAGGTCAGCTATAAAAAATTACTGCCTGCTCACTTCTAGCCCCTCTTTAGCAGTGGTGTGAGTGAATCTGTTTTATTCCACATTGCAACAGACTAACTTGATGACCATGATCTGGCTGAGGGCTGGTGGCACCTTCAGATGTGTTTGCTTTTCTGCCTGTGATCACCAGTCCTCTCACTGAGCCCCATTCAGTGGCTGCATTGCAAATTTTACTTATGATTTTAGTCTGCACCTGATCTTGTTAACTTCTGCCTAAGCTATGGAATAGCCATCTCTCTTCGTTCCACTTTTAACATGTTGGAACTCTCTCCTGGCTGTTCATCTCTTTGGTCAGAAAAGATGAATTTGTTGAACACAATGTAGAAGAACCAGTTCAGACCCAGCACCTCTGTGTGAAGGGTGTGTGTCTGCAGACCCCTGTAGAACAACTTGCTGCTTCTCCCACCCGGTGCAAACCTGGCATGGACCCTGTTGGGAGGTAGAATGGGCCTTACATGTATATCTTGATGCATTTGCTAGCACCCCTCTGAAATTCTGCTGGCATTTATAGCAATAATAGCTCTGCTTGTGAAGAAAGAGATTCTGTTATAAAAAGCAATCTCTGCCTTTCAAAAGAAACACTTAAAAACTATGCATTTTCTTCCTCTTACCTAAAGTTTCTGTACCTTTATAAGAAACATGAGCTGTAATTTCACTGTTTTCTTTCTCTAAAATATGCTTTAAAAGGAAATCAGACCTCAGCACATTCTGTAGTTTTTCAAAAGAGCAGTGCAGAACTGGCAGTACTACAATTTGAATCTTGTCTAAATGCCTGACAAGAATAGGAGTAATAGGTGCAAAGTCTCTATTTATTTAGCTCCAGCCAGCACCAGTTCTGAATTTATCTTTTGCAGCATCCTTATGCAATGCTGATAAGAAGTCTTAATGCTTTGTGACGTGGCAACGTGAGCACCAGGTCCTGCCTGTGGTCATGCCATGGTCCTACACAAAGCTGGAGGCACAGTGCTGGTCTTGGCAAAGCCCAGCTGAGGGGTCACACCTGCAGAGACCTGCTGAACATACTGGCTGGTCAAACACTTTTTCCCAATCTTTTCACTTCGTGTCAGTTCAGGACAAGTTCATTAAAGGCATCTTCGGAGGGATTAGCTCTCTGTTCTCCACCCATTTCACCTCTGTCTGCTCTCCTGATCCTGACTAATGCAGAGCCCGTAATGATGATGATGAAAGGCCCTGATAAGTCTGCCATCTCCTTGAGTGTGATGTGATGCTCCTGCTGCTGTTAAAGACAGAGCAGGAGCACTCGACAAGACTCGAGCAAAGCTCTCTGAAAGCCCCTCCCAATCCCTCCCAGGCTGACAGGCATTTGAGCAAAGTCCTGTGCTTTTTTCCCCTCTTGCAAGGATTTTCCCTGTGGAGTTGCTCAGTGACGATCCTTTTCACTGTTATGAGAATGGGTAGCAGGAGAAAAGGGATGTTTTTATTCCTGAGTGATTTGTAGACCTTTCAAATGAAGCTAATGCTGGGCATCCCAGAGCTATTGGCTGTGCTCTGGCTGTGCTCAGGTAACTGAGCTGGAATCAGCTCCCAGGCTGGAGAGTTCTCTTCTGGCACTCTTGCACAGTTCTCCAAACCAGCCAGAGTCCATGCAAGCACATGTGGTGTAAATGCTCAAAGATTCACGTCCTGTTTTGCAAGGAGCAGCAGCTGACCCTTCTCTTTCATATCTTCCCTAAAGCTGGAAGTTCCAAATCCTTTAACTCTTTAACCATCTCATTGCAGCCTAGACTAGGAAAATTTGAATGGATCAACCCCAACATTAGCCCATTTCTAATTAGCCTCGTTGCCATAGTGACTTGGAGGGGTTTATTAGCATCAGCATGGCAAACCGATGGAACTCTATAACTTCTTTTGCAGCTGGAGAATGTAAAAAGTGAATCTCTGCATGGAATCATGCTTGCAGGGCTGAAATTCAAATCACAGGCATTGTGTGCTCAGGAAAATGACTGTCACTCCTCACACAGAGTGTTTCACTTTAGCAGGAAGCAGGGGGTGCAAAGAGAGGTTGTTTTTCCGCTTTTCTTTTTCTATCTGAGTCTTTAAGATGAACATTAAAATGCAAAGGAAATAAAGAAATTCAGATACTTTATTTAAACTAGAAAAAAAAAAAGACTAGAGGAGTAACCAACCCTGAAGCAGTCAATACTGGATGTGGACTCTGCCTCCTTTGTTTTCATATACCAAAGAGCCAGGATATTCCCAAAGACTTTCTTGTGAGGAGCACAGAAATGTGCAGAAAGTGGCTTCCATCCCTTTATTGATATTTCCTTTTTACTACAAGGAGTTGAAATGTGTGTATTTTTGATCCTGAATGTTGTCATGGTTACAGGACTATTCGGATGCTGCTTCTTGCACCCCACAAAGGCTTCTGTGCTCTGTGTGTGGTGGGGATGGTGGGGAGCAGCCTGACCACCCAGCTCACCACAGAGTGGGAATTCCTTGGGAAGGATTTCAGTCACAGGAAGAGGGATGGGAAGGGTGTGATCACACTCCTACCACTCTCGAATGCCTACAAGGTAATGCCCACTCCCCTGGTGTATATAGCCTTGCACATTTCTGCCTAAACCACTCTTTCCCTTTGTGGTTTGATTAAAAATCTTGTTCCTATGGATTTTGGGACCAAGACCTTTTTTTTTTTCTCAGCATAGACTTAATTTTAAACTGTAATCCACAGCATTGCCCTAAGCAAAGCCTCATGAAGGAGAAAACACTGATGTCCATAATCTCAGTTCTGTTTGTGTTTCTCATGGAGAACCTCAAATCTGCTTGCAAGATCATGTGGTAGACATGCTGTAGAAGCTGTTGGCTTTTCACTCAAAAATAGCAAATGAAATATTTTTTGTCTGAACCCCTCCCTACACTTCTTGTTTTTAAGATTTTTAGCCAGAGGTTTTTCAGATTTCCAAACCTGTCTTATGGAAAAAGAAACAGTAGGGAAAAAATAATTTCCGTGAAATGCAGGCAGGCAGAAAACACCAATTTTCTGAGAGAATTTTTCAGTGAAAGGTTGTAATTTGTTGTCAAAGGCATCCTATTCTTTTACCGACTATATCAAATGCCATGTCTTAGGTCTTGCAGCACTTTACCCCCACTCTCAGTGCAAATGGAGACTCATAAGATATTACACTTTTTGTTTGTTTATTGGATCCTGAAGTGGTTTTAAAGGACCCTTGTGAGCAAAAGACAGCACTGTAGGTTGGAGATAAGCAGATTTGTGCCTTTTCACACTAAGCTGGTACAATGCCTTGTGCAAATGATTGTCGGAAGTGCTTTCTCTCCTTATACTGTGGACTGTCAAGTTGTTTGGACACAGATGTCTGTACCAAACTCAGGACCCTCTGTGTTCTGCAACATGTTCCTGTTCATAACCTGAAGGGGGAAGCATAAATGAACAGGGGGAAAACAACATACAAGAGTATTTTCTGGAAGCTGAAGTCTGAAACAGTGAGGTTAGCCAGTGAATACACTCATACCATATATTGACTCACCTCTTGAAGTAGGAAAACTGTGGGTGGAAATGGAGGGGAGCAAGTGAGGTGCCCTGTTTTGATGGACAGGGGCTTAGGTATGAGTGTAAAATCAGGAGATGGCTGCAGTGCCATAGCTGAGCCTCCCACTCCTAACTCACCTTGCCTAAGGTTACAGGCTTGTCTGAATGCCTGATAATTAACTGGTGCCCAGGTATGAATGGGTCAGATTCCCTCATCACCTGCACTGCTTTGATATCGGATGAGAATGGTGTAGGAAAGGGGGACAGTGATTCATCAGAGTCGGTTAAAGAAAAAATCTGAATCTAATCAGGGTTAAAATAGCAGATGTCCTGAATTCTTCTCCAAAAGGGGCACTGGGCACATGAAAAATGTTATGTAGGGAAATGGTTTTGCCCTGCCAGGTAATTTTCAGGGACTCAGGAGCAGCAGGTGAGAAGGTGAGCACTGTTCACTGCCAGGGAACCTTTGCACTCTGGCTCTTCCCATCACAGCTGCAGCCCCAGGCTCAGAAGAGACAAGAGGAAGCACTCAAGTGGTTTTCTCCACCTGCACATTCTGGGGTGCCCTTGTGGTGGCAGCAGGTTGGCATTTGGCTTTGGATGTCGGGGCTCGGTTTCCATCTCCGTTGCTGCCCAGGCTCTTTGAGCACAGCTGAATTTTGGGCCAGCTGCTCCTCTCCTGGAGCTGCCTGCGTGCACCTTCCCATGTGAAAGGTGTTGAGTGAAAGGTGTTCTGCTGCAGAGCGCTGGTATCAGCACAGGGATCAGAGAGGAGGGCGAGGGGCTGTGAGAGATCCGGCTACTTTCGCAGGTAATTGAAAGCACGTCAGAAATAGAAGCAGTATTTAAATGGAGAGCCTGTGTGATTCTTCTCCACCCGGTGAGCCTGGGAGTTACAGGAGGCTGTCGCACGGTGGAGAATTATCAATTCTGATGAGAGACGCTGCCAATTTGAATTGCTGATTTGGAGACCAGCGTAGGAGTGGTGTCCATTAGCTCGTCTCAGGGATTTCCTTTGCCTGCTCCTGGATTGTCATTAAAGGAAAAAAGCAGCTGAAGAAAAGTGTGCAGATCTCAGATTCAGGTATAGACCCCCCAAAAGACCTACTGGTTTTTGGTTTTTTGTATTTTTTTTTTCCTTGAGCTAATCTTATGGTGAAGTGCTGTCAGACCAGCTTGCATTGCTCTGTACATGGGGAAGCAGTACTGGGGACAGCAGTGTCTGCAACCCACCTCATGGGGAGGCTGTGGCTTGCATGAGGAGCAGGGACCACCTGCTTTATGATCACAGGGTGATCCCCATCTCCATGCTCCCAACAAATAAGCTGCCATAGGGGGAAAAATAGAAGTTATGCATCATACTGAAAAGCATCAGCCTCAGAGGACTCTTGGGACTCCCTCTGCCAGCAGGAATCTTTTCCAGTTACCTGAATGGCCCTGCAGGAAGTAACAAGGTCATAAACTCCAGCTGGTGAAGCCACCAAGGCATGTCCTTTGCCTTCCTTCAGGGCTAGCCAAGCCAACAGCGAGGGGAGCTCCTGCCTGGCTTCCCATCTCTCCAGGGAAGAAGCTGCTTTGTGTGTCCCCTTCCCACCCCTGACAGTGTCACCTGGCTGTGAAGCTCCTGGGGAAACCATGTGTACATGAACATCACAGTGGAAGCACAAAGCTTTTCCTAAATTAGAAAAAATTATGTATTTCCTCCCGTTGTCTTGTTGTAAATATACACCTGGCTATGGAGAGTGTCTTTGCACCACTTTTCATGATTCGTGCATGGAAAAGCATCCCTGAAGTGAGTCCATCTCTGCAGTCCTCCAAGCCCTGTTGCCTGAAGTTGTCAAAACTGCCTGGGGAATTTTTATGTGCAATTCCCATTAATTAAAATTAACAAATACCTGTGGGCATCTAAATAAAAAATTACAAATACCAATGGGTATCTAAATCCCTGATGTGATTTTTGAGTACTGAGCCAGCATTCTCTGCCAGGGAGAGAGGTCTGTTCAGTACTGCTCTCTTGAGTTCATATTTTCCCTTGGGGTTACTTGCACATTCCTGACAAGAGACTGAAGATTTCTCTGCAACAGCCCCCGCTCTTTTATACTGCTGCAGTCATACAAAATAAATATGAAGTGAGCTGATTATATTCCTGGAGCTACGAGGTACCGCGTGTCAGATCCAAAGTGAACTGACCTTTCCACTCCCAGGTGGACAGCTCTGACCTTTTGTGATGCTGATGAGAATCGTGGAAGAAATAATGATTAGGGGAAAATCAT